>NC_142357.1:32733319-33070819 GCF_059441175.1 Urocampus carinirostris
TTTAAGAGGTGGTCCCTTGTAATGCTGCTTGGCTATTGCAAGCTGGCAAAGTCCTCTAGACTGGGTATAGGGCAGCTGATTATTTGCTGGGCCGTGTTGATGATTCTGTTTTTCTGTCTGTCCTGGCATACTACACAGTGATGCTGGTGTTGCTGGTTTAGACCACGGGTGTCAAGCATGCGGCCCGCGAGCCAAATCAGGCCCGCCAAGGGCTTTGATCCGGCCTGTGGGCAACACTGAGAGAAGTGAAAGAGAAAAACGAGCTGCACTTTGAAATATGCCTAATTGATTTCATAAAAGTCATGTGGGATTCACAAAGACACTGAAGGTGGTTTGCTTGATCTCTCTTCCTCTTTGTTTCTCTTTGTCTCTCACTCTCTTATTTTATCTCACTCTTTCTTTGTCACTCTTTCTCTTTCTCACCCCCCTCGCTCTCTCGCTCTGTCTCTCTCTCACTCAAATTCTCTCTCTTACTTCATCTTTTTCTCTGTCGCTGTATCCGTCTCTATTTCTTTGTCCCTCTCTCTTGCTCTTCTTTGCCTCTCTTTCTCCTCCTTGTCTCGCATCTCTCTGTCTTGCTTCTCTTTATTCTATTTTTTTTGTCTCTCTTTTATCTTTGTCTCTTTCTTTCTCTTTTGTCTCTCTTTCTTTTTTGTCTCTTTCTTTTTTCCTCTCTGTTTTTTTATTTCTCTCTCTTTCTCTCTTCTTTTTCTATCTCTTTCTTTCCCTCTGTTTTGTTTATCTTTCTATCTTCTCTATCTCCTCTCTTTAGTTTCTCTTTCCCTCTTTCTTTTATTTTTTCCTCTCTCTTTGTCATAACTCTTCTCTCACTCTTTTTCTCCCTTTCACTCTCTCTTTGTCATCTCCCCATTCTCCCTCTTTTTTCTCTGTCTCTCCCACTCTCTAATTTTCTCTTATTTCTATGTCTCCCTCTCTTTCCCCCTTTTTTCTCCCCTTTTCTTTTTCTATTTCTGTAACTCCCTCTCTCTCTATCTCTCTCTTTCTGTTGCTTTTTTACCTCTTTGTCTCTTTCTCTCTCTTTCTTTTTTTGTCTCTTTCTTTTTCCTCTGTTTTTTTCTCTCTCTTCCTCTCTCTCTCTTTCTTTCTTTATCTCTTTCATTCTCTCTGTTCTGTTTATCTATCTATATCTACTCCAGCTCCTCTCTTTTGTTTCTCTTTCTCTCTTTCTTTTATTTTTTCTTCTCTCTTTTTCATATCTCTTCTCTCACTCTTTCTTTCTCTCTTTCTCTCACTCTCTTTCATCGCCCCCTTCTCCCTCTTTTTCTCTGTCTCTCTTACTCTCTCTCATTTTCTCTTATTTCTCTCTCTCTCTGCCCTTTTTTGTCCCCTTCTCTTTCTCTATTTCTGTAACTCTCTCTCTGTATTCTTACTCTCTCTCCCTCTCTTTCTTTCTTTCTTTCTTTCTTTCTTTCTTTCTTTCTTTCTTTTTCTCTCTCTCTTTAATCTACTAGTCTGCCCCCAACTAAAACGAGTTTGACACCCCTGGTTTGGACTGTTATCAGATAAGCGTGTACCCACCTTTCTTAGACGGGTGGCGAAAATAATGATCAGGAGGATATTTTCCGTTTCCGGAAAAAAACTGGAGTGAAGCGCGATCAAGGGGTGAGAATTTCCTCCCCCCCTGCCATCATCACGGTCCGTCCGGAGTCATGGGAACGCGCCAAGGGGGCGCTCTAAAGGACAAGTCAAGACAGGAACACAACAGCCCGAGGGAACCCGGAACAGACCGTGATACACGTGCCGGAGACCAGACCAGAAAATACTTTGAAATCCTTTTTGAGGTTTTGCCACATTGCAAACGCAAACATCTGTTTTCTGTTTTCTTCCATGGAAACGATGCCATTATGGCTTCGGTTTTATGTTTTCAGCTTTGTCTTACTTTGGGAGGAGTGTACTCCCCAGTCTCAAATAGGTTGCGGTTTCCAATATTTTCTTTTACATTTTTTTAGTGTTGCTCTGTTTTTAGCTCCATCTGTCCTGCCATTACTCCCTATCGGCTTTTTATTCTGCACCAAAGATTGGCTATCGCACAAAATCTCAACAATGTACAAGATTTTAATTATGAAATGAGTTAAAATTGCTTATTTACATTGACTTTACTCCATTTTCTATCAGTCACTTAATCATCCATCAATTTTCCATCCATCCATTTGTCATCTGCTTTGTCATTTTTGTCATTTTGTAAGGAAAACCCTTAATTCTCCAGCAAAATACATAAACAATGTTTACCATGTATGAAACACATACTCTCTTAGGTAAATAATGAAAATAAAATGGAATGCATTTTGTTGGCCACTAAGAGTAGCAGACGGATGCATTTTAGAAAAAAAATTATGATACTTTAATTAATCTACCAAGCACATAAAAATGTATTTTAATTACTGAAAGCGTAGTAGGTAGTAGAGCGCTCCTAGGTTCCATTCCCGGCTCTTCCGAGTTAAATGTCGAAGTGTCCTTGGGTAAGACTTGCATGGCTGTCACTATCGGTGGGTGAGAGAGTATGTGAATGGTGTGAAGCACATGGTAAAGTGCTTTGGGAGGTTTTCAGTGACTTAAAAAGTGCTATATAAATGCAGACCAGTTACCAACTACTCTGATTATCAATAATCATTCATCAACATAGTGATGATCTAGTTTTACTGGCATACATATATATATATATATATATATATATATATACAGTATATATATATATATATATATATATATATATATAGTATATGTATTTACAGTGGGACCTCGCTACTTCACGGTTCCACGTTCGCGGGTTCAGAGCTTCGCGGGTCTAAAAAATAATAATAATAAAATAAAATAATAAAAATAATAATTATTATTATTATTTTAATTTTTTTATTTTTATTTTTTTCAAGCATTTTTTTAAGGGGCGTCGCTACTTCGTGGTTCCACATTTGCGGAACCAGAGCTTTGCAGGTCTAAAAAATTATAATAATACAATAAAATAATTTTTAAGAAAAAAAACATTTTTTTATTTTTTATTTTATTTTAAGCAATTTTGAAGGGGCGTCGCTACTTCACGGATTTTCACTTTTCGCGGGTGGTTTTGGTCCCCATTAACCGCAATAACCGAGGGATTACTGTATATATATTTCAGGGTCAGAATTCTGAATGATACACAGGTGTTCAAATACGTATTTGCCGCTGTATTACAGAAATAAATTGTTTAGAAATCATGCATTGTTAATTCTGGATTTTTCTTTTTAGTTTATCTCTCTCACAGTGGACATGCACACACGATGAAAATTTCAGGCCACTCCCTGATTTCTAAGTGGCAGAAATAGTTAAATTGCGGGGTTTTAAAATAATTATTTTATTCACTATATATATATTGCAAGGTCATTATTTCATTATTTTGTCTATTATACACTGTTGTTTGTTATTTTGACTATTATGGAGCCTGTACATCATTATCAGTATCGGCCAATAATGTTATTATTCTTTGATTACCACACCCTTTAGGGGGGATCTGCTTTTTTAAGCTAAGATATGTCATCAAAAGAAAGGGCTTAGGGGGGTTGGAATTTCTTATTTGTGGTTGTGTCCTTTCCTGTTCTCCTTGCAAGATCAAAATCCATGAATGTCTTCCCTCTTATTTCCAGTATTTACTAAAATATAAACTTACAAATATATACATCTATGTCTGCATGTTCTGCAGGCTGCCAAAAATTCCTAACAGAATACAAATGACACCCCAAGCCATAGTTTAGATTCATTTGAAGGGATCAAATGAAATAAGCAGGGTTGGGTAGGGTTACTTTACCTTGATTACTTTCAATTACTTTTGGATTACTCCAATACCAAATATGCTAATACAAGACAAAAGAAACTAAATATGAATAAAATTATGACTCACAGGGCAGCACGGCGGCGCAGTGGTTAGCGCTTGTGCGGCACAGTTCATGTCATGGGAACCTGTCGTGGGTTCAAATCCAGCTCCAGACTTCCTGTGTGGAGTTTGTATGTTCTCCCCGTGCTCGCGTGGGTTTCCCCCGGGCACTCCGGTTTCCTCCCACGTTCCAAAAACATGCATTTCAGGTGAATTGGCCGGTCCAAATTGTCCCTAGGTGTGAATGAGCGAATGAGTTGTCTGTCCCCGTGTGCCCAGCGATTGGCTGGCAACCAGTTCAGGGTGTCCCCTGCCCACTGCCCGGAGATGGCTGGGATGGGCTCCAGCCCCCCCGCGACCCTAATGAGGATAAGCCGTACGGCTAATGAGATGAGATGAGATGATGACTCACAATATGTGGTAAGCTTTCTCTCCTGGCTTTGATCTCTTTGATCTCCGGCAAAACTAACATAAAATGCGACAGAAACAAAATGAAAATAAATACAAACAGCTTGCCAACATCATTTTGCCGTTCCATGTATTCCGTTACTCCCCAAGCCTGCACAAAATGTAGTCAATTTATTCATATGTAGTTTCTTTTGTCTTTTATTAGCATATTTGGTATTGGAGTAATCCAAAAGTAATTGAAAGTAATCAAGTTAAAGTAATCCTACCCTGGAAATAAGCAATGCAAAAAAAAAATCCACCTCACTGAGTGAGTGTGAGTGCCTGAGCAGAAAAGAAACTAGTGTGTTAGCTGCAGGGTTTCTCACTCCAGCAAATTCAAACAGAGGAACACAAAGGTCACTCTGTAGTGCACGTACTTCTTAGGGCAAATGTCCAAAAAGATCTCCTATTGTGTTGCTAAAGTGTAAAAGAAATGATGACATATGACTGAGTAAAAACACCCAAAAGTCATTGTTGGCTTGAGGATGACTGCGAAAACGTCGCACGGGAAGGGCATGTTGAATCATATTTTGGGTTTTTTATTGTCAGTCTTTCTTGATTTTAGTTCTATTTTTTTAAACGACAAATGGTTCTCTAGTACTACTGTCATGATTACTGATGTGACTCAGCTGTGCCCGCTCATTGCCGCGGGTTCTGATTGGCTCCCTGTCAGTATTTGAACCCAGTCCTGTCTGTCCTCTATGGTCAGTCTGTCTGCGAACCGCAGTGAACACTAGGCAAGCCTTTTTCGACCCTGACTCCCACCTGTCCCGTTTCTGCTCCCGTCTGTCTCCGTCTACGACCTGTTTTGCTCCTGACCACGTCTGTTCTCCCGTCCCGACTTACGACCCGTTTCTGTCCCCGACCACGTTTTTGCTCTTCTGTCCCGACAATTGACCGTTTTTTCCGTCTCTGACACCGCCATCGCTCTCTCAATTCACTATTTCTCTTGACCTGATCCTCATCTCATTAGCTGCACCGCTTATCCTCAGTAGGGTCGCGGGGGTGCTGGAGCCCATCCCAGCCATCATCGGGCAGTGGGCAGGGGACACCCTGAACAGGTTGCCAGCCAATCGCAGGGCACACGGGGCCAGACAACTCACCCGTTCATTCACACCTAGGGACAATTTGGACCGGCCAATTCACCTGAAATGCATGTTTTTGGAATGTGGGAGGAAACCGGAGTGCCCGGAGGAAACCCACGCGAGCACGGGGAGAACATACAAACTCCGCACAGGAAGTCTGGAGCTAGATTTGAACCCAGGAGGTTCCCATGACATGAACTGTGCCGCACATGCGCTAACCACTGCGCCGCCGTGCTGCCTTGACCTGATCTTATTTGCGGTCATTTGTCCTGATTTCCCTCCTATCACAACTCTCCTTCATTACGTTCCAAGCACTCTTGTCTCGGCTTTCTGTTGTTCCACTGTACCGAATCATTGCCTGCCCTTGCAGATCACAAGTACAAAATGATGAACTCGTGGACTGTCACGAGGGGTGCACTGAAACATTGACCCTTCGCCTGCATTTTGGACCATGATTTTTGCTTCGCTACCCTACTCCCTTTGTTCGAGAGGCAAGATCTTGGGCCAGTTTAACTCAAAATCAGTGAATCAAAAAAATGCTCCTCCTCTGTGTTGGGGTAAAAGAAGCGCAAATTCCTCCTACCACCCTCCTTAACTCAGCTTCTTGCCAATAGCTTACAAGCTTTTCAAACTTTCTTTCTGCTTTCAGACACATTTTTCACAAAGGTTTGTGTTTACTTTGGCTGCAAATTAAAGCTTCGGGTTTATTTCTGGCTCGTCTATCAAATCAAGTTAAACTGTCGGGTTTGGGCGGGTTCGGGTTTATGTACCCGCGACTCGGGTCGAGTCGGGCTGAATTTTTTTAGGCCCAATCTTACCCTTTACTTTGTTCTGAACCCTGATCAAGTGTACTCCATCGAAAATGGCCGAATTAGTGTCGTTGGTGTCTCTGGGAAGCCCTCTTCTCAAGCCCTTTAGCTTTCTCTTCTTGGCCCACGTCTCCCCTAGATGGCGTCTCTTCTCCTCCCATGGGCGTGCCAAGGAATTGTTTGTGGCCTTCGTTCTCACAACACAGCGCCTTGTTCTCAAAACAACGCCTGCCGTCCTCCATCTGCATGTGCTGATTATCTTATCAGCAGTACGTCCCGTTTGGTAAACAACATCTTCCACCACTCATGCTTGCCCTGAACTTTCACTGCCCATTGAATAAAGGCACAGTCAGTAAATAACTACAGCATTCAACTCAATAAATATAACTTGTATTCAATCATATAAAATCCTTTATAGTCAAATGTATAAAATCCTTCATGGTAAATACCAAAAACAAACTCTATTTATCTCATTTCGAACCGTCTTCCTGCTGCTACCCGAACCAGCAGCCCTTAAAGAAGCACGCTGGAGGTCTCTCTGATGAAACAAAGCTCTCATAGCCTCGCAGTGAGCACATTTAATATGGGAGATTGCCCGCGGCGAAGAAATTGCATCCATTTTCCGTCCCCGTGCGTATTTATTCATATTCATCGTGCAAAGCCCTTAAAACCGCGTGCTCGCGTGTGGGGGGGCTGTTGTCCTCAAACACCTTTGATGGCATTTGAAACGCAAAACGTTATCTCGCCAAACCAAACTGTGTCGGGCACGGCGTGTCAGAACCACAAACGGGAGTGCATGAGCTGGAATTTGAGGGAGTATTAGATGAGAAATACTGTATTGATTCTGGGTTTCTGTTTTTGTACCAATATCAGTCGTTTTAAGATAGAGGTACTCGTGATTGAAGAAATTGTGAATTGTCGTTCGATTATTGTAACATTGAAGGGACGTTTTGTATGATTTTGCGCCGCCTAGTGGTATGAATGAATGAATGAATGAATTTACTTTTATTGTCATTCTTTGTAACCATGCACACAGAACAAAATGTCGATACTCCTGACCCGTACAGTTAAACTGTAGCGAGCCGATGGAGCCGCAGCCAAACAGGGCGCCGCCATTTTAGACCCAACTACTGTGTTGGGAGTCATTAGGTGACCGAAGCCCCCAATTCCAACCCTTAATGCCGAGCGCCAAGCAGGGAGGTAATGAGTACCAATGTTGTGAGTCTCAGGTATGACTCGGCCGAGGTTTGAACCAGCGATCTCCCAGTCTCGGAGCGGGCGCCCTACCATTAGGCTACCGAGCTGGTTTATTGATCAAAAAAACAATGTGTATTTGAATCATGAGCAAAAATACATGAACTCTTATATTGTCATGATTACTGATGTGATTCACCTGTGCCCGCTCATTTGGCGCCAACTGCCGCGAGTTCTGATTGGCTCCCTGTCAGTATTTGAACCCAGACCTGCCAGTCCCCTGTTGTCAGTCCGTCTGCAAATCTCTGTGTATACAAGGCAAGCCTTTTTTGACCCTGACTCCCACCTGTCCCGTTTTTGCTCCTGTCTGTCTCCGGCTACCACCCGTTTTGATCCTGACCACGTCAGCTCTCCCGTCCCGGCATACGACCTCTTTTTGTCCCCGACTATGTGGCGCAACAAGGGTTGCTGACTAGTTGAAATGTTATATTTTGGGACCAAGTACCAAGCCCTGTTGAACGCCACAGGTAACACTAAAAGGCTCAGAGCTCATATCACTGTATATTTAGCACAATGTATCTCACCTGAGAGTTAGGATCTAAGCCAGGGGTGTCAAACTCATTTTAACTTGGGGGCCACACGATAGAACAAACATTCTGTCGGGGTCCGGACTAGTAGATTAAAGAGAAAGAAAATGAGGGATAAAGAAATAAGAGAAAGAGGGAGGGAAAAGGAGAGAGGGCGGGAGATAGAAAGAAAAAGTGAGAGAGGGAGAGAGCGTGAGAAAGAAAAGATAAAAAGTCGTGAGAGAGGGGGAAAAGAAAGGGAGAGGAAGAAAGAAATCCTAAGAGAAATAGAAAGACAGAAGGAGAGAAAAGAGTAAAGAAAGCGCGAAGGGTAGGAAAAGAAAAAGAGAATAGAGAGAAAAAGAAAAAAGGAAGTTCGAGCAAAAGAAGTTAAAAAGACACAGAGAGAGAAAGAGACAAAGAGCAACAAAGGAAGAGAAAAAGAGAGACACAGAGAGTGAAAGAGACAGAGACAGAGTGGGAGAAAGGGGGTGGAAAAGAGGGAGAGAGAGAGAGAGAGAGAAAGAAAGAAAAAGAAATACAAGTACAGCGTCTTTGTCCGAGGCACCTTTCTTTGGCAACATTGAGTTGACATATTTCAACCTGCAGCTTGTTTTTCTCTTGCGCTTCTCTGAGTGTGTTTGATCCAAGCAATGAGAGACCAATCCATTTTTCTAGCCCCTTGTCAAGTCTATTTTAATTTCCTCAAGCTGGCGTTTCTGAGTTTTTCCTTTCCCCAGATGTAGGTTACAGATCAGGGGATGCAGTAATGGTCGTCTGTGCAGCCCTTTGAGACTTTTTGTGATTAAGGGCTATACCAGGGGTAGGGAACCTATGGCTCGGGAGCCATATATGGCTCTTTTCATGAGTACGTATGGCTACAAAATGTAACTATTGCACATCTCTCTGTGGCGTTCCAAAGTCACGTGATTTCATCCCGATTTTGGTCCGTTTAAAGCCGAAGAAACTTAATTCAGAAGTTCGATAAGAAACCATTTAAACTGATAAATAAAAACGCAGGCAAACAAATTTGATTGGGTGAGCAGTACAGGTGGGCGGATCCCTCTGCATCTCTCTCTCGCTCAGTGCAGTCTACACCGAAAGTGAACATGACGATACGCTTATCGTTTGCAGTCATTTGTGACATTTTTACAAAAGAACTTTGCATGCACCTTGTTTTGAAACCGTTATTAAGGAAGGACACATTTCATGGAAAAAAATGGCCTCAACACTCTTAACTAAAGGTGGAAGACAAATTATAAATGTCATATTTACATTGATTTGGGACACAGGATTTGGCATTATTATCATTTCATACATTTGATTCACTCATCAAATGACACCCAGTGAAATAAAATGTGCTGAAGAATTAGCTTTTGTCTAGAGAGCGTGTTTGGCAGTTTTTTCAATTTTGTCTGAAAATAAATGAAGTGGCTCTCTCAAATTCTTTTAAAACATTTGTTTGCTTTTATGGCTCTTTGGATCAAAAAGGTTCCTGACCCCTGGGCTATACGAATAAACATGACATTCTTTTTTTCGCATCCCTTTCTACTGTTGTTATAATCCCATGCGTTTTATAATCCGGTGTGAAAATATATATGCCGGGATCGTGACGTCACTGTGAGTCAGAATTAAAGGGGTGCGGCTATCTCAGAGGCGTACCCCGAGACCCTTACCCCCCCCCCAAAAAGAGAAGAGAGGGTGAGAATGAGAGAAAGTAAAAGAGAGAGAGTGGAATACAAAAGAGCAGAGGAGGAGCATCCATCCACACTCCGCCGGAGGAGGCTCGGCTCTCCCTCTCCTTCTCCCCCGCTGAGGTGACGCTCTGCTCGGCGTGAGCGCGTCAACGAGCGGGGCGTTTGCCAGAAACATGCGAATAATGGTTTCCTCTCCCTGCAGACTTCCTTAGCTCCCAAAGGTAGGAAATCCGTTTCCATTTGAACAAAGAGTCTATGTTACTTAAAACAAGTGCGTTTTTCTCTGGCTATGAAGTTCGTGCATGCACGTTGCATTTGCGATAAGCATCGATCCGGTGATCATGATATTTTGTCAATATTATATAATCGTATTTATTGACTTTTCCTTTGATTATTGCAAATAATTACACGATTGCATACCTGTCAAGCTCCAGGGCTCCATGCCCTTACAAAATGTTGTATTTTCCCTCACAAAATACAAAATAATCTTACAGCATATTTTCATTTATGTAGTTTAACATGTTATATTGTCAGGGTTGGGTGGGGTTACTTTAACTGGATTACTTTCAATTACTTTTGGATTACTCCAATACCAAACATGCTAATAAAAGACACTAAATATGAATAAAATGATGACTCACAACACGTGGTAAGCTTTCTCTCCTGACTTTGATCTCTTTGATCTCCGGCAAAACGAACATAAAATGCGACAGAAACAAAATGAAAATCAATCCAAAGCTTGCCAACATCATTTTTACCGTTCCATGTATTCCGTTACTCCCCAAGCCTGCACAAAATTGAGTCATTTTATTCATATTTAGTTTCTTTTGTCTTTTATTAGCATATTTGGTATTGGAGTAATCCAAAAGTAATTGAAAGTAATCCAGTTAAAGTAACCCTACCCAACCCTGTACATTGTACATGTGTTTCGTCATATCATATATATTGTTAATTAACATTTTGTTGTGAGATACTGAGTTGCTCAACATGAATGAGGTTTATTATAAAAAAATGAAGTCGCTTGGACGTTCCCCGTAGAAGGAAAAAATACATGCAAATATAATTAAGTAGAATAATACATTTTCTTATTCAAATTATGAATTCATTTTCTGCATTAAATTATTGTTGGTAATATTGTCACCGTCGCCATGACGACCAGTATGCCACGCCCCCGAACTCAAGCTGAAGCAGATCAGCTGATTGCTGGTCTGCTATTTAAGGCTGGATTTTGGGTTTGGCGGGCGCTGGCTCATTACACAATCCCAGGTCTGTTATGCCTTGTCCTGTTTTAGGTTTAAACATTTTCCGTCTGTTATGCCTTGTCTTGTTTAGTTGAGTTGGAAGAAACTTGTTTGTTTTGTCATGTCCCAGAGTTATGGACAACTTTTATTTTGTTAAATAAAACCTATGGATCGTCAACGCATTTGAGTTCTCCTTTCCTGCCTCCTGCCCCCGTTCTGGTCCGATCACTCCTTCGACCCCACCACGCCTCGTGACAAATATACTGATTAAAGGGATAACCACAAACCTGTCTTTTTTCATTATCTCCTTTTATACTTTCTTTTTTTCTTAACTTCTTTATACAACATAATAAGTCGTAAATTAATGCATCCAAGCAAGTGAGCCGTTTGAGAGCCGGCTCTCTTTAATGAGTAGAGCCGAAAAAGCCGGTTCCCATGAAGGGCGTGAAGGGATCCGGTGAAGGCGATTCTCAATTTGTGCATGTACTTTTAAAGTTTCATGGATGGAGAGTATAAGAAACATTGTGTTTGTTGATTTGATACAGGGATTTCGCCCCATAATTTATCATATGGAATTTTCCTCCAACTGTTTAATGAATTCAGATATGTTTTGTAATTGAATACCAGTATAATCACAACAGTAGATTTTAAATTTTCTGTATCGTCATCCATAAAAACAGTTACCTTTGTTAAAACGAGATAAGACGTGGCACTCCAGGATAAACTTGTAATAAAATACTTGTAAATACCTTGTAAATATTTTCGGGCTTTTTATCCTGACATTTTATTGTCTATTTTTTCTCTTTCCAGTCTTTATTATGTCTTTAGAAATGACAATATTGTCATGATTACCGATGTGCCTGCTCTTTTGGCGCCTACTGCCTCGGAATCTGATTGGCTCCCTGTCCCTATTTAAACCCACTCCTTTCTGTCACCTTTTGTCAGTCCGTCTTCGAACCTCAGTTTACTCTAGGCAAGCCTTTTTCGACCCTGACTCCCCCCTGTTTTTGCTCCCGTCTGTTCCCCGGCTCCGAACTGTTTTTTGATCCTGACCACGTCTACTCTCCTCTCCTGGCTTTCGCCTCGTTTCCGACCCCAACCACATTTTTGCTCTCCCGTCCTGGCTGACCTGTTTTTCAGTTCCTGACACGCCATCGCTTGCCACAGAAGTCCCACTTCCGCGTTCAGAGCAACCTGCTTCCCGCGCCCAGCGATCACCAGATCGTGGGTCAACCCTTTCCTTTTTTCCAATAAAACTGAGAGAAATGTAACGCAAGTGGGTCCTGTCTCCGTTCTGGTCTTGACAAATATAGACTATTCTATTCTATCAAAAAGGAAAAAATAGATTTAAAAAAGGATGTCAGGATAAATACCTAAAAATATTTATAAAGCATTGCTTGGTGACCGGCTTGAATTGTAATATCAAGTAACAGATGCTTAATACAATTATTTAAACATATAATACGTGTAAAATATATCAAAATTGTATATTTTACAACCCACTAGTCAAAAGTTTTTTATTATTATTACTATGATGATGATTAATATTACAAAAGCTTTATATCAGTTGATTTACACTGATTCCAATACTCCTCCCCAAAAATGCTGTTTTAGATCAAGTCATGTTTATTTGTGACTCCCTTAATCACACAGAGTCTCAAAGGGCTGCACAGACCATTATTACAGCATCCCCTGATCTAAAACCTACATGAGGGCAAGGAAAAACTTAAAAATCTCAACATGACAAAAATGAAAAAACCTTGAGAAGGGACCACACATAAGGTAAATCCCCCTCTCAGGATGACCAGGACAAAATGGATGTTGCATTAACAAACAATAAAATTAAAAATAAAATGTAAAATAAAGTACTCTTCCGCCCTCAAAACTGTCTTTTCTTACACCGAACTGGTGTTGTAGCAACATTCCATAGAGTTGATTTTTAATACTTTTATACTTGGGTATGTGTATAAAAAGTAATAGATTTGAATTGAAAACTAAATAAATAAGTAACAACTTAGTGTTAAAAGAACACCGGTGGGTGTGGAGACAAATTTTATCGTGAAAAACATTGGCAATTTTTCTGTGTGCTATTACCAGTGTATCAGATCCAGTGAAGTCCCATTTATGTGTACAGCACTTCCTCAAAAACGTCTCAAAAGACTGCACAGACAACAGATTATTGCAAACTAGAGACTATTATTACACCATCCCCTGATCTAAAACCTACACGAGGGCAAGAGCAAACTCAAAAACCACAATATAAGTCAAGTCATGTTTATCTGTATAGCCCTTAATCACAAGGAGTCTCAAAGACCTGCACAGACCACAGACTATTAGAGACTACAGACCATTATTACAGCATCCCCTGATCTAAAACCTACATGAGGGCAAGAGCAAACTCAAAAACCACAACATGAGGAAAACGAGTAAACCAGTACTCAACTCTATTTAGTGCTGCCAATGCCAGATCAACACCAGTAAAATTCCTCCCAAAAACAATGGTAAACAAAAAATAGCATTCGGTTGGTTGTTTGGTTTAATGGATTCATTTTTATAACCTTTTAGTGACGTGTCGTTCGCAAATGTAACAATGTCACGAACCAGGAACGGAGACAGGACCCACTAATGTTTGTTTTACTCAGTTTTATTGAGAAGGAAAACAGGATTTGCATCCACGATCCGATGATCGTCGGTCACAGGTAGCAGGTAGCTGGAACGCGGAAGTTGACAGCGAGAAAAAACAGGTCGATGGCCAGGGCGGAGGAGCAAAAACATAAACGGGTCCAGAAAAGAGATCGGCAACGGGAATCAGACAGAAAACAGTCGGAGAGTCACAAAAGCTTGCCTAGCTGGGAGCATAGGTTCGCAGACGATCTGACGGGTTCTTTCAGGAAGACGGGAGTTTAAATTGAGTCCAACAGCCAATTAGGGTCCGTGGCTGTTGGCTCCGCATCAGTAACATGACACACCAGTAAAATTCCTCCCAAAAACAATGATAAACAATAAAAAAAAAATAGCATTCGATTGGTTGGTTTATTGGATTAATTTTTATAACCTTTTAGTGATGTGTCATTCGCAAATGTGACGGCTCTCACCGCCGTGACCCGGGTTTGATTCCTGTTGCATCCAATGTATTGCAATTGTGGTCAGGGATATTTTTTGACTCATTTCACAAAAGTGATAACCAAAGTTCCCTCTAAGTTGCGCACTACCCAGAGCTTTTCCGCGCACAAGAAAATCTAGCCAGCTCACAAAAATGAGGGCTCAAAATTGCAGATTAAAAAGCGAATTGAGTCAAAGTTACAGTGCATGAATACAAGGGTTCCCCTGACCTTGTGTTCTAAATGCGGTATTTTGAAGTCAAGGTCGAAGTAGAACGAAGTTGAGTAAAGTCAGTAGAGTTTTTCGAGAACCGTCTTCTTCGGCTCGGCTCACTAAAAGGAACCGGCTCTTTCGGGTCCTAAACGGCTCTTCAGGTTGTTTTTTGCTTTTTTTCATCCCTGTATGACCAAATATTATGTAAAATTATGCACAAAATGACTTAAAGGAAGGGGGAATAGAACAAAAAAGAAAAAAATACCAAAATGAAAAAGTAGTGAAAAGCTGAGAAAAAAAGAAACAAAAGGAAGCGAAAAAACAAGGACAAATTCAGAAAAAAAGCCAGAAAAAAAGAAAAGAAAGAAACAAAGGAAAAAAAGTAAATAGACAATAAAAAGAAAAAAGTAACAGCTCGGAAAAAATAAACAAAATGAGATTTTTTTAAAGGAATTTAGAAAATAGCAAAAACAACGAAAAAGAAGAAAAAGTTTGTTCAAATAATTTCCAATTATACCAAGTCAATCTTGTTGCAAACATTTTACTTCCACTAAAAAATGTGATTAAATACAGTTGTGTATCGTGCAACCGACTCAATAAGCCCCCAAAAATGTTAGTATTATGCGACAAAAGATACCAGGAAAAAAAAGAAATGGAAATCTTGTGAAAGAATTATTGTAAAAACAAATGACGTTTGTAGGCCGTACATTAGTCAATTCATTCAAAGGTGAAATTTTTTTTTTGCATTGCCGGAAACTCAGCAAAATGTAACTTGATGTCAAGTTTTGGACATGTTTGATAATGAATTATCTTGCCACACTTGGGATTGCCGTTGCTCACTGTTGTTTCAAGCGTTGCTCACCGACCTTGTGTGAACGCTCAGACCCATTGAAAATTAGAGGGAACATTGGTGATAACATACTGTAAAAATGCGCGTCATACGCAAATAAAGTTGAAGGTTCACTGTAGAGTGATAAAATGTAAAGGGTATTATACTATAGTAGAAGTATACATTTTTGTTTAATTTTTAATTTATTAATAAATAACAAGATTAGTGGTAATATACCGATGAAGGCAACAAAAAAAATATATGAAGAGCCACTTGGGAATCAAAAAAGCTGATTCTTTTTAGTGAGCCGAGCGTACTATGACTGAAACCTCACACCTCATTATAACAGGACATCCTGTATTTTCTCTTCTTTCTCAGCAGAGAGGCCCGCACTGCTCCTCGCCCTTTACTGCTTTCATTGTCCGCCAGCCAGCTTTCAATGCCGGATCCAGCTTTGTCGCACTCGCCAGGCTGAAATCCTCCAGGGTCCGGACCTCACTCATGGCGGCCCTGCTCGTCGGGCTGCTGCTCTTTGCCATGCAGCCAAGCTCCGTCCCTTCCTACGGGCCCCTTCCGGACGGCGAGGGCCCGACGCCGGGTGGTAACATCACGGCGGACCACCCAAATGGGACATTCCAGCAGCTGCCGAGCGTCATTATCATCGGGGTTCGAAAAGGCGGCACTCGGGCCCTCATCGAGATGCTGAGCCTGCACCGCTCGGTGGCGGCGGCTCAGAACGAGGTACACTTCTTCGACTGGGAGAACCACTTCCAGAAGGGACTGCCTTGGTACCGAAGCCAGATGCCCTTCGCCTACCCGGACCAGGTCACGGTGGAAAAGACGCCGGCGTACTTCACATCCGCTAAAGTCCCTGAACGCATCCACCAAATGGACCCGGGCGCTAAACTCCTGCTCATCCTGCGGGACCCCACCGAGCGTGTACTCTCGGACTACACCCAGGTCTTCTATAACCGCCTGCAGAAGCACAAACGCTACCAGCCCATCGAGTCGGTGCTAGTGAAGGACGGTGAGATCAACCTGGGCTACAAGGCTATCAACCGGAGTCTGTACTACGTGCACATGCAGAACTGGCTACGTTACTTCCCGCTGGAGAGCATCCATGTGGTGGACGGTGATCGGCTCATTCGAGACCCCCTCACCGAGATGAAAAAGGTGGAGCGGTTCTTGAAGTTGGAGCCGCAGATCAACACCTCCAATTTCTACTTCAACAAAACCAAGGGATTCTACTGCCTGAGGGATCATGGACATGAGAGATGCCTGCACGACTCCAAAGGCAGGGCGCACCCTCGGGTGGCCCCTGCCATCCTGCAGAAACTCTACCAGTTCTTTCATCAGCCCAACCGGCGGTTCTTTGAGCTGGTGGGCCGAACGTTTGACTGGAAATAGAAGTTTCGGTACACAGAGATGAACACAGAACATTTATTTTTATATGAGCTCCACCACTTAACAAAAGTTACCGTTGTTGATGTTCAGGTGAAACCTTCGAATCTGATAGGAGGGTGAGAAAAAAATGGAAACTTGCTTGATGTGTTTGCAGGAATCGGACCAAACGGAATATTTGAATTTACTCTAGTGGTAGCTTCTGGAAATTCTTGTAATTTGATAAGATTTTTCTTGAAAAATAGCTCGATCTGGTATGAAGTGGGACCACTGTACATGAAAAAAGTAACTGTATCATATCCATGCTAATAGGTTCAACATGTCCATCCATCCATTATCTGCACCACTTATCCTCATTAGGGTCGCGGGGGTGCTGGAGCCGGTCCCAGCTATCTTCAGGAGGTAGGCAGGGGACACAGGGACAGACAATTTGCTCGCTCATTCCTACCTAGGGACAATTTGGACCAGTCAATTAACCTGACTTGCATGTTTTTGGCATGTGGGAGGAAACCAGAGTGCCTGGAGGAAACCCACACAAGCACGGGGAGAACATGCAAACTCCGCACAGGAGGATCGATCTCAAGACCTCAGAACTGTGCCGCACACGCGCTAACCACTCCGCCGCCGTGCTGCCAGATTCAGCATGTATTAAATCAAATAACAATCCTACTAAAACATACCAAATTGAGTCTTTCCTCTTTTCAATTCTGTTTTGGACTTCCGTAAAACCACGTTGTATGGTTTTGGTATGGAAAGATTGACACTCCAAGGAACTGTTCAGTGAATTTGTAGGGGTTTTTTTGCCAAATTGTATTCCTACAAAATTCTGATCAGCAAAGATTTTTACTCTAAAACCTTTTAGTAGATAACAACTGAATTGTATAAAACGGAACAACTCTCTTGGTCAAACAGACCGAAAAAAACTGGGACCATACGATTACCGGGTGATTAGACTGAGTTATCGATATTATTGTTCTAAGTGATACTGTAATGCCCCTCGACAGGATCAATGGTGCACTCAGTCGCAGATTAAGTCTCGTTGCCAATTAAATAACAAAATAACAAGCGGTATAAACACACAAGAGCTACTGCTGGTCGTTACTCACACCGTTCGCGTGCACACAGAGACTGATTTTAAAGCACAATATTTTGAAAGCACAAAACGTTAAAGCACAAAACTTTAAAGCACAAAACTTCTCTATCCCTAGCGACACATCCCATCTTAAAGGGTCCATTCGTGAACACAAACAACAGCAACAAAAGTGACAAATATTATAATAATCTGCTTCTTGCAAAATAATCATCTACTGATCACTGGTGTTGTTCACTCTATTTAACTCTATATAAGTTGTTTTTCTATGATCACGTTTTCCAATTACCAAGAAAATCGCTACCAGTGAACTATTTTTAAAACTGGTCCACAGGCTATTCCTGTGGTTCTTGTGGGCTAACCCTACAAACCTGATGTTTTAACCTGGGTTTACCTGTGGTGCGCCATTAGCATGGATTCGTTTAATCTCACAGTCCCACGTCAAAAGCTTCAGTTAAACGGCTTCAAGAAACAATTGAAGTCTCCCTAAAAAATGTAGTCAACCCTCAATGACCAAACAGTGAAACCCAAATCCCAGAACAGTTTTGTATTGTTATCGTGTAAACGCTATATAACATTTTCCTGGGAGTCTGTTACCACAAGCCAGCCCACATTCCAAGGAATTTTTCCCTCCGTTGGAAATACTTCATTTTACATCAAAACAATATCTTACGATTATACTGAGGTGGCAGTCCTAACCATAGTCTGTGATGTTAGTGGAATGTTCCGAGGCTATTTTAATGGAGAGAGTTGGGCTTAAAGTTATGTTGCCGCAAAAGATTTCAGTTTGGTATGATTTGCTGGTTCTGATGAAATACTGTTGCTTGTAAATGGAGTTTTATAAGATGAATAATTAATACTACATTAAAGAGATATATTATTCTAATGTCTCACTTTGTTTATTTGTTGTGCCGTGCCTTGTGCAGGGTATATCTTTTCGGTGGGAATTTGGAAATACAGTGAAGCCATCGTTTATCGTGTTCCAAAAAGAACCAGTTATAGACAAAACCTGAAAATTTGTCTTCCAGTATTATAGAATGGAATACTATTTCATGCATTGAAACAAAAAAACCCCAAATCATTTTACAGACCCAGTTTAACAAATAAAAGTAAAGTTTACTGTACCTGTTAACATTCATCTATGTAAGGGGTTTCCAACATTTTCAAGCATCAAGCGACTTTTTGTTACCAATTAGCACAAATGGGCACCAAGTTTGATATGAACTTCTAAAATAGCAACTTAGCTAGATGGATTGCTAAATAGCTAAAGAAAAGTAGCTTGATAGTTAGCTAGAAAGGTAAACAGGTAAAAAAACTAACTTGCTAGCTGAAAGAGTAAAAAGCCAACAAACTAGAAAGATAGAAAGCAAAAACAGCTCTACGCTATCTAGAAACAAGGCCAAAATTTAGCAGGATCACTGGCAAAAAAAGGTCAAATCTAAGCTAGAGCGAATGCAAAAAATGTAAAAAGCTAGCTAGATAGCTTCCTAAATAGCTAAAGAAAAGTATCTTGATACTTAGCTAAAAAGGTAAAAAAATAGGTAGCTGGCTAAAAGAGTAAAAAGCCAACTAACTAGCAAGATAGAAAGCAAAAACAGCTAGATGCTATCTAGAAACAAGGCCAAAATTTAGTTCGATCTCGAGGAAAAAAAAGGTCAAATTTAAGCTGGAAAGCATGCAAAAAATGTAAAGAGTTAGCTAGATGGCATGCTAATAGCTAAAAGGGGTAGCTTGATAGTTAGCTAGAAGGTAAACAGGTCAAAATAAACTCAAAGTGACCTGGATAGCTAGCTAAAAGAGTAAAAAGCCAACTAACTAGCAAGACAGATAGCCAACTAACTCGCAAGATAGAAAGTTGATCGTTCGTAAGTTGAATTTGTTCGTAAGTTGCTTCAGTGCTATATTTTGTATGTTTGAGGTTTATGTAAGTATGTTTAAAGCTTGTAGAAGTAATCTGTATTGTTTTGTTTGTAAAGATAAATAAAGTTAAGTTTAACCTAATTTTGGAAGATGAGCTTCAAGAGATAGGCGACTTCCTCCTCCGTGGTAGGAAGTGGCTGAAAAAAAGCCATCCAACCATTTTCTCAACCGCATCAGGCTTTCTTATTCCACTTTCACTTCAAAAGAAACAACTCGTCTCTTCTTTACACTTTAAACCAACCAAATTGAATGGAGATATTAAACAATAAAAATGTCAAAGTTCTTAGCGCGTTGGAGATACAGTATAGGCATAGTATAGAACAGTTATTTTCAACCACTGTGCTGCGACACGCTAGTGTGCCGTGAGAGATCGTCAGGTGTGCCGGGAAAAATTATCCAATGTCACTTTTTAAAATTTAAAATTGTATAAAACATTTATGAATCATTTTCTGCAAATATAATGTCATTGTAAAGTGTCCTCGCTGTAAAATCTGGGGGTATTATAAATTATATTGTTATTAAACATACTGTTCAGTGTCATTTTATAACATTCTTGGTTAGCGGTGTGCCGCAAAATTTTTCAAATATAAAAAACATGCCCTGGCTCAAAAAAGGTTGAAAAACACTGGTATAGACAGTATTGTATAAGTAACCTGTATTGTTTGGTACCAAAATTCAAACATCTCATAAAATAATATGCACTATAAAGAAAACAAGTTGAGTTATACTCACTTTTGGAAGATGCGCTTGAAGAGGTCCTTCTCCGTGGTAAAAGGTGGCCGAAAAAAAAAGTATTCCAACCATTTTCTCAACCGCATCGAGCTTTCTTATTCCACTTTAATTTCAAAAGATAAGGCTCGCCTCTTCTTTACAATTTACACCAACCATATTGAATGGATGCACGAGATATTTAACAATAAAAATGTCAAAGTTCTTAGCGCGCTGGAGATAGTATAGACATAGACAGTATAGCATGTTTACACACGAACTTGGAAGAGGAGGAGGATTTCTACAGTAATATTTTTCAACATCCAGAATTTTTTTTGTATCTACCGTTTTCCGCAAGTCGAATGGTTGTAAGTAGGGGAGCGTCTGTACTTCCTATTAAGCAGTAAGTTTGATAATATGCATTCAAAAGTGTTTTATTTTTTATAACTTTTGATAAATATCGTAAAAAGTCAAAGAAATACATGACGAAAAATGCAAAAACTGAAAATGTAAATTGTATAGTTAAAAAAACTATTGAAAACGGAAGGTACACGATGCGGTACGCAATATTTGATGAAAACTCGATATTTTTAGTTAGAAGGAGGCCACAAAGGGACACCGGGGACAAGTGCTACCAAAACAACAAAACATTTGTTTTCTTTTTTTTTTAAATATATGTTTTTAACTTTAGCCTTAAGATTAAAAAGCCTGAGGTACCAATGTTGCCCACGGCCATAGTTTTCGCACCCTGGATTAGCCAATCAGATTGCAGAACACATCGCATGATGAAAATCCATGAAGCAGGCCGACTGTGCTAGGTGAACCGAATGATAGTAAAAGATTACTGTATCAAAATTGCTGATGGTATCGGTACTTACTCAGGCAAAGAAAAATTCAATTAAACCTGTATCGTTTAAAAATGTGTTCATAGGAAGGTCTTAAAGGGACACTACATGTATTGTACAATGTGCAACCTGTCATGAATACTGAAGTGACTCAGCTGTGCCCATTTGGCGCCACCCGCCGCGGGTTCTGATTGGCTCCCTGTCACTATTTGAACTCAGTCCTGTCAGTCTTCTGCTGTCAGTCCGTCTGCGAACCTCAGTGTATACTAGGCAAGCCTTTTTCGACCCTGACTCCCACCAGTCCTCTACGACCCGTTTTGATCCTGACCACGTCTTTTCTCCCGTCCCGACTTACTACCCGTTTTTGATCCTGACCGCGTCTGCTCTCCCGTCCCGGCTTACGACGCGTTTCTGACCCCGACCACGTTTTTGCTCTCCTGTCCCAGTTATCAACCTGTTTTTCCGTTCTTGACACCGCCATCGCTCGCTACGGAAGATCCACTTTTGTGTTTGTGATCACAATCCGAGTATGAGAGCGACATGCTTTCCGTGCCTAGATCACCGGATCGTGGGCGCAGCCCTTCCTCTTTCCTTTAATAAAACTTATGAGAAGCGTAACGCAATTGGGTCCTGTTTCCTTTCTGGTCCTAACACAACCAAAAACGAGTGCTACAAAACACGGAGAAGAATACAAACTATTGAAGTGACCAATTTTTCTTCTTGTTGTTTTCCCCGAGTATTTCACAAGGTTTTTGGTCTGTGCAGGGACCCAAAGCAGCAAGATGTCAGACAATTATTTCGGCTCGTTCTTTCTGGACCTAGAGTACCGTATTTTCCGCACTATAAGGCGCACCGGGTTATAGGGCGCACCCCGAAAAAATAGTTTTTGGTCCTATTTTTGACATACATTTTCTTTTTCGCTCGCAACTGTACTGTGCATATGACAATAAACACTTGGAATTGAGTTTAATTTAAAAATAGACACTCCATTCCATCCATTATCTGCACCGCTTATCACAGAAACATCGAGTTCAGTCTGAAACAAGATACAGGGATAATATATAGCCGGAGTAGCTCACCGAAGTCGTTGTGTTCATAATAATGTGCAGCCAATGTCCTTTTATATCCGTGAGTGTAGTAAATCCAGAAGAATAAATTATTTACAAATACAGAATAGTAAAAAATGCTTTCTGTATGCCGTCAACCACGTGCTATACACAATTATCTTTTTCAGCCAATTGCAGGCTTTGTTTTGCCGTTAAGCCTATGCCAGCCTGCAAATGATGAAAAGGATCCGCCCCTTGACCTCCGAATAACTTTAGCCAATAGTGATCGATTCAACTGATGATTGACACATTGGTTAGCCAATGAAACGCCGGTAAATAAATCCCAGCATACACCGCGGACTACTTGGCGTTCGGGGGAAAATCTAGTCGGCGGCTGCAAGTTAGTTGGAAGACTTTGCGACTTAATATTGATCCATATATAAGGCGCACTGTATTATAAGGCGCATGATCAGCTTTTGAAAAAAATAAAGGCTTTTAGGTGCGCCTTATAGTGCGGAAAATACGGTATGTAAAAAATGCATGTTTATATCATAGTATTTTCCATTTTTTCAATGAATGAAGGCTCTAATGAATACACAATGTCCATTTAACTCGAGAAACAGTGATGCTAACCAAAACAGCAGCAACCACAGAAGCACACTTTTGTATTCAGGTCATTTTCCATGTAGCAAACATATTAAAAGTGATTTCATACATCGATTTTACTCCGCGGGGGTACAGTAGATTGGCCTTTTCTGCTTACTTCTGATGGACTTGATCCAAAAATCAATTTTCGCCATCTCGGTCTCTCATTAAGGTGATCCGAGACTATATAAGCTTACGTTAGCCTGATGAACATAATGAGCATCACCAAAAAAAACGCAATTTAAATTCACACGCTTCCAAGGTCTTACCCGGGAAAAAGAGAGGCTTCCAAATAGGGTTCCTCGTTCTATGACGGCTTACACATCTCATTTGTATTCATAAGCTTTGTTTTTCCTTCCTGGGCAGAAACATTTACATGTGTGCAACGTGATCGTTTTTCGAAGCCTGTCTGTGTGAATCGCGAACGAAACGTCTCTATGAGCCGGCTCTTTAAAGTGAACGACGAAATTTAGAAGTGAATCCCTTTGAAACCCTTTCTGTCTCTTTCTTTCTATTTCATTGACTTTCTTTCTCCCTTTCTCTCTCCTTATCTTTCTCTCTTTCTTTCTCTCTGTCTCACTCCCTCTCTTTGTTGGTCTCTTTCTCACTCTTGAATATTTTCTCCTTCTCTCTCTCTCTCTCTCTCTCTCTCTCTCTCTCTCTCTCTCTCTCTCTCTCTCTCTCTCTCTCTCTCTCTCTTTCTTTCTTTCTTTCTCTCTGTCTCACTGCCCTCCTCTCTCTCTCTTCCTCTTTCTCTCTGTCTAACTCCCTCTTTCTTTGTTGTTCTCTTAATCACTCTTGAATGCTTTCTCCTTCGCTCTCTCTCTCTCTCTCGCTCTCTCTCTTTCTCACTCTCTCTCTCTCGCTCTCTCTCTCTGTCTCTCTGTCTCTCTCTTTCTTTCTCTCTGTCTCACTCCCCCCTCTCTCTCTTTCTCTTTCTCTGTCTCACTCCCTCTTTCTTTGTTGTTATCTTAATCACTATTGAATACTTTCTCCTTCGCTCTCTCTGTCTCTCTCTCTCTCTCTCTCTCTCTCTCTCTCTCTCTCTCTCTCTCTCTCTCTCTCTCTCTCTCTCTCTCTCTCTCTCTCTCTCTCTCTCTCTCTCTCTCTTACTCGCCTGCTCTTTCTCCCATTTTTTTTCTTTCTCATTTACATGTGGGCAACGTGATCAATTTCAAGGCCTTTTCTGTGTGAATCGCAAACGTAACGGCTCTATGAGCCGGCTCTTTGAGGTGACCGAAGAGAGTCGTCTCCTTATCAATAAGGGGGTAAATCCCCTTTGAAACCCTTTCTGTCTCTTTCTATTTCATTGACTTTCTTTCTCCCTTTCTCTCTTTATCTTTCTCTCTTTCTTTCTCTCTCTCTCACTCCCTCTCTCTTTGGTGTTCTCTTTGTCATTCTTTAATACTTTCTCTTTCTTTCTTCCGTGATCGTTTTCAAGGCCTTTCTGTGTGAAATACGAACGAAATGGCTCTATGAGCCGGCTCTTTGAAGTGAACGACAGGAGCCGTCTCCTCATCAATAAGTAGGTAAATCCCTTTGAAACCCTTTCTGTCTCTTTGTTTTTATTTCATTGATTTTCTTTCTCCCTTTCTCTCTGTTTATATTTCTCGTTCTTTCTTTCTCCCCTTCTCTCTCCCTCCTTCTCTTTGTTGTTCTCTTTCTCACTCTTTAATACTTTCTTTCTTTCTTTCTCTCCCTCTATCTTAATCTCTGTCTCATTCTTTCTCCCTCTCCTTCCTTCTATTTCATTTACTGTCTTTATTCTTTTCTCTCTCTTTATCTTTCTCTCTTTCTTTCTTTCTCTTTCCTTGTCTCTGTCTCCCTCCCTCTCTCTTTCTCTTTCTTTCTTTCTCTCTCTCCCATTTTCGGTCTCTTTCTCTCTCTCTCTCCCTGGCCTTCTCTTTCTCCCACTTTTTCTCGTTATCTCTCTCTCCCTCTCTTTTTTTCTTTCTTATTTACATGTGTAGAAAGGTGATCATTTTCTAAGCCTTTCGGTGCGAATCGCGAACGAAACGGTCGTATAAGCCGGCTCTTGAACGACGAGAGCCGTCTCCTCATCAACAACGAGCTAAATCCCTTTGAAACCCTTTCTGTCTTTTACCTTCAAGTTCATTGAATTTTTTTTTCTCCTTTTGTCGCTCCTTATCTTTCTCTCTTTCTTTCACTTTCTCTCTTTCATGTTTGTCAAAACCAGAACAGAAAGAGAACCCAGATGCGTGACGTTTACTCACAAGTTTATTGAGATATAGAGGAAAAGCGCAGAGGTTAGCGCGTGTGCGGCACAGTTCTAAGGTCTCGGGAACCTCCTGTGTGGGTTCAAATCCAGCTACCGAACTGTCACTTTAATTAGGAAAGAAAAGTTGTCCAACACACAAGTTTGCATGTTCTCCCCGTGCTTGTGTGGGTTTCCTCCAGGCACTCCGGTTTCCTCCCATATTCCAAAGACATGCATTTCAGGTGGATTAGCCGGTCCAAATTGTCCCTAGGTGTGAATGAGCGAGTTGTCTGTCCCTGTGTGCCCTGCGATTGGCTGGCAACCAGTTCATAGTGTCCCCTGCTCACTGCCTGATGATTGCTGGGATGGGCTCCAGCACCCCCGCGACCCTACTGAGGATAAGCGGTGCAGTTAATGAGATGAGATGCGGAAAAACAAACGCCAGCGATCTAGTGCTTGCTGGACGAAGGAAGCAAGCCGCTCACGGGATCGGAGCATGTTCGGAATGCGGAAGTGTAGCATGGTTAAACGGGGAAAAAAACGTGTCAATAACCGGAGCGGGGGATCAGAGCGTGGTCGGTGGTCAAAAACGGGTCGTTAGCCGGGACGGGAGATCAGAACGTGGTCGGTGGTCAAAAACGGGTCGTTAGCTGGGACAGGAGATCAGAGCGTGGTCAAAAAGGGGTCGTAGCCGGGGACAAACGGCACACCAGCCCCCTAGCAAGCCAGTCACCTTATTGGTTAAAAAGGTTTTGAGTGTTTAACGGGGAGTAGGGGTGCATATGTCATAAATCCTATGGAAGGACTTCTCTCATCACCAAAAAAGCTCAGGTGGCAAGTTCTAAAAATAGATTTCCCGAGCCGATTTTCTCGACCAGCGTCTTGACTCAGAGCTCCTCACGGATCCTGAAAGTCTCACTAGGCTCACGGATAAAGTTCTACAGCAGCACGATTTCTCAGAGACGATGCCTTCATTAATCCGAGACGTGGACATCACGCCACTCCTCTTCCGCACTCGGAGCATTAAATTCAAGCCATAGCCGGGATTAACGGCAATCCCCCCACACAAACGCTCCTTGGCCGAGAAGAAGATTTATTCCTGGACCTTCTGGACGACCTGGAGAGCGTGAGCGGTTGTGGCCCCCTCCTCGAGAATAACAATCAGCCATTTTTGGGGGTTTCTTTAACAGGAGGATGTGAGCCAGTGGAGCGAGGCCACACCTCCATTTCTTGCTCCGTGTCATTGGAATGGATTGCCTGTATGCTGGCACACACACTGAAGAATTTTCATATCATCTATTTGTGGAGGTACAGTAGTCTATAACATCTCCTACAAAACATGGCCCTGAAATGAAGATTGAGTTGCATATAAGTGTGAAAAAAAAATCTGATTAGATTGTCTGAGAAAACAAAAAAATCCTCAATTATAGATTTTCCGAAAGACCGAAGATCCCTTGTTTTTATTGGAGGTAAATATTGACTCCTATATGGAAATTTCTGTAATCCCTCATTACTATGCGCTTCGTACTCTGCGGGTTGAAAAATATCCATTATCACCAATTATATTTGCTGGCAGAGCCTATTTTTTGTCGGGTCTGGTTGCTCTTTTTTGCAAGTTTGTCCAGCGACAAGTGAACTGCACTCATTCGGCCGGAAACCATTATCCCCAATTGCATATTTCTGTGAGGGGGGACTGCAGGGCTAGTGTCGTCATTTTTGACCTAAATGAACTGCACTTGTGCGGCTGCGTTCCAGTATCCCTATTCCCATATTGCTGCAAGCTGGGGATTGGCAGAAGGCACTTTTGTCCAGTATCCGGTATCGATCCCGCCTGTCTCGTCCTGTCCAGTATCTTGCTCTAGTCACCAGTGTCCGGTATCGATCCCGCCTGTCTCGTCCTGTCCGGTATCTTGCTCCAGTCGCCAGTATCCGGTATCGATCCCGCCTGTCTCTTCCTGTCCGGTATCTTGCTCCAGTCTCCAGTATCCGGTATGGATCTGTCTGTCTCGCCTTGTCCAGTATCTTGCTTCAGTCTCCAGTATCCGGTATGGATCTGTCTTTCTTGCCCTGTCCAGTATCTTGCTTGTGTATCCAGCATCTGGTATCGATTCCGTCTGTCCTGCCCTGTCGAGTATCTTGCCCCAGTATCCTGTATCGATCCCGTCTGTCCCGTCCTGTCCCGTCCCGTCCGGTATCTGCTCTTGTATCCTGTATCTGGTATCGATCCCGTCTGTCCTGTCCGGTTTCGATATTGTCTGCCTCTGGCTTCCTGTTTTCCCGCGCCTGACTTCTCTGTCTCACTTCTTCCGTCCAGCAATCTCCAAATCATTGGCGTTTTAGTTCACGCGCATGACTGCCCCATTTCCGTAAAATAAAGCTTGTGTGAAAACGTTACGCGTCTGGGTCCTCAGTCGGGTACTGACAGCAGAGCACACTTTTTTCTAGCCTGCCAGCTCTGTTTTGTCATTATAACAGCATACAATCACGTTAAAAAGTGAATTTTGTAATTTTGTTTCGGGCTGACTAAAATGTGGCACGCCTAGATTGAACTGCATTGTTTTGGCCGCAATCAATTATCCCCAGTGTACTATTGCTGAGGCGGTCTAGAAAGCAAGTTTGTGTCATGCGTGGCGGCTCCATTCTTTCTGCTTATAATGAAGAGGACGAGTGTGGCCGCGGTCCATTATCCCAGGTAGTCGATAATTGAAAAAAGACCTAGAGTATTTATAACGATAAAAAAACCCTCTTGTGTGAATTTAAAGTGACCCCTAAATTGATGTGTGGAGAAGAAAGACATACTTGCATTCAAATCTTCAATCACAAAAGATCATAAAACATAAATCATATATAGATATTAGATCCTCTGATAATGAGTTCAGGACATGCCGTTACAAGGTGTCAGACGGACCCAAACGCAGGACACAAGGGATGTGGTCTAACCCCACTTGCGGGGTTTATTCAAACAGCAACACCAAAGGACTTTTCAGGGTGTCAGGGTGTATGGGACCGGAATAGCAGAGGACGAGACCTTGAGAGGGGGTATCGGGGTGGCGAGAACCTTGATAAAGGAGGCTTGCGGGGAGACGTGGGCCGAGAGGAGAAAAGCTAGAAGACTTTAGAGAAGGCTACACAGAGACTCGAATGACACTAATTCGACTAATTCTGTCATGTCCTGCACGGTTGTCATGGCGCCCAGCTGGCCCCGCCCCTCGACACCGGCTGAGACGCATTGGACTGATTGCTTTTGGAGTACTTAAACGCTCCTTTTGGGACTGCCCGTTGTCAGACCATTGTTTAACCCTCGTTGAAACCCTGTTCATGCTCGTTTGATCTGAGTAATGCCTAGTTTGTCATTTTGATTGCCTTTGAACCTGTTTTGTTTTGTTTTTGGTCCGTTTGTGTGTTGGACAACTTTTCTTTCCTAATTAAAGTGACAGATCGTCTACGCATATGAGATCCGACTTCCTGCTTCCCGGTCCGTTTCGTGACAAATTCGGCCATATTCGATCGACTTCACTTAGTTAAATTAATAGATAAATCAATAAAATGAATTAAATAGCAGAGCCTATTTACAACAAAGACAACAAAGACAGTTAAAACATGTTCTTTGTTCCTTTATCTCTTTGTTTCATTATCCTCACTGTAAAATGTGGAACTGGAGTCGTCCAATTTCCTTGTTACAATATATCCCATGTTGTAACAATGACAATAAAGGCATATTCTATTCTTTTCTATTCTATATATCAACAAAAACAGGAATAAAGTAAGAAACAGACTTAGGGTCACATAACAAATGACATTTCCAAACAAAATCGACCCGGACCACGTCCAAACCAGAAACGAAGACCGAAGCGTAACTGCGAGGAACAAAGTAACAAACAAACAAGTGAGCACGAAGTCACTGGCAAATTTATAAAGTGATGGCTTAATATCTACGCCCTTGGTGCGAATTCTACGCAAAAAAAATCTTGCGTATATCCTGAATGATTTTTATATTTTATTTATTTGACTATAAGGGATTTTACAAATTACAGTAGTAGTTCTATTCTACTACTAATGAAATTAAATTTGCCCCGTGTGAAAATATCGGCTATTCTTGTTCATCTTTTCCATCAAGAAATGAGCATGCATTGTTGGGCGAATGTATGTTGTGTTTGGTTAATAGAGTCAGATAACTAATTCGAACAATTTGGTAAGCCATACATTTTAATATTTACCGTATTTTCCGCACTATAAGGCGCACCTAAAAGCCTTTATTTTTTTCAAAAGCTGACCATGCGCCTTATTTATGGATCAATATATCAATATTAATTCGCAAAGTCTTGCAACTAACTTGCAGCCGCCAACTAGATTTTCCCCCGAACGCCAAGTCGTCCGCGGTGTATGCTGGGATTTATTTACCGGCGTTTCATTGGCTAACCAATGTGTCAATCATCATTTGAATCGATCACTATTGGCTAAAGTTATTCGGAGGTCAAGAGGCGGATCCCTTTTATCATTTACAGGCTGGCATTGGCTTAAACGGCAAAACAAAGCCTGCAATTGGCCGAAAAAGATTAATGTGTATAGCACGAGGCTGACGGCATACAGAAAGCATTTTTTACTATACTGTATTAAATATTTTATTCTCCTGGATTTACTACACTCACGGATATAAGAGGACCACGGCTGCACATTATTATGAACACAACGACTTCGTTGAGCTACTCCGGCTATATATCTTGTTTCAGACTGAACTCGATGTTTCTGTGATAAGCGGTGCAGATAATGGATGGAATGGAGTGTCTATTTTTAAATTAAACTCAATTCCAAGTGTTTATTGTCATATGCACAGTAAAGTTGCGAGCGAAAAAGAAAATAGAAACTAAGGAATGGTTGGCATTTCTTGAATCCCAAGACTTTAACCTTCCGAATGATGGAACGATGCATTTGAGTGACATCGTACGGACGCCGCAGCCGCACGTGTTCTCGACACGTATTTGCGTCTTTGCAAGCTTTCGGAATTGTAAGGGGGTAATAAATTGGACTGAACTATCTGACTGTTTTGTCCACGTTCCCATTGTAGCGCCTTATAATCCGGTGCGTCTTATGTATGTCAAAAATAGGACCAAAAACTATTTTTCCGGGGTGCGCCCTATAACCCGGTGCGCCTTATAGTGCGGAAAATACGGTAATCCCTAACAATTTCCACATGATCGTGTGGAGGAGTACTACATGTTCTATGCCTATATGAAAAAAAATGGGACTTTTTTTTGATGATAGGATTCAGCAAAGACATAGGTCGCTTATTCCCACAAGGTTACCGAATGTTGATTTGAAGTAAAGTGTCTATTTCAGGTCGGTCTTATAATCTATAAAAGGAAATAAATCCCCGTGTTTTTGCTCAAAGCAAAACAATTGCGTTCAGGAGTTCAATCTCCCGGATTTATTAGATGTATGGCATCCGTTTGAGAAAATCTATTAACGTGCACGTTCTTGCGTGAGGGCAAAAAACAAACCTCATTCATCAAAAAGTTGCCGTCGCCGTGTTATTTATTCGACGACGAAAGCTTTCATGCATATATGTTAAAAGAAGGAAATCAGTTTTTAGCGTTAGCACTCTTGTTTTACCGATTCCACAATAGCGTACTGAGCTTTAAATGTACATCCGAGGGATGTAACGGGATTAAGGGATTAGGGATGAAAACTGAAATCATGCTAGATGGCAGTCTTGCCAGGTGCACGGTGGATTAGGAATATGTAAAAAAAACCAGGAAAACCCCCAGCATTCAAAATGGTATATACATCGTAAAATTCTGACTATAAGCCGCACCTGATTATAAGCCGCAGACAGGACATTTTAAAAAGAAAAAACATTTTGTGCATACATGGGCCGTACCTCACTATAAGCCGCGTGTGCCCACGTTGAAACATATTTACAAAGAGATATAGTACACAAAAAGTGTCAGGACCAGAACGGAGACAGGACCCACTTGTGTTACGTTTCTGTCAGTTTTATTGGAAGAAAGGAAAGGGTTCTGAACGCGGAAATGGGACTTCCGTGGAAAGCGATGGCGGTGTCGGGAACGGAAAACGGGTCAGCAGCCGGGACAGGAGGGCAAAAACGTGGTCGTGGTCGGAAGCGAGTCGGAAGCCAGGAAAGGAGAGAAGACGTGGTCGAGGACAAAAACGGTCGAAAGCCGGGACGGGAGAGTAGACGTGATCAGGATCAAAAACGGGTCGAAGCCGGGGGACAGACAGGAGCGGGCACAGGTGCATCACATCGGTAATCATGACAGGGTTTTAATAATATACGGTACCTAATATTACCCCTGGCACGGCGGCGCAGTGGTTAGCGCTTGTGCGGCACAGTTCATGTCATGGGAACCTGTCGTGGGTTCAAATCCAGCTCCAGACTTCCTGTGCGGAGTTTGTATGTTCTCCCCGTGCTTGCGTGGGTTTCCTCCGGGCTCTCCTCCTTTTTTGTCTCCCACGTTCCAAAAACATGCATTTCAGGTGAATTGGCCGGTCCAAATTGTCCCTAGGTGTGACTGAGCGAATGAGTTGTCTGTCCCTGTGTGCCCTGCGATTGGCTGGCAACCAGTTCAGGGTGTCCCCTGCCCACTGCCCGGAGATGGCTGGGATGGGCTCCAGCCCCCCCGCGACCCTAATGAAGCTAAGCGGTACGGCTAATGAGATGAGATGAGATGAGAATATTACCCCTTAACTTTTGATAAACAAATATGTGTCCAAACGATGTCCCCAATCACTGAAATACTTCATGCCACATATCATTGGAAAGCTCAGAATTCATGCATAAATAGGACGCATCTTTGCATAAGCCGCAGGGTTGAAAGCTCGGGGAAAACGTTGAGGCTTATATTCTGAATTTTATGGATTAAGTAGTACTTGTGTTTGATGTATATGTATATGATTACAGGAAATCCTAAATCAATGTACATAAAACTGGTTGAGAGGGAGAAGGATCTTTCGCTGTATCTGTCTCTGCCTCTGTCCATGTCTCTGTGTCTCTGTCTCTGTCTGCCTGTCTCACGCTCTTTTCTTTTTCTTTTTCTCTCAATCTTTCTCTCTATCTTTCTTTTTCCTTCTGTCTCTCTTGTTCCTTTCTGTATTTCTCTTTCTTATTTGACTTTCTCTCTTTTTTACCCATTTTTCTCTCACTTACTTTCTTTTTCTTACTCTCTCACTTTCTCTCTCTCTTTCCTTTTTTCCCCTCCTCCCCCCTTCTTTCTCTCTCTCTACTTCTCAATGTCCCTCTCTTTATTTCTCTCTCTTTCTCTCTCCCTTTTTCCATCCTGTTGTTCTTTCTCTCTCCCTTTCTTTCTCTAATTCTTTTTATGTCCTTTGTCCATTTCTTTCTCTTTCTCCTCTCTCTGTCTTTCTTTATCTCTTTTTCTCACTCTTTCAGTCTCACTTTTCCCCCTCTCTCCTCCTTTTTTGTCTCTTTCCGCCTGTCTCACGCTCTCGCTCCTTTCTTTCTCTCTATCTTTCTTTTTCCTTCTGTCTTTCTTGTTCCTTTCTGTCTTTCTCTTTCTTTTTTGACTTTCTCTCTTTTTTACCCATTTTTCTCTCACTTACTCTCTTTTTCTTTCTCTCTCACTTTCTCCCTCTCTTTCCTTTTTTCCCCTCCTCCCCCCTTCTTTCTCTCTCTCTACTTCTCAATGTCTCTCTCTTTATTTCTCTCTCTTTCTCTCTCCCTTTTTCCATCCTGTTGTTCTTTCTCTCTCCCTTTCTTTCTCTAATTCTTTTTATGTCCTTTGTCCATTTCTTTCTCTTTCTCCTCTCTCTGTCTTTCTTTATCTCTTTTTCTCACTCTTTCGGTCTCACTTTTCCCCCTCTCTCCTCCTTTTTTGTCTCTTTCTCGCTTACTTCCTCTTTCATTTTTTCTCTCTCCCTTTCCTGCTCTATCCTTTGCTCCCTTTCTTTCTGTCTGCCTTTCTTCCTTTTTATATCTAGCTCTGTCTTTCTCCCCGTCTCTCATGTTGTCTTTCCTTCGCTCCTTCTTTCGTTCGACTCCCGTGAGTTTTTTTCCCTAAAATGTGACTCCAATTGGATTATTGCGCGAGTACAGGTTCAGGTAGTCGGAATACTCGCTATATTCTCATCCCGATTGGGTTATCGCCTGGACGTCACCGATGATGAATTTGCACCCGAGAAGAGACATTAAGTGTGGTCATGCAGAGGTGCAAAACGGTGGTCCCCACATATGAAGCCCCCTCGTGAGTTGATCACAAATGATTAACGACGCCCGGCTTATTACAAACCCTCCTGGGGGAGCCGTCGAGTCCTTTTCCACCGCTGACCTTGCTCACGGAACATAAAAAGCACGGCATTAGTGCAAAACCCCCTCCTCAGAAACCCCCCGTGCTAGATCTTCAACATCACACGAGCTGAAAGCTTGCCACAAGAAGACTTATGCAGCAACAGTTGTTCTTTTTTTCCTTGCAAGTGTGTTTATTGTGATGCTCCTGCAGGATTTTGACGGTCTCGTATGGGAATTCCGGCTCTTTTGGCTCAGCCTGCAGAGAAGATTCGACTCTTTCGGCTCCCGAACTGTTCTTCGGATATTTTGGGTTTTAGCGATATACGATATCAATAATAATAATAATGAAATATTATGCACCAAATGAATGTATGTTGAAAGTGTATTAGGCTGTTATATTATAAAAGCCTTTATTGTGGTAATACTTTTACCTCATTTAAACGTTCAAATCGTAATACTAGGCAAACAACGCAGAGATGATGCGACTCATATTGGCCAGTCACAAGAATCTTCGAGTAAGGAAGGGGAAAGGAGAGAGAGAGAGAGAGAGAGAGAGAGAGAGAGAGAGAGAGAGAGAGAGAGAGAGAGAGAGAGAGAGAGAGAGAGATCTCATCTCCTCAGCTGCACCGCTTATCCTCAGTAGGGTCGCAGGGGTGCTGGAGCCCATCCCAGCAACCATGGGGCAGTGGGCAGGGGACACCCTGAACTGGTTGCCAGCCAATCGCAGGGCACACAGGGACAGACAACTCGCTCGCTCATTCACACCTAGGGACAATTTGGACCTGAAATTTTCCACCTGAAATGCATGTCTTTGGAATGTGGGAGGAAACCGGAGTGCCCGGAGGCAACCCACGAAAGCACGGGGAGAACATACAAACTCCGCACAGTAAGTCCGGTAGCTGGATTTGAACCCACACAGGAGGTTCCCAAGACCTGTGCCGCACACGCGCTAACCACTGCGCCGCCGTGCTGCCCAGAGAGAGAGATAAAAAAAGTTATTGAGAAAGAGACGGTGTGTGAGAGAGTAATAGAACGAGAACAGGACAGTAACAGAGAAAACAGAGATGGAGAGTGAAAGTGTTACAGAAAGAGAAAAGAAAAAGAAAGACCATGAGAGAAAGAGCGAGAGAGAGAGAGAGAGAGAAGGGGAGATGGACCAGGAGGGAGAAATACAAGGGGACAAAGAGAGTGAGAGGGGGGAGGGATAGAGAGAAGGAGGGAGAAAGTGACAAGAAGAGAGAGAGACAATGGGGCAGAGAGGCAAGGAGAGAGACAAGGGGGGAGAGAGAGAGACGAGGAGGGAAAGAGAGACAAGAAGAGTGAAAGACAAGGACACACGGGGGAAGAGAGACTAAGAGGGAGAGAGACAAGGAGGGACAGAGAGAGACAAGGAGAGAGAGAGAGAGAGAGAGAAAGAAAGAGAGAGAGAGAGAGAGAGAGAGAGAGAGAGAGAGAGAGAGAGAGAGAGAGAGAGAGAGAGAGATTAAAAAAAGTTATTGAGAAAGAGACGGGAGAGTAAAAGAGTTACAAAGAGAGAAAAGAAAAAGAAAGACCAAGAGAAAGAGAGAGGGAGGGACAAGGAGAGAGGGGCCGGGAGGGAGAGATACAAGGGGACAGAGAGGGGGAGGGAGAGAGAGACAATGGGGCAGAGAGACAAGGAGAGAGACAAGAAGAGAGAGTGAGACAAGAAGCGAAAGACACAAGGAGACAAGGAGGGACAGAGAGAGACAAGGAGAGAGACAAGGAGGGAGAAACACAAGGAGGGAGAGAGATAATGGGGCAGAGAGACGAGAGAGACAAGTAGGGAGGGAGAAAGAGGGACAAGGACGAGAGACAAGGGGGGACAGAGAGAGATGCCCTTACGTTAGCGAGCGACATAACCCTCCTCGCTTCTAAGACCCCATAAAAGAGAGAGAATTCGGGGTTTGAGGATTCCAAAATTCCCCCAAGAGAGAGCAAAAAAGAAAAAGAGTCCATTGATCCGGAGTTGTAACACGCTTCACATTTGCACACGGGTCAATGAAATTCCCTTCGCTTTTCTCGCCACTTTGATCCATACGCGTCTCCCTTCAAAATAAAAGAAAAATCAAATCAACTATCTCCCCCAAGTCCTCGGCCACTCGTGTTCATTTCCACGGGAAGGTTAACGCGCTTTGATGCCGACTCGAGCCTCCGCGGGGACACGAAGCTGAAAAACTTCTCTCCGTTTTTGTGCTTTTCATGCATTTATGCTTTGAAATATCCAAGGTTTTTTTTCTTCTGACAAAGCGATTCATTCGTTTATTTGTTCTGCCCTATCGTGATGGCGCTGCGGGAGGAATCACAAATTCAACTTTGTGTTTTTATGTTTTTTTTTCTTGTTGTTGCGCCCTCTAGTGGTTTTTGAGACTCCCTTTGATGGCAAGTACGAGAACTAGAGATGAGTAAAGGACAACGGCCATTCAACTTCTCAACTAGTAATCCTCTGTTGATAATATATTACAGGGGTAAAATCATGTGGCAAATTTGAATGCAGGGAAGCACAAGATAAAAATGAGCCACAACCACCTGCCGTTTCAAATCTACCGGATGTCGACGAACCAAGGCACCACGCGCCAAGCACCCACTGTAGTCATAGCCAGGAGAATTGCTTGAAATTATATTAATTTGGGTTTGAAATGGGATTTTTCAGTGACTGGATCATCCATTAGGTGGGGCTGAAGATCTATTACCAGAATGAGATCAAACTAGCATTTTTTGTCTCTAGAATTTTTGTCACGGTTGCCATGGCGCCCAAGACGTGGGTTCTGACCCGGTCCTGTTTTCCTGTGATATCTCCAGTCCTGTTTATTTTTGTACTGTTTAATTTCGGGTTCCGGTTTTGTTTCTGTCTGTTTTTGTCCTGATTGTTTGTTACTTCAGTTTTTGTTCCCGTCTAGTTTCTCCTGTTTTTTTTCGTTATCCTGATTTGTTATCGATCTCGTCGGTCTCTGGCTTCCGGTCTTTCCACGGCAGACCGGCTACCTAACGTGCATGACTCCCCATTTCCCGTAAAATAAAGTCTTGTGTGAGAACATCACAGGATGGGGTCCTGTATCTGTTCTGGTTCCTGACAAATTTAGGATTCAATCCTCCAAACAATATTGTATATTAGCTTTAAAGTATCGATTTTTCAGTTCATTGAAACTGATGATGATTGATTAATTCGAAGGAAAAATAAATGATGCAACGTGGTTTGATTTCTAAACAAACTACGAGTTATTTACATGACAAGGAAAATCGAATCAATAAACGAAGGACATTGTTGATAAGGGAACTCAAAGTGGTAAAGAGATGGGGGATGGGGGGCTCTGTAGCGGTATAAAGTACTGATCCATTAGAACAAATTAAGATGATCAACTTATTTTAAATTAATTACTTCATAGCGTGTCAGACTGCTATTTATGCCCGGCACCAGGGATTTGTTACGAAATGTTTTTCTTAGGTTACTTTTTTTAGTCGGACAAAACATCACAAGGGGGAAGGGTCACGGCATGCCCCCCTGAAGAAACCTAAAAAAATTTCTGCCGTGCCGATTGAGAGGGAGGGAAAGAACCACGGACCTTCCAACCCATGTGGTTGGATTGCGCTAGGCTTCTTTGCTGAGGGGCCAAGACCCTAGGCTTTAGCCTTCTTTGTCCACATTGTCCAAGGGGACAAAGGTCAGCCAGAGCCCTCCATTGGGCCGCTGTTCAAGAGCTAAAAGCGAAGAGAAAAAAATAGCAGGTAGGTAGGTCTTTCAGTCAGTTGCTAGGTAGGTAAATAGGTAGGTAGGTAGGTAGTTTGGTGGGTAGGTAAATAGGTAGGCAGGGAGGTAGTCAGTTAGGTAAATAGGTAGGTAAATAGGTCTTTGGGTAGGTAGGTAAGTAGATATGTTGTTAGGGAGGTAGATATGTTGGTAGGTGGGTAATCGGGTGGGTGGTTAGGTAGGTGGGTGGGTGGTTTAGATAGGTCAATAGGTAGTTAGGTAGGTAGGTCAGTGGGTAGGTTGGTAGGTAAGTAGGTATTTCAGTCAGTTGCTAGGTAGGTAAATGGGTAAATAGGTAGGCAGATATGTAGTTTGGTGGGTAGGCAGGGCGGTAGTCAGTTAGGTAAATAGGTCATTGGGTAGGTAGGTAAGTAGATATGTTGGTAGGTGGGTAATCGGGTGGGTGGTTAGGTAGGTAGGTGGGTGGGTAGATAGGTCAGTGGGTAGGTTGGTAGGTAAGTGGGTTTTTCAGTCAGTTGCTAGGTAGGTAAATAGGTAGGCAGGTAGGAAGTTTGGTGGGTAGGTTAATAGGTAGGCAGGGAGGTAGTCTGTTAGGTAAATAGGTCATTGGGGAGGTAGGTAAGTAGATATGTTGGTAGGTGGGTAATCGGGTGGGTGGTGTTGTGGAAAATAGACTTGCATTTGTAGAATAGATTGGCATACATTTAGAAATGTAGAAAGACTTGCTTACAGTTGTGAGAGAATGTTGACATCATTTCGGGAAGGTCCTTGGAAGCCTTAAAAGGGCATGGGACCTGTAAGGACTCTCTGAGCAAACTGAGGCGAACAACATGTCCTAATAAGGGTACGACAACATCTTCCTTGTTGGGACGTGAGATCTCGGTCGCCTCTTGGGTTGTACTCAAATTGAAGCTATAAAAGCGTTGTTATGTCTAAAAGTTCTCTGAGTTCTTTGGGATGACGCAACAAAGAACTCCCCCTCATGACAAGCCTCCGTGCACTTGATTGAATCACGTAAGAGAAGACTTAAACGATTATCGAACCTGCATTTTCTCCTACATGGTTAGGTAGGTAGGTGGGTGGGTAGATAGGTCAGTGGGTAGGTTGGGAGGTAAGTGGGTATTTCAGTCAGTTGCTAGGTAGGTAAATAGGTAGGCAGGTAGGTAGTTTGGTGGGTAGGTTAATAGGTAGGCAGGAGGTAGTCAGTTAGGTAAATAGGTAGGTAAATAGGTCATTGGGTAGGTAGGTAAGTAGATATGTTGTTAGGGAGGTAGATATGTTGGTAGGTGGGTAATCGGGTGGGTGGTTAGGTAGGTAGGTAGGTGGGTGGGTAGATGGGTCAGTAGGTAGTTAGGTAGGTAGGTCAGTGGGTAGGTTGGTAGGTAAGTAGGTATTTCAGTCAGTTGCTAGGTAGGTAAATGGGTAAATAGGTAGGCGGGTAGGTAGTTTGGTGGGTAGGCAGGGCGGTAGTCAGTTAGGTAAATAGGTCATTGGGTAGGTAGGTAAGTAGATTTGTTGGTAGGTGGGTAATCGGGTGGGTGGTTAGGTAGGTAGGTGGGTCAGTGGGTAGGTGAGTAGGTATCTCAGTCAGTTGCTAGGTAGGTAAATAGGTAGGCAGGTAGGTAGTTTGGTGGGTAGGGAAATATGTAGGCAGGGAGGTAGTCAGTTAGGTAAATGGGTAGGTAAATAGGTCATTGGGTAGGTAGGTAAGTAGATATGTTGTTAGGGAGTTAGATATGTTTTTAGATGGGTAATCGGGTGGGTGGTTAGGTAGGTGGGTAGATAGGTCAGTAGGTGGTTAGGTAGGTCAGTGGGTAGGTTGGTATGTAAGTAGGTATTTCAGTCAGTTGCTAGGTAGGTAAATAGGTAGGCAGGTAGGTAGTTTGGTGGGTAGGTAAATTAGTAGGCAGGGAGGTAAATAGGTAGGTAAATAGGTCATTGTGTAATTAGGTAAGTAGATAGGTTGTTAGGGAGGTAGATATGTTGGTAGGTGGGTAATCGGGTGGGTGGTTAGGTAGGTAGGTAGGTAGGTAGGTAGGTAGGTAGGTAGGTGGGTAGATAGGTCAGTAGGTGGTTAGGTAGGTGGATAGGAAGGTAGACATTAAAATAAAGGACATTCTGATGTAGGATCTTCCATCCAAATATTTATAGAGCTATAGTATTTCTATTTCTCCGATTTTTTTAGTTAGCAAGGCTAAGTGGTAGCTTAGCGGCAGGCACGTCGGGATCATTTATTGATGTACTTTTGTGTGTAAGACGTGACTCCGGAGAGAGTGACTCATATTTGCAGTCTGAAGCCAATACACAACTTGAGTGGAGGATCACCCCGGGGCCCATCTCGTGGAGCTGCTGCTGCCTGCTAAGCCCAAACCAGATCACCTTCCGCAAGACCGTGTCAATGATTCTTTTTAGTTTTCTTTTTCTTTTTAAATTTCTGCAGCAAAAGTAGTTCGTCCGAAGTCAGGGGTGTCAAACATGCGGCCCAAAGGCCGGATCAGGCCCGCAGAGGGGTTTAATCTGGCTCGCAGGACACAAGAGAAAAATGACTTGTAGTTTGAAATATGTCCACTGAATGCTACTGAAGCCTCTCTCTCTCTCTCTCTCTCTTTCTCTCTCTCTCTCTCTCTCTCTCTCCCTTTCTCTTTCTCTTTCTCTTTCACTTTCTCTCTTTCTCTGTTTCTCTCTTTCTCTTTTTGTCTTTTTGTCTATTTTTCTTTTTTTTCTTTTTCTCTTTTTCTCTTTCTCCTTCTCTTTCTTTTTCTCTCTCTTTCTTTTTCTCTTTCTTTTTCTTTCTTTTTCTTACTTTTTCTCTTTCTTTATTTCTCTTTCTTTCTCTTTTTCTCTTTCTTTCTCTTTCTTTCTCTTTTTCTCTCTTTTTCTCTTTCTTTCTTTCTCTTTCTTTCTCTCTCTGTCTATCTCTGTCTCTGTGTCTCTCTCTGTCTCTGTCTCTATGTCTCTCTCCGTCTTTGTCTCTCTCTGTCTCTGTGTCTCTGTCTCTCTCTGTCTCTGTCTGTCTCTTTCTCTCTCTCTCTCTCTCTCTCTCTCTCTCTCTGTCTCTCTCTCTTTTTATTTTCCTTCCTTGTTCTCACTTTCACACTCTTTCTATCTTTCTTTTTCTAGAGACATGGAGACATTCACATTTCTATTAAAAAAATAGAATGCAGAATTAATTTTTGGATTGTTAAATAATTTAAATTTGTGTTTGTATGTGGTTTTTCTCCCCCTCTCTCTTTCTTTCTCTCTCGCTCACTCTTTCTCTCTCCTTCTCGTTCTTATCTCCCCTTATTGCACTTTCTCTCTCCTCTCTTTCTCTTTCTTTCTCTATTTCTCATGTCTTTTTTCTGTTCTGTTTTCTTTGTTTTTGTCTCGTTTTTCTCTCTTTTGTTCTTTCTTTTCCTCTTATTCTCCCTTCTGCTCTTTCTCACTCTCTTTCTCCCACTTTCTCTTTAATCTACTTGTGAAGCCCATGTAAGTTTTTTTCCAAACTTATGGTCCTCAAGATTTCTTTCTCTCTAATTCTGTCTTTTTTCTCTTGTGCTCTTTCTCTTTCTATCTCTCTCTCTCTCTTTGTCTTGTTCTTTCATTGTTTCTTTTGTTCTTTTTTCTCCCTCTCTGTCTTTCTCTATTGTTTTGTCTCTTTTTGTTGTGTTTTTCTTTGTTTCGTTTTTCCATGTTATCTATTTTGTTCCCTCTTTTCCTCTCTTTTTCTCCCTCTTTCTCTCTTTGTCTTTAATCTACTAGTCAGTTCCATGTAAGTTTTTTCCCACCATGTGGCCCTCAAGATTTCTTTCTCTCTAATTTTGTCTTTTTTCTTTTCTCTTTATCTCTCTCTCTTTATGTCTCTTCCCAAAACTGTATGTAACATCCTACATGCCCACAATTCTTTTGTAGATATTGTGTAAATTGTAACCTTATCTTCTTTGTTCCTGTATCTTCTCTGTTTTCTTTTATCCTCACTGTCAATTGTGAAACTGGAGTGCTACGTCCAATTTCGTTGTCACAATATATTCAACCCATTTTGTAACAATCACAATACAGGTAGACAGCACGGCGGAGCAGTGGTTAGCGGCGCGTGTGCGGCACAGTTCTGAGGTCTGACATCAATAAAATGCGTGGGTTCGAATCCAGCTCCCAGCCTTACTGTGCGGAGTTTGTATGTTCTCCCCGTGCTTGTGTGGGTTTCCTCCGGGCACTCCGGTTTCCTCCCACATTCCAAATACATGCATTTCAGGTGAATTGGCCGGTCCAAATTGTCCCTAGGTGTGAATGAGCGAGTTGTCTGTCCCCGTGTGCCCTGCGATTGGCTGGCAACCAGTTCAGGGTGTCCCCTGCCCACTGCCCGATGATTGCTGGGATGGGCTCCAGCACTCCCGCGACCCGACTGAGGATAGGCAGTGCAGCTGATGAGATGAGATGAGACAATACAGGTATATTCTATTCTATTGTCTTTTCTCTCTCTCTATCTCTCTCTCTCCTTCTGTCTTTCTTTCTTTTTCTTTCTTTCTCTTTAATCTACCAGCCCGCCCCTGAGAGAGCTTATATCCGACCACGTGGCCCCCGAGCTCCAATGAGTTTGACACCCGTGTCCCGAAGGGTCAGAAATCCACTAAAACTTCCTGCTTGAAGGCTTTCTAGTTTAACCGCGTATCAAAGAGACTGTTTTGCATATTACCTTGGCAACTGCCTTATTCTCTTTCTTTTTTTCTTTTTTTTTTTTCTTTTTCTCCCATCATTAGTCCGGCACTCACTACTTCCTTAATAGTAGTTTCATTCTAAGGCGAGCATTTCGTATGCAAATAAGGATCCTCCCCGCTTTGGCGAAATGGGGCTCTCAGCAGAAAAAATTTGGTTTCGGAACGTTAAGGAAAGAGAAAAAAAAACACTGGATGCTCATTAACATATCAAGGAGGGTGAGATGAAAAAAAAAGAGAGTTTTTCTCAGTATCCTCCCAGTGGAGATCTTGACAAAGACGTCTTAGTGAAGAGGTATTTTAGTCGCATTAATCTCAATTGCAATATTACCCTGCTTTGATTATTCTTTGCGATTCGTTCTCTCTGTTTAAAAATACGCCGCCATTTGGGAGGAGCCATCTCTCGGTGTATTTCAAATGGAGACGTGACAGGTGTGACACCGATAAAATTCGGATTTTTAGGGAAAAAAAACTACCGTATTTTCCACACTATAAGGCGCACCGGGTTATAGGGCGCACCCCCAAAAAATAGTTTTTGGTCCTATATTTTCCATACATAAGGCGCACAGGATTATAAGGCGCTACAATGGGAACTGTCAGGTTTTCAATGTAAATCTCTCGAATTTCTGTCTCAAGGTAATTAGCTTGTTTTTATATTACCGTATTTTCCCAACTATAGGGCGCACCGGGTTATAGGGCGCACCCCCAAAAAATAGTTTTTGGTCCTATATCTTCCATAGATAAGGCGCACCGGATTATAAGGCGCTACAATGGGAACGTCGACAAAACAGTCAGATGATTCAGTCCAACTGATTACCCCCTTAACATTCCCAAAGCTTCCATAGAAGCAAATACGTGTCATAGACACGTGCATATGCAGTGTTCGTACGATGTCACTCAAATGTATCGTTCCATCAAGGTTAAAGTCTTGGGATTCAAGAAATGCCAACCATTCCTTAGTTTCTACTTTCTTTTTCGCTCGCAACTTTACTGTGCATATGACAATCAACACTTGGAATTGAGTTGAATTCACTCAACTCATCACAGCAACATCAAGATCGTTCTGAAACAAGATACCGGGAAAATATAAAGCCGCATAACTCAAGTTCTCACGTTCAATAATGATACGCAATCGTGGTCTTCTTACAACCGTGAGTGAAGTAAATCCAGGAGAGTAAATTATTTGCAAATACAGACTAATAAAACATGTTTCTTTATGGTGTACTTTAGCAAGCTTGCTAAGCTTGCTACGCCATTGCTAAACTCGGCCAATTGCAGGGTTTGTTTTGGCCATCTAGCCAATCCGAGGCTCCGAATAACTTCAGCCAATAGCGATCGATTTAACGGATGATTGACACATCTTTTTCGGCCAATTGCAGGGTTTGTTTCGGCCCTCTAGCCTATCCGAGGCTCCGAATAACTTTAGCCAATAGCGATCGATTCAAATAATGATTGACACATTGGTTAGCCAATGAAACGCCGGTATATAAATCCCAGCGGACTACTCCACGTTCGGGGGAAAATCGAGTCGGCGGCTGTTGCGTAAGTTGCGAGACCTTGTGATTTAATGTTGATCCATAAATAAGGCGCATGGTCAGCTTTTGAAAAAAATAAGACTTTTAGGTGCGCCTTATAGTGCGGAAAATACGGTACTAAATATAAAAACAATGTTTCTCATACACACACACACACACACATAAAGTAACGTTTCAACAACGAGTGTAATTATATCTCTTGTACGTTTATCAATCTTGTATTCTTTTATTTTGAAGTCGTGTTCTTGTCTGTACTGATTCCTCTGACGTCAAAATAAACACTCTCTCTCCCGGGTTTCGGCACCATTTTGTCAGGGATAGACATTATTAAAACTATTTAGTGGCTATATTTGCACAGATAAAATACATGTATATAGTTTAATTCTACATGATGGTGGAAGCAAAGAACTCACGTCCTCCCTCTCTCGGTTTTGGGACCTCAGCCAGGAAGGACGTGAGTTCTTTGCTTCCACCATCATGTAGAATCAAACTATATACATGTATTTTATCTGTGCAAATATAGCCACTAAATAGTCTTAATAATGTCAATCCCTGACAAGATGGTGCCGATTCTGGTTTGTTCCGCGTTTTTTGTTCGATTCTACTGGATTGGGATGAAAGAGCACATGGGACCAAACGGTTAGCATACCGAGGTTAGCATCCAAAATGCTTTGGAATCGAGTAGGAACGGGCTTCAACGAACCAGAGTGGTGTACTTGCTAAGGTAAAATGCATGTATTTAAATACAAATTTGGAATCATTTTAAGAAAAGCCATAAAATGCAAGAAGACGTTGACAATTGGGGATTTCATTAGCGAATTATTAAATCGGTTAGAGGGTGTGCCTCACTATAGTTCAGTCCAACTGATTACCCCCTTAACATTCCCAAAGCTTGCAAAGAAGCAAATACGTGTCGTAGACACGTGCGGATGCGGAGTCCGTACGATGTCACCAAACAAACATTTTTTAGTTTCCATTTTATTTTTTGCTGGCAACTGTGTGGACAGCAAAGTAAGAATTTGATTGTGCAGGGAAACGGGGTTCTTTACTGTGCATATGACAATAAACACTTTGAATTTAGTTTAAAAAATACACTCATCACAGAAACATCAAGATCGTTCTAAAACAAGATACCGGGAAAATATAAATCCGCATAGCTCACCTAAGTTCTCTTGCAGCCATCACATTCAATAATGATACGTAACCATGTGATTTTAGGAATGAGTGCTTCAATGAAGGGTGCATTCGCACTGATCGCTGCTTGGCTCTGTGGCTAGGACCTTGACTCAGCCTCTTGGCTGAGAGCAAGTGTCTCTGCCCCTTGGCTTTGTAGCGTATTATGATTTGACCGATAAGGGATAATGGATAATTGATAAAGAATATAGAACAATAAACCTTACAAAATCCCCGCCCCCCCCTTACAACCGTGAGTGTAGTAAATCCAGGAGAGTAAAATATTTTTAAATACAGAATAGTAAAAAATGTTTTCTCTATGCCGTAGTGCAACCCAACTGTGTGATTCACATTTATCTTTTTCGGCCAATTACAGGCTTTGTTTCGCCCCTTTAGCCTATGCGAGCCTGTAAATGATAAAAAGGATCCGCCCCCTTTACCTAAGAATAACTGTAGCCAATAATGACTGATTCAAATGATGATTGACATATTGGTTAAGAAATGAAACGCCGATTTATAAATCCCAGCATACACCGCGGACGACTTCGCCTTCAGGGGAAAATCTAGTCGGCGGCTGCTTGCTTTAGTTGCAAGACTTTGCGACTTAATATTGATCCATATATAAGGCGCACTGTATTATAAGGCGCATGGTCAGCTTTTGAAAAAAATAAAGGCTTTCAGGTGCGCCTTATAGTGCGGAAAATACGGTATATTACAAATGTAGCGTTCACCAAATCGTTCGAATTAGTTATCTGACTCCATTAACCAAACACAAACTTTATTCTCCTAAAAATGCATGCTCGTTTCTTAATTTTAGGGAAAAATATTGACAAGAGACAGGCATTTTCACACGGGGGCAGATTTATTTTCTTAAAGTATTTAGCTAAGTGAATTCCATCGAACTTAGCCGAATTATTGTCGAATTAGTCTAATTAGTCTTCGTCGAGCCTCCCATCTCTCGTCTCTGCTCCCGTCTTTTTTCACATGTCGGGGCATTCGCTCCTCCCCCATGGGCGGGCCAGGAACTCCCCACCTCGTCTGACCAGTGCGTCCATGGGGGCGGGTCAGGTGCCAACTTCACCTCCTCCTCGCCGAAAGACGCCGCCACATCTAAAGGAAAATCATATCAGCTCAAAGCAATGCCGAGCGTTTATCAAAACAACGCCTAATTCCCTCGTCAGCGCCCTGCTATAAAAATTCCCCAGCCAAAACACTCACACTTGGAACGGCGCGACCTGTCCTTGAACTTCAGCCTCCTGTGAAAAATCTTCATTGCATACAATTACTGTAATTTGTAAAATCCCTTATAGTCAAATAAATAAAATATAAAAATCCTTCAGGATGTACGTAATTTTTTTCTGCGTAGAATTCATACCGAGGGCGTAAAAATTAAGCCATCACTCTATAAATTTACCAGTAACTTTGTGCTCACTTGTTTGTTTGTTACTTTGTTCCTTGCAGTTACGCTTCGGTCTTCGTTTCTGGTTTGGACCTGGTCCGGGTCGATTTTGTTTGGAAATGTCATTTGTTATGTGACCCTAAGTCTGTTTCTTACTTTGTTCCTGGTGTTGTTGATATATAGAATAGAATAGAATATGCTTTTATTGTCATTGTTACAACATGGGATATATTGTGACAACGAAATTGGACGACTCCAGTTCCACATTTTACAGTGAGGATAAGGAAAACAAAGAGATAAAGGAACAAAAAAGATGTTTTAACTGTCTTTGTTGTATAGGCTTTGTTTCCTCCGGAGGGGGCGTCTATGAGGGGGTGAGGGACAGACAGAGATGGGCGGATCCAACTGGATGTTTGATCTTACTGTACACACGGTCCAGTGTTTTTTTTCCCTAATTTTGACATTTTCAAACGTACCGTTGTTCGTAACTCGGATATTCATGAGTAGGGGAGCGTCTGTATACTAAAAATGGAACTACACAGCCTTGCTTTATCTCCGCGCCAGATGTACTCATGAAAAGGGCCGTATCTAGCCCGCAAGCCACAGGTTCCCAACCCCTAACTAAAATCTTTCATAACAGTTCTTCAAATCTGAAAAATCCTTTTTATGATATACTTTTGTATGTTTTTCTTTTATGCGACTTGAACAATTCCATTTGACTTGGCCCTTCAAAATGACTCATTTTTGTTAGCTTCTAGGGACCGCCAAGGTCTCTGCCATTGGCAGCTGCCCTGTTGTGTATCACTCAACCCCCTTGGCCCTTTCTCCAGATGGCGATCCTTTTACCCCTTCCCCCCAAAATTTCAAAACAATTCATCCAGAGCTACAGTTTAAAAATAAACTACTTCAGTTAAAGTGACACTGTGTAATATTAGGCAGAAAGACGTCGCTTGTGTAGTGCAAGCGAAAACGAGTGCCACAAATCACAAGGAAGAACACACGCTACAGAGACTCTGTGATCAAACTGCACCATTTTTCATTTCATATTTTTGTCTCGTGAATGGCAAGGTTTTTTGGGCGTATCCATAGCAACAAGATGTCGTACAACAAGCTAATGTTATATAAAATAAATTTTACTTGATGATTATGTTTGCCAAGGATTTCACAAAGAAAAAAAAGACTTGGAAATAAGAAGAAAAACATAGTAGTAAAAAAAAGAACAAGTAATACAGTAATCCCTCGGTTATCGCGGTTAATGGGGACCGAGACCACCCGCGAAAACTGAAAATCCGCGAAGTAGCGGCGCCCCCTCAAAAATGCTTAAAAAAACGTATACAGGTATACATGAAATGTGACAGAAGAGAATATACTTACCTCACGTCGCCGAGTTCCTCCATGATAAACAGCGCCACATAAGAAGGGGTTGAGGTGGGAGGAGTTGAAGGAAGGGGGGTTGAGCGAAGCGGTAACTCATCATGACTAAGCATTGTGTCAGGGCCTCCCCCTCCCCCTTCACAATAAGAGTGTCCACACCGTGTCCTCAGTTGACATAAGCTCGCGCTTGCTCACATGAATAAATGCTTTTATTGAGAAGGTAAGGTATGATTTTTAGACCCGCAAAGCTCTGAACCCGCAAAAGTGGAACCGCGGACTAGCGAGGTTCCACTGTATGGATTATTTAGCGCCTACAAGTGGTAAGAAAACAATATTGATTTCAATAACGATAAAATTACAAGAGCTATCGTTTTCATTTATGTCTTTCGGGACGACTTTGTTGTCTCAGTTCTCTAACATTCGTTTCTGACACCGTTAAATAGTGTGGTCATGAGATAGAATCCAACACTTTTTTTGTAGGTCATCTGTATCACTGGTAATCTAGTGGTTACGTTTCAGCGTTCCCACCCGGGTTCGATTCCCGTTGCGTACAATGCTTTGCAAATTTGGTCAAAGACATATTTTCACTGATCAATCACTGCACTAATACTGTATATACTGCAACAGTTACACGCGGATGTGTTTATGGTAGTTTTAATTCCATGCACCTGTCAAGAACCAGAACAGGATCAGGACCCAATCGCGTGACGTTCTCACACAAGCCTTATATTTTACGGGAAATGGGGAGTCATGCACGTAAAGCAGCGGTCTGGCGTGGAAAGACAGGAAGCCAGAGACAGACGAGATCGATTCCAATTGCCCGAGTTGATAACGGGCAGATGGGGTCGATACCGGACAGGACGGGACAGACAGGATTGATAACGAATCAGGATATCGAAAGTAAACAAGAGAAACTAGACGGGAACAAAAACTGGAGAAAATAATAAACAGGTCAAAAATAGACGGAAACAAACTGGAAACCGAAATTAAACGGGACAAAATAAACGGAAATAATACCGGACAGGTCGTGGGAACCTCCTGAGTGGGTTCAAATCCAGCTACCGACCTTACTGTGCGGAGTTTGTATGTTCTCCTCATGCTCGCGTGGGTTTCCTCCGGGCAAAAACATGCATTTCAGGTGAATTGGCCGGTCCAAATTGTCCCTAGGTGTGACTGAGTGAGTGAGTTGTCTGTTTCTGTGTGCCCTGCGATTGGCTGGCAACCAGTCCAGGGTGTCCCCTGCCCACTTCCTGAATATAGGTGGGATGGGCTCCAGCATCCCCGCGACCCTACTGAGGATAAGCGGTGCAGCTGATGAGATGAGATGAGAATACCGGACAGAAAATACCAACAGGAACATGACCGTGTCGAAACCGACGTCTTGCGGGGCAGTTTGTTGACGGCTGACAAGGGAATCGTGACAGCGCTGAGCTTAAAATAGACAGCAAGCCAATCTGTTAACAAGTCGCAGCTGGTGCCACACGGGCGAGGCCAATTGGGCGCCATGGCAACCGTGGCAGGACCCTTATAGTCCAGTGCGCCATGTATATGGAAAATTTATAACACAAGACTATTTTTGGGGGGTGCGCCTTACAGTGCGGAAAATACATTATATGCGTGTTAATTTCCCAATAGTTTGTTTTGAAAACATGGTTCTGATTTATTTTTTGGCAGAATATCACGGAATATCAATGTCTAAAATGAGATTAAATTGTGTTGCGATTTTTAAAAAATTGCATTTACAGTGTAAATTTAATATACATATATCTTTTTTCAATCGTGTTTATTTATGTATTTTAACATGTTCTATTGTACATGTGTTTCGTTATATTATGTATTTTGTTAATTAACATTTTGTTGTGAGATACTGACATGAATGAGGTTTATTATAAAAAAAAGTTCAAAAATGAAGTAGCTTGGACGTTCACTGTAGGCGGAAAAAATACATGCAAATATAATTAAGTAGAATAATACATTTTCTTATTCAAATTATTCATTTTCTGCATTAAATTATTGTTGGTAATATACTGATTAAAGGGATAACCACAAACCTGTCTTTTTTCATATTCTCCTTTTTATACTTCCTTTTTTTTCTTAACTGTTTTAGACAACATAATAATTCGTAATATAATGCATCAGAGCAAGTGAGCCGTTTGAGAGTCGGCGCTCTTTAATGAGTTCAGCCGAAAAAAACGGTTCCCTAAAAAGACGGACTTCCTTTCACTACACAACTACCACATGAAATCCGATGTTGAATGATGCATGATGGGAAATCCCCAGGCGGCAGACGTATGTGCACAGTAGCATCAAACCGCTCGCTCCGTTTGCAACGGAAAAAAACCATACCGAGATAGAGGCTACCGCGGCGAACTGGTTTGACTTGATTGATTTGCCGTTTGGTGATAGTCGGTGCATACCGGATGGTACCCATCATTGACAAAGTTGCGTTTTTCCGTACAGATTTTCTGATACGTCGTACACGTCTTCAAATGCATATTAAACGTACTTTGTACGGCAAAAACGTACAGGTTGGCAGGTATGATATAATGTATAAAATATATGAAAACCTGAAAAAAAAAAAAAAGTAGCAGAGTTCAATAATCTGAGTGTGATGTAACACGAGGCAGAGGTGAGTGCGCATGACAATCGCAACCTCGATCTTGAGCGTCGCGAGGAGTCCAAATCGATTTCTGCATACTCAAACATGGCGGGGAAAAGAAGAAACCGTAGATTTTTCGTAGCGAATAGGAGGAAATATAATTTTTTTTTAATTGATGTGAAAGAATATTTTGTGTCTCAGCGACAGACTGCTGTCACTGTCTTGTACCACGGACAGACTGAAGAGATCTTTTCTTCCTCATGCCATGAGGCTCTTTAACTCCACCCGGCAGAGTAAAGGCCCACATTAAACCACACCCCCTACGTTGCATATTACCGAATTTTATTGCAATATGTATTCTGTGTAGCACTATCTAGATACTCTATAGAACACGCTACAGTGGGTATTAGCACGTCACATTGGGTATTTGTATATTGTATTCTTTTGGCTTTATTATTGTATTGTTCTCAGCTCAGGGATGCTGCTGGAAATGTGAATTTCCCTTTGGGGATGAATAAAGTATCTATCTATCTATCTATCTATCTATCTATCTATCTATCTATCTATCTATTTGTGTCGCGATTGTGGCTTCGGTAAATCAGTACAACGTGGAGCATCCATGCTACTTTAATTACCCGCCCCTCAGCGCGCCACGAACAAAAAAAATAATGGATTTTGTTCAAAATGTTGTGAAAGTTGTGTTTGTGTTTCCTTTTGAGCAATTTTAAATGAAACAATTGGAAAGGGGAAGAAAAAATCAATTGTTATCCGTTTTTACTTCGTTGAATCATTCAGAATCTCATCTCATCAGCCGTACCGCTTATCCTCATTAGGGTCGCCGGGGGCTGGAGCCCATCCCAGCCATCTCCGGGCAGTGGGCAGGGGACACCCTGAACTGGTTGCCAGCCAATCGCAGGGCACACAGGGACAGACAACTCGCTCGCTCAGTCACACCTAGGGACAATTTGGACCGGCCAATTCACCTGAAATGCATGTCTTTGGAACGTGGGAGGAGACCGGAGTGCCCGGAGGAAACCCACGCAAGCACGGGGAGAACATACAAACTCCACACAGGAAGTCTGGAGCTGGATTTGAACCCACGACAGGTTCCCGTGACATGAACTGTGCCGCACAAGCGCAAACCACTGCCCCACCGTGCTGCTCATTCAGAATAATAATTTATCATTAAAAATCAGTTCTCACGTAAAATATCAGTAAGAAAAATGTAATTAATTGATAGATTAAATTCAGAAGTCGGTAGTAACTCCGTTACATTAACTTGAGTATGTTTTGGAAAATGTTCTACTTCTTGGAGTATTTTAAAATCCCTATACTTTTAATTTTACTTGAGTAAATTTTTGAAGAAAAACGGTACTTTTACTCTGCCACATTCGGCAACATTGAAGTCGTTACTGGGCAGAACGGCGGCTCAGTGGTTAGCGCGCGTGCGACACAGTTCTGAGGTCTCCTGTGTGGAGTTTGCATGTTCTCCCAGTGCTGGCGTGGGTTTCCTCCAGGCACTCCGGTTTCCTCCCACATTCCAAAAACATGCATGTTAGGTTAATTGGCTGGTCCATATTGTCCCTAGTTGTAAATGAGTGAGTGAATTGTCTGTCCCTATGTGCCCTGCGATTGGCTGGCAACCAGTTCAGGGTGTCCCATGCCAACTGCCTGAAGATAGGTGGGATGGGCTCCAGCAGCCCCGCGACCCTACTGAGGATAAGCAGTGCAGATAATGGATGGATGAATGGATGATCTCAATCTCTCTTTCAGTCAAAAGTAATACATCTTCATGGCTTACTATTAAGTGGATCTAGAATTCTTTGCCGCCTTTCGAAGAATATATATCACTGAAAACTTTCCCTTTGTTTTCCCGGAGACAATGTGCAATCAAATGACTGTCAGGTTCCATTTGATGTTGAGGGTGTCCCCTGCCCACTGCCCGAAGACAGCTAAGATGGGCTCAAGCGCCCCTGTGACCCTTCTGAGGATAAGTGGTGCAGATAATGGATGGAAGTTTTTTATTGTATTGTATTTATTCAGCCAGTATAAACCATAAACATGATATCTACAGGAAATCATTTGACACGCGAACCTCTCGACGTGACGCGTCTCCTTCGATCGGCGCCGGGTTTTTAGACCCAACTGCTGTGTTGGAAGACATTAGGTGAGCAAACCCCCCAATTCCAACCCTTAATGCCGAGCGCCAAGCAGGGAGGCAATGAGTACCAATGTTGTAAGTCTTAGGTATGACTCGGCCGAGGCTTGAACCAGCGACCTCCCAGTCTCAGAGCGGGCTAACCAGCTGGTATCTAAAAACCCGTAGAAGAATAGAATTTACCGTATTTTCCGCACTATAAGGCGCACATAAAATCTGATTTTTTTTTTTAAAAGCTGACTATGCGCCTTATAATCCGGTGCGCCTTATATATGGATCAATACTGAATTACAAGGTCTCGCAACTAAGAGAAGCAGCCACCGACTCCATTTTTCGTGTAGAAGAAGAAGTGCGCTGTGCATACTGGGAAATATTAAACAACGATTCTCTTTTATTTGTGCGTTTGCATAAAGACCCTGAAACGGCTCCTATTAAGAGACACGCATACAACGCAGAGTTTAAACTCAAGGCGATCAGTCACGCAGTAGAACACGGAAATAGAGCAGCAGCGAGAGAGTTCAACATTAATGAATCGATGGCCAAGTAAGGAAGACTAAACAAAGTTTCCGTGGCAATAAAGCGAGATGGCCACAGTTAGAGGACACACTTGAACAGTGGGTTGTTGAACAAAGAGCAGCAAGTCGAAGTGTCAGTACAATAACTATTCGAATGAAGGCAACAGCGCTGGCACGGGAACTTAACATTAAAGAATTCAGAGGTGGTCCTACTTGGTGTGTGTTTACGTTTTACATTTTACAGTTATTATGTTATTGCTTTATTGTTATTGTTTTGCACTTGTTGTTTTTGCACATTACGAGTGTCACTATATTGCGATTGCACTAACGTTTAATTTACCATAACAGTATCAGACGGTTTTTTGCGTGTTGACTAAATGGAGGAAAAGTAAAATGTTATGCCTTGCTGTTGTTCAAAGATGTTAAAGATGGGTCACGAAAATGCTTTACCTCAGAGAAAATAATGAAACAGCTGTTTATTCATTTTGGGAGTGAATGGAGTTGTGGAAAGCTTGTTTGTTATCTATTAATAGGGTTAGTTTGACTGACCTATCTGACTGTTTTGTTGACATTCCCTTTAGCGCGGCACCATCTAATGGTTGCGTAACGTAACTACATCCTCTACTGTAGCCAAGTCAAGTTAAGTCACATTTATTTATGACGCCCTTAATCACAAAAATGTCTTGAATGACTGCACAGGATTACAATTACAAAATTGCACAATTACCTGATCTTAAACCAGCATGCACTTATAGCGCCTTATAATAAGGTGCGCCTTATGTATGGAAAAAGTGGTTGAAACACTTTATTCCATACCCCAAGGTGGTCGTGGTGAGGTCCATGTCATAATGTTTATGGGGCCATAACTTCATCTATTTTGCATGTGCATCAAGGGGGAAACCAAACCCAGTCAAAAATCAAATCAGGCTTCAAACTGTGAAGCGGCCGGTGTGTTATGATGTTTCTGCGTATCAGTGGGTGTCACATTAGTGACTGTTTGACGTCTCCGAGGCCGAAGAAGAAACGCGAGATGGGCTTAATGTCCGCCGTCGACTTCTATTTCCCTCTTAATTTCACACGCTGTTGACTCGGCCTATTACCCGCTGCATGCCGGCCATCCACCGGCGCACTCCGAGGCGGCCTTCCTTATCTAATGAGCAGCGTGTTTTAGTGTGTTTTAGCTTATGTGCACACGGCCCGGCTGGAAGCTCTTAGCAGGTTGTTCTCACCGACCGCACCACAAATGTGCACTTTGCACCTTTCCTGTCTGCCGGGTTTTTTCAAATCAATTAGGCTTCTCGAGGGATTTTGTTGCAGGGAATGGAACACAAAGTATTGCAGCTGTCAAGGTTAAAACTTGAGATTGTATTAAGGTAAAGAAAGAAACACACTCTGAGTCAGTGATTAGGTTTTGGGTAGCACTTTCATCGGAGGCGCGTCCCACCTGAGATTTTCCCTAGATATGCTTCCAAGATGGGCTCAGAAAGGAATAACACGCACCCAATAACCCCAGCCTCATTTATTAAAAACCCAGGCATAGAACAGAAAAACTGATTGGCTTAAACAAGATCACATGAATACATGAAACGAATCTGATTGGCCTAAACAAGATCACATGAATACATGAAACGCAAAACGTGGTGGAAGGATAAAAACGAGTGATTTGTGATATTTAGGTCATTATTTACAAAAGCAATACTATTTTTTTTTTCTACAGCTCCTTTGATTTTGAGGTACATCCTGAAATGGGCACAAAAGAATGAACTAAAATATAATAACCATGCTTGTTAAACAAATTTAATAAAACTATTGCAAAACAAAGTTGGATGAAAAAAAATCATCAAAGAGCATTTCAAAAACGTTAAAATGAATATGAAAGAAAAATATATGTTATAAAAAAATAAACCGAAAAATTTAATAAAATATAATTCAAAATTAATACAACTAATTACAACTTGTAAAACAAAACAAGATTAAAAATATATATATATATATATATATATATATATATATATATATATATATATATATATATATATATATATATATAAAATGAAATCAATATAAGAGAAAATTAAACAAAAAATATATATAATGAAAAGCGTATTAAATTAAATAGATAAAACTATTGTGAAACAAAATTAATTTTTTAAAGCATAAAAAATCTTGGAAAATAACGTTGATATAAAAGATAAAAAATGATAAGATAAAAAATAAAACTGAAAATAGAATAAAATGTAAACATGCTGCACATCATGGAGTCGCCAAAAAAAACCATAACATTGAATGAAATAAAATACATTTTAATATCATTGAATTATTAAAGATATTTTTAAAATAAATTTAAAAAAACATACGAAAAACTCTTACAAAACAAACAAAAACAACATAATAACAACTACAATTGAAAATGAATAAATAAAATGAAAATAAATTACATTCAAACAGTCTTTATACAATTGAAATCCCCAAATAAATTGGAAAAAAACATAAACAAATGAAAAAATAAACAAAACACAAAAACACTCCAATAAAATATCATTAAAAGATAACAAAAGTAGGAGATATCCAACAATATAATTCAAATAAAACCAAAACGCATCCTCACATTCACAAGTGACAGAAACAAGGGTAGACACTAGACCATCTTAAAGCAGGTCTAAGTTGTGTTGCAGTGAAATACCACAATTTAGGTGTTTCAAGTCAAAGCGGGCCAATACTGATTAGGTGTCTCATCTCATCTCATTAGCTGCACCGCTTATCCTCAGTAGGGTCGCGGGGGTGCTGGAGCCCATCCCAGCAATCATCGGGCAGTGGGCAGGGGACACCCTGAACTGGTTGCCAGCCAATCGCAGGGCACACGGGGACACACAACTCGCTCGCTCATTCACACCTAGGGACAATTTGGACCGGCCAATTCACCTGAAATGCATGTTTTTGGAACGTGGGAGGAAACCGGAGTGCCCGGAGGAAACCCACGCAAGCACGGGGAGAACATACAAACTCCGCACAGGAAGTCTGGAGCTGGATTTGAACCCACGCAGGAGGTACCTATGACTTGAACTGTGCCGCACATGCGCTAACCACTGCCCCACCGTGTTACTTTAACTCAATTACTTTAAATTACTTTTGGATTAAATGTGCTGATAAAAGACAAAATAAACTAAATATGAATAATAATTATGAGCTAGTGTTGTCAGAATGGGAAGGAATGAAGGGAAGCAAAGGAAGGAGGCAAGGAATCAAGAATGGAGTGAAGGAAGGAATGGTGAAGACAAGAAATGAAGGTGAGAAGGGAGGAAAGAAAGAGAGAAATAAAGACAGAAAGAGAGAAAAAAAGAAAGAAAAGGAGGGAGGCAAGAAAAATATAGAATACATTGAGGAAGGAAGGAGGCAAGAAATGAAGGATGGAGTGAAGAAGGTAGAGGTTAAGACAAGATATTAAGGTGAGAAGGGAGGGAAGAAAGAAAGAGAGAAATTAAGACAGAAGGAAATAGAGAAAGAAAGAAAGTAAGAAAAAGAGGGAGGGAGCAAAGGAACGAAGGAAGGAAGGAGGCAAGAAAATAATAGAATGAATGAAGGAAGGAGGCAAGAAATCAAGAATGGAGTGAAGGAAGGAATGGTGAAGAATAAAAAGAATAAAAATATGACTCACAACACGTGGTAAGCTTTCTCTCCTGGCTTTGATCTCTTTGATCTCCGGCAAAACTAACATCAAATGCGACAGAAACAACATGAAAATAAATCCAACATCATTTTGCCGTCCCATGCGTTCCGTTACTCCCCAAGCCTGCACAAAATGTAGTCATTTTGTCAATATTTAGTTTATTTTGTCTTTTATTAGCATATTTGGTATTGGAGTAATCCAAAAGTCATTGAAAGTAATCATATTAAAGTAACCCTACCCAACCCTGCTTATAGACCACCCAGATGCCCTTTCTCTCATATATATGCAAAGGAAATAACATCCCACTTTCCACCCGTACTCATGTATCCAGCGAGCACAAATAGAAATACCTCAATGGCGTGTACAACATCTATTGTGTTTGTCCACTTTTCCAGACAATAATAAGCGAGAGCGGCTCTCTTTAGCGGGACCGACGCGTCTGCCCCGGTAATTTGCTACTCGGTCAAGCGCGCCTCCGGAGAAATAGACGCAGACGGCGCGACCTCCGCCGCGGCCGCGAAGGTCACTCGCTTCCTCGGAGAAAGAGGCCAGGATTGTTTCGGAGGGAAGAGGAATCGTGAGGGAGGGGGGGAGGAGAGCCGGGATGACGGAGGCTTTGTCGCGCCTTCCCGCAGGCCTCAGGTGAAGTACGTGCGAAGCCTTGGAGCGGCGACAGCGTGGCAGGTGTGAAGGCTGAGCCTGCAGCATTGTTCTATGCCGAGTTAGAGGGGAAAATACCGCATGGCTTCAAAAGATTTTCGTAGGTTGCGGCTGCACCAGATGGCGTCGCTTTTCTCGGTCTTTCTGATGGCGGACAACATCAAATGGAACCTGACGGTCACGTGATTGCTCGTTGTCTCCGGGAAAACAAAGGGAACGTTTTCGGTGATATATATTCTTCGAAAGGCGGCAAAGAATTCTAGATCCACTTAATAGTATCTGCACCGCTTATCCTCAGTAGGGTCGCGGGAGTGCTGGAGCCCATCCCAGCTATCTTCAGGCAGCTGGCAGGGGACACCCTGAACTGGTTGCCAGCCAGTCGCAGGGGACACAGAGACAGACAACCATTCACTCATTCACACCTAGGGACACATTGGACCAGCTAATTACCCTGACATGCGGAGGACACAAGCATGGGGAGAACATGCAAACTACACTCAGGAAGGTTTGAGATTGAGATCATTACATAGTTATTGGGTTTAGGTAAGTGCTGGCAACCCAAAATGTTATAAGAGCCACATTAGACCCAAAAAAAACATATTTAGACACGCGTTAAGAGCTTGCTTTAAGCCCGAAAGCAGGTATACCAATTACGGCCTGTGATCAAATTTTTCTGTCCCGCTAACTCTGTCAAAATTCCCCCACTTACGAACATTCGGGTTACGAACAACCGTACATACGAACATTTATTTCGGGATGTGGAAAAATATCCGGACATTGCTGTAAGTTAGATTTTGTATTGTGTGCACCTTTTTCCGAGTACAGGACATTACTGTAGTGCCTCTTTCCGCCACTACCGGAGTGTGGCACTGTGAGAGCTCACCTAGCATCCACCCTGAATAAGAAATCCGGCTTCCTCCCAAGTCCATGTGTAAACATTCTATACTGTATCTCCAGCGCACTTAGAACTTTGACATTTTTATCGTTTAATATCTCGTGCATCCATTCAATACGGTTGGTGTAAAGTGTAGAGAAGAGGCGAGCCGTTTCTTTTGAATGTGAAATCTGGCCCGCTTTCTGAAAAGTTTAGACACCCCTGCTGTAAAAGTGGAATAAGAAAGCTTGATGCGGTTGAGAAAATGGTTGGATCCTTTTTTTTTTCGGCCACTTTCTACCACGGAGGAGGAAGTCGCCTAACTTTTGAAGCCCATCTTCAAAAAGTAAGTTAAACTCAACTTTATTTAGCTTTAAAACAGGATTAATAGAACTAAGCTTTAAATTAAATTGTAAATATAATAAAATAACAATAATAAACCATTCATGAATTTAATAAAAAGGCTGAATTGTCTTTATTACATTTAACAATATCAAATATTAATATGAAAATAACAGAATTTATACTGTATATTTAAGTCCATATTGTATAATGAATAAAATATTGATGGATTGTGAAGGGTAGTTAAGTAGCAGTAAACTTGAAACAAAACAAAAAAAACATTTATAATAGTTGTCTAAAGAAGAATGGTTTGGTCTGAGCTGCTCTGGTCTGGTCTGATCTTGTGTAGTCTGGTCTGGACTGGTCTGATCCTGTCCAGCCTGATCTGACCTATTGTAGTCTGGTCTGATCTTGTGTAGTCAGGACTGGTCTAGTCTACTTTGGTCTGATCTTGTGTCGTCTGTTCTGGACTGGTCTGGTCTGGTCCAGCCTGATATAATGTCGCCTGGCCTAGTCTGATCTATTGTAGTCTGGTCTGATCTTGTGTAGTATGGTCTGGTCTGGTCTACTTTGGTCTGATCTTGTGTAGTCTGGTCTGGACTGGTCTGATCTGGTCCAGCCTGATACGATGTGGCCTGGCCTAATCTGACCTATTGTAGTCTGCTCTGATCTTGTGTAGTCTGGTCTGGACTGGTCTGATCTGATCCAGCCTGATATGATGCGGCCTAGCCTACTCTTACCTATTGTAGTCTGGTCTGATCTTGTGTAGTCAGGTCTGGTCTGGTCTACTTTGGTCTGATCTTGTGTAGTCTGTTCTGGGCTGGTCTGGTCTGGTCTGGTCCAGCCTTATATGATGTGGCCTGACCTAGTCTGATCTGTTGTAGTCTGGTCTGGTCTGGTCTACTTTGGTCTGATCTTGTGTAGTCTGGTCTAGTTTGGCCAAGTGTGGCCTGGCCTGGTTTGATCTGGTCTGATCTTGTTTAGTCTGTTGTGATCTGGTCTAGGTTGGTCTGGAATTACACAGCACACCAGAGTACAGATAGTTTTTTGTTGGTTGTTTTTTAATACCCGATTTTTCCATACAATACACAATGCACAGTTTCACTCCTACATTTTCTTGCAAAGTTTTACAAATATCGCTGTGAAATTGTCATGTCCTGCACGGTTGTCATGGCGCCCCGCTGGCCCCGCCCCCTTGACACCGACTGACCTGCATTTCTTGATTACTCCTATGGGTACTTAAACGTGCCTTTTGGAACTGCCCTTGGCCAGATGGCTGTTTACCCTTGTCGAAAACCTGTTCAAGAGTCAAGATGGCGTTAACTGTGGTCTTTGTGTTTGCTGTTTACTTTCCACCGCTAACCGTTTCACCGGATGCTAACGTTAGCATAGCGCTAAATCTCCTGCCCGCTGCTATCAATAAACAGCAGCTTGCACACCCCAACGGAGCTTTATCGTCGACGGCGACTTTAATCGGGCATGTTTATGGACTGTACTCCCAAATCCATTCAATTGTGGACGGAGCAATTCGGAAAAACACTGGACTATGTGTAATGTAAGATCAAACATCAAACATTCCTGTTGTATCCAGCAACTCTGTTTGACCCTCACCCCCCTCATCATGTGTCGGACAACTTTTCTTTCTCAATTAGAGTGACGGATCGTTTACGCAAATGAGTTCCAACTTCCTGGTTCGTGACAGAAATGGTATTAACTGTGTGTTACCAAAATGATAGACCCCAAGCGGACTTCAAACTCAATAATGAATGTGACCAGAGAGGCCATGTTGATTCTGCGGCGTAATGATAGTACAAGAAGGATCACTGTTATCATCTCTTTAATTGCGCCGCTCGGAGACGATGATGGCTCGGACACCGGTCCGTGATGGAACCATTATCCTGGTCTTGCGGTCATTTAACCTTCAATCATTCCTTCAGTAGCTCGGGTGTGAAAATGTGTGAGAGTTTCGAGAGATCCGAGGATGATTTGGATGGAGTGGCTACCCCGAAGGTAACGAGGGTGACGGCGGCTCTCGCTCTTCTTCGACTTAATGTAGATGGATTGCGGTCGGGGGGCGCAGCCGGGGCGAGGACCCGAACTGAGAGCCTGTCGCGGATCCGAGCGCCGCAGTGGGAGACAGATGTTCGCTCCTGAACCGCCACTAATTCTGCCACCTTTCCTGCTCCCAAAGTGGGGACGACAGATTTCAGGAGAGGAAAGGTGGTTGGGGACGTCGGGGCCGGGATTCGGGGGTCGGGATGTTGCGGTAATTAGAGCTGGCCCACGTAGCATGGGGCTTTGATTGGATGGATGGATAATTATCAGCTAGTGTAGTCAGAATAGGAAGGAATGAAGGGAAGCAAAGGAAGGAGCCAAGGAATCAAGACTGGAGTGAAAGAAGGAATGGTGAAGACAAGAAATGAAGGTGAGAAGGGAGGGAAAAAAGAGAGAAATAAAGACAGAAAGAGAGAAAAAAAGAAAGAAAAGGAGGGAGGCAAGAAAAATATAGAATAAATGGAGGAAGGAAGGAGGCAAGAAATGAAGGATGGAGTGAAGGAAGCAGAGGTTAAGACAAGAAATTAAGGTGAGAAGGGAGGGAAGAAAAAAGAGAAATTAAGACAGAAGGAAATAGAGAAAGAAAGAAAGTAAGAAAAGGAGGGAGGGAACAAAGGAACGAAGGAAGGAAGGAGGCAAGAAAACAATAGAATGAATGAAGGAAGGAGGCAAGAAATCAAGAATGGAGTGAAGGAAGGAATGGTGAAGATGAGAAATAAAGGTGAGAAGGGAGGGAAGAAAGAGAGAAATAACGACAGAAAAAAAGGAGGGATGGAGCAATGGAACGAACGAAGGAAAGGACAAGAAAAATTTAGAATAAATGGAGGAAGGAAGGAGGCAAAAAATGAAGGATGGAATGAAGGAAGTAAAGGTTAAGACAAGAAATTAAGGTGAGAAGGCAGGGAAAAAAGAAAGCAAAATCAAGACAGAAAGAAAGAAAGTAAGAAAAGGAGGGAGGGAGCAAAGGAATGAAGGAAGGAGGAAAGAAAAGAATAGAATAAATGAAGGAAGGAGGCAATGAATGAATGATAGAATGAAGGAAGGAAGGAGGGAGGCAAGAAATGAAGAATAGAAAGAAGGAAGCAAGGAATGAAGGAGGGGGGCAAGAAATGAAGAATAGAATGAAGGAAGGAAGGAAACAAGAAACGAAGATTACAATGAAGGAAGGAAAGAAGGAGGGAGGCCAGAAATGAAGAATAGAATGAATGAAATAAGGAAGGGAGGGAGGCCAGAAATGAAGAATAGAATGAATGAAATAAGGAAGGAAGGGAGGGAGGCCAGAAATGAAGAATAGAATGAATGAAAGAAGGAAGGAAGCCAGAAATGAAGAATAGAATGAATGAAATAAGGAAGGAAGGGAGGGAGGCCAGAAATGAAGAATAGAATGAATGAAAGAAGGAAGGAAGCCAGAAATGAAGAATAGAATGAAGGCAGGAAGGAAGGATGGCAACAAATGAAGAATAGAATGAAGGAAGGAAGGAACGAGGCAAGAAATGAAGAATAAAATGAAGGAAGGAAGCAAGCAAGAAAAGAATAGAATGAATGAATAAATGAAGGAAGGAAGGAATGCGGGAGCCAAGAAATCAAGAATTGAATGAAGGAAGGAAGGAGGGAGCCAAGAAATCAAGAATGAAATGAAGTAAGGAAGGCAGGGGGCCAGAAATCAAGAATAAAATGAACGAACAAAGGAAGGAAGGAGTCCAGAAATTACCGTAATAATGGAATGAATGGAGGAAGGAAGGAAGGTAGGTGGCAAGAAATGAAGAATAGAATGAAGGAAGGAAGGAACGAGGCAATAAAGGAAGAATAGAATGAAGGAAGAAAGGAAGGCAATAAATGAAGAATAGAATGAATGAAAGAAGGAAGGCGAGAAATGAAGAATAGAATGAAGGAAGGAGGCAAGAAAAGAAGGATGGAGGGTGGCTAGAAATGAAGAATGAAGAATGGAGGGAGGGAGTTAGTTAGGTAGGAAGGAAGGAACAGAGGCTGTCAACAGAAGAGAAATAATAAATGCAGGACATCATGAATAAGTGAACGAATGGATATAAAAATAATGGTGGGAAAGAAGGAACAAACGAAAAAAGCAAAATGAAGGAACAAACTACAGCTACAGTAGCATGGGTGGATGGATTGGTGGATGGGAGTGTAACTATTGGATAATGTTGGCAGGGTTGGGTAGGGTTACTTTTCCTGGATTACTTTCAATTACTTTAGGATTACTCCAATACCAAATATGCCAATAAAAGACAAAAGAAACTAAATATAAATAAAAGTATGACTCACAACACGCGGTAAGCTTCCTCTCCTGGCTTTGATCTCTTTGATCTCCGGCAAAACTAACATAAAATGCAGGGTTGGGTAGGGTTACTTTAACTGGATTACTTTCAATTACTTTTGGATTACTCCAATACCAAATATGCTAATAAAAGACAAGAGAAACTAAATATGAATAAAATGATGACTCACAACACGTGGTAAGCTTTCTCTCCTGGCTTTGATCTCTTTGATCTCCGGCAAAACTAACATAAAATGCAGGGTTGGCTAGGGTTACTTTAACTGGATTACTTTCAATTACTTTTGGATTACTCCAATACCAAATATGCCAATAAAAGACAAAAGAAACAGAATATGAATAAAATGATGACTCACAACACGCGGTAAGCTTTCTCTCCTGGCTTTGATCTCTTTGATCTCCGGCAAAACTAACATAAAATGCAGGGTTGGGTAGGGTCACTTTAACTGGATTACTTTCAATTACTTTTGGATGACTCCAATACCAAATATGCTAATAAAAGACAAAAGAAACTAAATATGAATAAAATGATGACTCACAACACGTGGTAAGCTTTCTCTCCTGGCTTTGATCTCTTTGATCTCCGGCAAAACTAACATAAAATGCAGTGTTGGGTAGGGTTACTGTTTTACGTTAGATTTTCCATTAATTAATGACGACTAGCACACAGATGTATGTCACTCAGCTTTACCGGAAACTTCAGTGTTTACATTGACAGTTGGTGCCCCCTTATAACCGCACCGGGTGAAACACATACATTGTAACATCTCCCTTTTTTTTTTTTTTTTTTTTTTTCACATAGTGCTAAACAAAGTCCCGGAGGTGTGCAGGCCTCCTAACAACCCTGCCGCATCTGGTGGTGGTGACAACAGTCTGGGCCATCTGAGGATCCGGCACAGCAGCTGTTGAGCAGGGTTGAGGTGTGTCTGTGACGTAATCACCACCACTAGGGGCTGAGGTGGGCACCGCCCCGCTGACCGTCTCTGCTGCTGATGAGACCCCTGGTGCTGGCCTCAGGTGTCTACGGTTGCGTCTCAGCACAGTCCCGTTATCCAGCTCCACCGAATAGGACCTTCTCCGGTCCTGTCGTACCACCGCTGCAGGTGTCCAGACAGTGCGTCCGGCCACATGTGACTGTACTCGCACCTGTTCTCCATTCTGCAGAGGCCGTAGTCCTCTAGCCCCCCTATTGTAATAACGAGCTTGTCTGAGCTTGTTTTCCTGCACAGCGCTACCAGTGTCCACAATCGCAGGTTTAAGCAGACTTTTACACATGGGCAGTAGCGTCTTTGTCCGTCGGCTCATCAGTCTTTGTGCAGGACTGGCCTGGAAACCCTGCGTGGGAGTGTTCCTGTGAGCCAGTATGGCTAGATATGCGTCCGACTTTGCCCGCAGGGCTTTCCCCATTAATCTTTTAGCCGTCTTGACGGCAGACTCTGCCTTTCCATTGCTTTGGGGATATGTGGGCGACGATGTTATGTGTTCAAATTCCCAAGACTGGCTGAATCTCTTAAACTCCTGTGAGCTATATTGTGGGCCATTGTCCGAAAACACCACATCAGGCACACCATGGCGAGCGAAATGTGCCTTTTACTTGTGGATGACTGTGGTGGACTTGGTATCAGGCAGATAATCAACTTCCCAAAAATTTGAGAAATAGTCCACAGTCACTACGTAGTCTTTATTATTAAAGGTGAAAATATCTGTACCCACTTTTGCCCATGGCCTCAATGGGAAGTCATGGCTCAGTAATGGTTCTTTCTGTTGTCGAGTGTCTACTTCCCTGCACACTTGGCACTTCCCTATATATGTCTTAAGATGTTCATGCATACCCGGCCAATACACACATTCTCTTGCTCTTCTGATGCAGTTTTCAATCCCTAAATGTGAGGCATGAATCTTCTCCATAATTTCTTGTCTTAGAGCTGTTGGGATGACAGCCCTTTCTCCCCGAAAGATTACATTATTCTGTACAGCTAGCTCATCTCGCATAGAAAAATATGGCCTCACCTCCAGCTCAACCTGTCCTTTCTCTTCCGGCCATCCTTGCAGTATTCTCTGTTTCAGCACCTGGAGGGCCTGGTCCTGTTCAGTCTCACTTTGGATTTTTTTTCGTCTCTCCCCTGAAATGGGTAAGTAATTAATCATATTCACCGTTTCAACTTCAGCTTCAACTGAACCCTCAACTGCACATTCTAGTAGGTATGCCCTGCTCAGCGTATCTGCAACAAGCATCAGCCTGCCTGGAACAAACACTATATCCACGTCATATTTCTGAAGCCTTAATAGCATTCTTTGTAGCCTCTTTGGGGCACTAAGCAGAGGCTTCCGTGTGATGGTTTCGAGTGGTTTATGGTCAGACTGTACCACTACCTTTCTGCCATAGGTGTATTGGTGAAATTTTTCGACTCCAAATAGAATGGCAAGACACTCCTTTTCTATTTGTGCATATCCTCTTTCTGTAGAGGTTAGTGCCCTACTGGCGTACGCTATAGGTTGGCCCCCCTGCAAAAGTGCTGCACCCAGCCCAGTTTCGGATGAATCACATTGTAGAGTGAGTTCCTCCCTTGGATTGTAATATTTCAATACTGGTGCTGTGGCTATCATACCTTTTATTGTCCCAAAGGCAGAGTCCTGTATGTCAGTCCATTCCCAGATCACATCCTTGTGTGTCAGTTGCCTTAGGACCTCACAGCTATCCGATAGGTGTGGGCAGAATTTTGCGAGATAGTTCACCATTCCGAGCAATCTCTGTAGGCCCTTAATGTTGGTGGGTCTAGGCATTTCTTGTACGGCGCGTACCTTCTCCGGGTCAATTTTCAAGCCCTCCGATGTCAGCCTGTGACCTATGTACGGAACCTCCTTCTGTCTCAACTTCAGTTTGTCAAAATTCAGTTTGATGTTGCATGACCTGCATCGCTCAAGGAGTCTTTTCAGTTTCTCGTCATGGTCCCTTACTGCCCTGTCCTGACATTCCCCTTCTCCAATAATCAGGATATCATCAGCAATAATGCGTACGCCTGGTAACCCCTCAAGTGCCTGTGTCAGCCTGTGCTGAAACACCTCAGGAGCTGGGCTGATCCCCATCGGCATCCTCCTCCACCTGAACCTTCCGAATGGCGTCGCAAATGTTGTCAAGTAACTGGAGTGCTCCGTCAGTTTCACATGCCAGAATCCATTTTTTACATCACACACCGTGAAAACCCTGGCATTCGCCAGGTCTGGCAGGACATCTTCAATCGTTGGTAACGGAAAATGCTGTCTCTTCAGTGCTCTGTTTAGAGGTTTGGGATCAATACAGATCCTCAGCTTTCCCGATGGTTTCCTAACCAGGACCATGTTACTGATCCAATCTGTGCTCCTTTCAACTGGCGTTATTATTTCTCTTTCCACCAGGCTTGTCAGTTCTTGCTTCAGCGGATTCATCAGAGCCACTGGAACTCTCCGCTTTGGTAGTTTCACTGGTGCTATGCTTAGATCCACTTCCAGCTCATATGTGCCCGATAAACAGCCATCACCCTCAAACACCTGTGGGTATTGCTCCCTGATCTGCTCCTTCTCCAGTGTTTGTCCTTTGCCGTCTGCTTGTTGAACTATGTCATCAATGGCCATGATATTTTCTCTCTGTATTCTGACTAGATCCATGCCCTGCACTGCTCTGTTCCCCAGCAAGGGCACAGATGCCTGCCCGTCAACCACCATGAATTCAAGTCTGTACAGCTTCCTGTTTCTCGGATTTCTTATTTTAATCTTGCATTTGCCCAAAGGCTTCAGAGTGCTTTTATTGTACATGACAAGAACCTGTTGCGTCTGCTCCAATTTTGTGTCGGGATTCAGCAGATGTAACGGAAGAATATTGCAACTTGCCCCACAGTCCAATTGAAATCTCACTGACTTATCCCCCAGCAGCATGGTCGCAAACAGTTGTCTCCCCTGCGCATTCTCCTGTCCTTCTGCACGAAGGCTCATAATTTCCTCATAGTCCTCCTCAGTTTCTGCCACACAGTGTATTCGCTTAGATTGTGCATCTGACGTTCTACATCTTGAAGCAAAGTGGTTTTGTTTCTTGCATTTACTGCAGACTTTCCCATAAGCAGGACAGCTCTCTTTTTTCCACTCATGTTGTTTCCCACAGTACCTACAGTTCCTAATTGTCTTTGGCCTCGCCCCCTGCGTCCCAGTAATCTTCTTTACTGCATGCACCTCTTCGCCTACTCCTCCCTCGATTGTCATCACATTTTCCTTCGATAGATCCGCTGCTCTGCATATTTCGACGCTTCTCTCTAACGTTAGGTCTGCCTCGCGCAGCAAGCGCTCTCTCACGTGCGAGTCCCGGATTCCGCACACTATCTTATCCCTAATCAACGAGTCTTTTGCAGTTCCGAAGTTGCACGTGTCCGCAAGAACTCTTAATTCAGTCACGTACTTATCAATCGATTCACCCGCGTTCTGGTTTCTGGAGAAAAACCTGTATCTCTCAACCGTTTCATTTGGTTTAGGATTACAGTGTTTGTCGAACACCGCTATTAGCTTGTCCAAAGTTTCCTCCCTCTGCTCTTCCGGTCCAAGTGTTGCCCACAACGTTCTTCCCAGTTCCCTGCCGGTTTCTCCAATCAAGTTTTGAACACTTTTACCTTTGTCTTGTCGTCTGACGCAGCCAAAGTTATGTCCACATACAATGAAAACTCATCTTTCCACGTCTTCCAAGTCTTCGCCAGGCAGCTGGAATGCCAATCCAATGTGGCGGGAGGTTTCAAACCGAGTGCATCCATTGTCTTTTCACGTTCGTTGATGCTGTCCTCCGCTTCTTCTTTCACTTCCCTTTCGTCACTCGACATCCGTTAGCGTCTATGAGTTCGATAATACTTCTGACACCATGTTTTACGTTAGATTTTCCATTAATTAATGACGACTAGCACACAGATGTATGTCACTCAGCTTTACCGGAAACTTCAGTGTTTACATTGACAGTTGGTGCCCCATTATAACCGCACCGGGTGAAACACATACATTGTAACAGTTACTTTAACTGGATTACTTATATTTAGTTTCTTTTGTCTTTTATTGACATATTTGGTATTGGAGTAATCCAAAAGTCATTGAAAGTAATCCAGTTAAAGTAACCCTACCCAACCCTGAATGTTGGTGAGGAAGGAATGAATGAAGAAAAACGAAAGGAAGGAAGGAAGTTAGCAAATAAAAAAGTGCTTTTTGTGTCCGTTCCCCTTTATATTTTATGCTAGGCGGGGGGTGGGGGGGGCATCGTCTATCCGGTCAACCTCTACTGTGACCCAACATGGTCGCCGCTCCATCCATCATCTCCCGACCTTCAGCTTTGCCCCCCGAGCAGAGCGGAGAGAAGTGACCGATGTGGCCTCGGTCGCCACCTCCCTGCACGGGGGCCCCGTTTGGCCCCCGGGGCCCCCCTCCCCGATATCCGCCCGGCTATGATCCGCATCGGCGCTGGCGGCTTTAATTATTCACGGCGCTGAATCTCATCGGAGAGATGGAGCGGACCTCTTCTAGATCTTATCTGCTCGGCTGTGTGACACCGTCTCATCCTTCTATTCAATACGCTGTGGATCGGAGCAGAGCAGAATGCTTAAACGCCAAAAAAATGTGGGGGAGGGGGGCCGGGGGGGCCATCAGTCTATTAATAAAACGGAGGGATGGAGGGCGAGCTTGGTTAAATAGAAGCCGCTGCTTTTTATTGCTTAATGTGTTTCTATTGAATTATCATTTTAATCATATACTGAGCAAATTGACTCGTGTGAATACCAATAAATTAAAAGTCATATGCTTGACTGTAGCCGATGCGTGTCCAAAGTCCGGCCCGGGGGCCAGTTACGGCCCGTGATCAGATTTTTACTGGCCCTCAGCAATGTTCCCTGTAATTTTCCACGGGTCTGAGCGTTCACACAAAGTCGGTGAGCAACGCTTGAAACAACAGTGAGCAACCATAATCCCAAGTGTGGCAAGATAATTCATTATCAAACATCAAGTTACATTTTGCTGAGTTTCCGGCAATGCTAAATGATTTTTCTCTTTTGAATGAATTGACTCATGTACTATTGCAAAGGTTGTACGGCCTACGAACGTCGTTTGTTCTTACAATTCTTTCAAAAGATATACATTTCTTTTTATTTCCTGATATATTTTGTCGCATAATATTAACATTTTGGGGGGCTTATTGAGTCGGTTGTAAGATACAGAAGTGTACTAAATCACATTTTTTAGTGGAAGTAAAATGTTGGCAACAAGATTTACTTGATATAATTGGAAATGATTTGAATGCAACACAAACGTTTTCTTCTTTTTTCCGTGTTGTTTTTCTCCTTTTTTTAAAATTCCTTTAAAAAAATCTCATTGTGTTTATTTTTTTCCTTTTTTTCATCCCTTTTTTCTTTAATTTTACTCTCCTTTTTTCCATTTTTTTTCTTACAGTTATTTCTTTTGTTTTCCCTTTTCCTTTTATTTGTTTCTTCGCTTATTCTTTTTTTTTCACAAGCTTTTTATATATTTTTCTTGCTTTTTTTCCTCTTTTTCTCATTTTCTTTCTGCCTTTTTTCCTTTATCACCCTACCCTTTTTCTCTGTTTTTCTACTACTTTTGTTTAATTTTTCTTTTAGCTTTTTACTTCTTTTTCATTTTGGTCTCAAAACATCGCCTGCCGTCCTCCGTCAGAGTCCTGTTATCAAAATTCCCTAGTCCAAATATTCTGCATTTGGAACAGCGTGACCTATCGTTAAACTAAAGCTCAGTCAGTGAATATCTTGCATTTAACTCAATGAATGTAACTTGTATTCAATCGTATAAAATCCTTTATAATCAAATGTATAAAATCCTTCACTCTAAACCATTAAACAAAAAACGGATACCTCGATTCCTCATGCTAACAACTCAACCGATATAATAAACCCATGAAAGGTCTGGCCGAGTTTGTTCTTCTCCACTCGCCCCGGGCATATCTGAAACCTCCTATCTGGAACTCGAGATCTTATTTCCCAGTGACAGGTCCTGGACTGACGTGAGGAAGTGGAGCTTGTCTTTTGGTTGTCTTGTGGAGGGCAAGAGGATGAGCTGCAGGGTTGAAATGCGGGTTTAGAACCAGGGGGGGGTCCTGATTGACAGGCTGATGGGCGGTGGCTGTGGGCGAAGGTGTTTGGGGAGCTGTCTCCAAAGATAAGCATCTGCGAAAATGAGAGGCGAGATTGTAATCTTCTACGGGAAGTCGAAGCGATTGTGTTGCAGGTTCAAACCGCAGGAGGGATGCTGACCTTGCCGGCCTGAGTCACGCCTCCAAATCGGGAGAAGACTTTACTGAAGTTTCTCCGAGACGATTTTTTTTTGCAAAGCTTAACTCGATTTGGACCCAAATTTTGGCTTGGATTGGGGTTTCATTGAACTGAGGTACTTCCCGTTGGATGTATCTTATTGGACATCCCCATACACTAAGTAACGTTAAAATAAACGTAGAAGTAAAAATTAAATCAAATTAATTTGAAAATACGTAATAATTTCTCATCTCATCTCATTAGCTGCACCGCTTATCCTCAGTAGGGTCGCTGGGGTGCCGGAGCCCATCCCAGCAATCATCGGGCAGTGGGCAGGGGACACCCTGAACTGGTTGCCAGCCAATCGCAGGGCACACAGGGACAGACAACTCACTCATTCACACCTAGGGACAATTTGGACCGGCCAATCCACCTGAAATGCATGTTTTTGGAATGTGGGAGGAAACCAGAGTGCCCGGAGGAAACCCACGCAAGCACGGGGAGAACATACAAACTCCGCACAGGTAGGCTGGTAGCTGGATTTGAACCCACACAGGAGGTTCCCAAGACCTTAGAACTGTGCCGCACACGCGCTAACCACTGCCCCGCCGTGCTGCCCGTAATAATTTTATTTCCCTCATTTTTTCTGCTAAAATACTCAAACTGAATAAAAAATGTCCATTGAGGTGTTTGTCAAGAGTTGTTTTTGTATTTTATTTCAAGGCTAATTTAAAGCCCCAGTGTGTAATATTTGACCACTAGAGGGCACTGTTGTCAAATGCAAAGGAAAACCAGCGTCATATGATCACTGCATCGACGGTAGATGCCAGACAAACATGGCGGCGACTAGGTACGAATTCCACTATATAGAAGAAGAAGAAGAAGAATTTACTTTTATTGTCATTCTTTGTAACCATGCACACAGAACGAAATGTGGATACACCTGACCCGTACAGTTAAACTGTAGCGAGCCGATGCAGCCGCAGCCGAACAGGGCGCCGCCATTTTAGACCCAACTGCTGTGTTGGGAGTCCCCAATTCCAACCCTTAATGCCAAGCGGCAATGACTACCAATGTTGTAAGTCTGACTCCCGGAGGAAACCCACGCAAGCACAGGGAGAACATACAAACTCTGCACAGGAAGTCGGTAGCTGGTTTTGAACCCGCACAGGGTGTTCCCAAGACCTTAGAACTGTGCCGCACACGCGCTAACCACTGCGCCGCCGTGCTGCCCTAAGGGTTATATAAGTATGTTTAATTTCTCAACCTATGATTTCTTGTAATAAAAATTAACATTTGTCTATTTATGTATTTTTGCCTAGTATTGAAATCAATGTTGTTGCTGTTTTTTTTTGGTTTACTGAAGGTTTTTTTGTACCACTAGGAGGTACTAAATATTACACACTGTCCCTTTGGGCAAACTAATCCTTATTTTACCATAGATATTTTATTTACATTTTTCTTGCAAAGTAGTAAATACAAACACATCCAAAAAAAAAATTCAGGATGTAGAAAGATATCCGGACATTGCTGTAAGTTAGATTTTGTATTGTGTGCACCTTGAGTACTGTAGTGCTCCTTTCCGCCACTACCAGCGTGTGGCGCTGTGAGAGGTCACCCAGCATCCACCTCGAAGAAGAAATCCCGTTTCCTTTTCCTAGTTTTTGTGTAAACATTCTATACTGTATCTCCAGCGCACAAGAGTGGCATTTTTATTGTTTAATATCTCGTGCATCCATTTAATATGATTGGTGTAAAATTTGAAATGAAAGTGGAATAAAGAAGCTTGATGCGGTTGAGAAAATGGTCGGAATGCTTTTTTTTCAGCTACTTTTTATCACAGAGGCGGAAGTCGCCTAACTCTTGAAGCTCATCTTCCAAAAGTAAATTAAACTTAACTTTATTTATCTTTATAGAGCATGTTATTTTATGAAATGTTAATTTTTAGTACAAAACGATACAGGTCACTTAAACAAGCCTTAAAATTACTTATATAAAACTTAAACATACAAAATATAGCACTGAAGCAACTTACGAACAAATTCAACTTAGGTTCCGGATGATCGTTCGTAAGTCGGGGAGCGTCTGTACCTAGAATTAGAAACTTTAACAAAATTCTACAGTCAAAGTAATCAGAAAATACTCTAAAATACTTCTAATATTTATTGCATGTTTCCATATTCTGAAAAAATATGTACTGAAATTCTGTTCTGCTCAAAACATTATGGAAATGCTGACTGTTGCCATTGACAGTTTTTAAAATGAATGAATTATTGTACACACGAGTTGAGATGTTTGTATATTAGATATCCATCATAACACTGTCCAACAGTTCCAATTCACTAAGCTATCCTTAACCATTCTTAGCCATCAGCACAGTCCAGAAAATCAACATCTGCTCTCTGCCCATTATGGAATACACTTGCCTGCCCATGATACCACAACATATAAAAGACCCCTCTTACCTCATCCACCACCACTTTTATCTGCTGGCCTGTAAAAAAAATATATAGATCTTGCATAGATAGGTGCAAGCAAGTCAGTTGGGTCCAAAGTCCAGGTTGGGGGCCATGGTCATTTTTTTTACTGGCCCTTGGACGATGTTATATAAAACTTAATATTTCGTGACCCGCCAATAATGTTGACCGCAGATGAGTGCAGCAGCCTTTTGGTTGGTTTTCTGTCAGAATTTTGGACCAACCCATTTCCGACATGGCTGCTGTAAATACAAAAAAGGAAAGTTGACTGTGAGGACAACTGGAAATCGGAAGTTCACCGAAATCCGAAACAACTGCGTCTGCCTAACTTGCCAAGAGACTGTGGCTGTTTTCAAATAATATGATATCAAGAGGCACTGCCAGACAAATTATGCTCACTACAAAAGCTATCTGGAAACTAACGTTGTGAAAAGGTGAAGCAACTGGAAGCTGTTTTAACGGCAAGGCGGCGCTTTTTCACAAGACCCCACGAGTCAAATGACAATGCTACAAAGGCGAACTATGAGGTGGCGACGCTGATCGCCAAGCACTGCAAAACCTTTCGCGGAGGGCGGCAGTAGCTCAGGAGGTAGAGCGCTCGTCTTGGGATCAAGGGATCCCAGTTCGAATCCCGGCTCGTCCGTGTTACATGTCGAAGTGTCCTTGGGTAAGACACTGAACCCCTAATACCCCCAATAAGCAGGTTAGCGCCTTACATGGCTGCAAGGCCGCTATTGGGAAATGTGGAGCACATTGTAAAGCGCTTTGGGAAGTCATTGACTTGAAAAGCGCTATATAAATGCAGATCATCGTTTGGACACCCCTGACATAGGTGTAGAAAAATTAGTATTCATATTTTATTTTAGACTCTTACTTTGGAAATATGTTTCGGCTAATGTCATTGCACCATTTTTCGTTCTGATGCACTTACGACTTAGGACAGTGTACAAGGACTAACTTGTAAATATTGCCTATTTATTCTTAGTTCTTTTTTAATCTTATTTTTCTCTTTAAAGACTTTTATTACATGTTTATCCTAGAGTGTCAGATCTAATCTTGTTATCAACTAGGCTCACTACACTATTATCAATGACAACAAAGATAATTCTATTCCATTCTATTCATCGTTTAGGTCAGGGTTGTCAAACTCATTTTAACTCAGGGGCCACACGATAGAACAGACATTCTGTCGGAGCCAGACTAGTAGCTCATTAGCTGCACCGCTTATCCTCAGTAGGGTCGCGGGGGTGCTGGAGCCCATCCCAGCAATCATCTGGCAGTGGGCAGGGGACACCCTGAACTGGTTGCCAGCCAATCGCAGGGCACCAGACTAGTAGATTAAAGAGAAAGAGAAAGAGATAAAGAAATAAGAGAAAGAGGGAGGGAAAAGGAGAGAGGGTGGGACAAAGAAAGAGAGAGAGGGGTAGAGCGTGAGAAACAAAAGAGATGATAAAAAGTCGTGAGATAGGGGGAAAAGAAAGGGAGAGGAAGAAAGAAATCCAAAGAGAAGTAGAAAGACAGAAGGAGAGAAAAGAGAAAAGAAAGCGCGGAGAGTAGGAAGAGAGAAAGAGAAAAGAGAGAAAAGGAAAAAACGAAGTTAGAGCAAAAGAAGTTAAAAGGACACAGAGAGAGAAAGAGACAAAGAGCAACAAAGGAAGCGAAAAAGAGACACAGAGAGTGAAAGAGACAGAGAGTGGGAGAAAAGGGGTGGAAATGACAGAGAGAAAAATAAATACAAGTACAGTGTCTTTGTTCGAGGCACCTTTCTTTGGCAACATCAAGTTGACATATTTCAACCTGCGGCTTGTTTTTCTCTCGCGGGCCGGATTCAATCCCTTAGCGGGCCTGATCCGGCCCGCGGGCCGCCTGTTTGACGCCTGTGGTTTAGGTGGACAAGAAGCAGCTAGCTATATCGATCCATAGGCTACAAATATTGATTTATTGTGTATAATACCAATACCTGAAGCACAGCGCCGCTTTCTGTTAAGAGTTTTACTCTTTTCTTGGATTAAAACCTTTCATCTGGATTTAGAATCTAAAAAGGAAACGTCACCCCGCTTCTGACGTTGGTTCTTACTCAGAATACAAACGAACGATCTCGTGTCGTCTACCTGCCCACCTAAACTCTCTTTTGTACTCTTCAATGCATTTCGTTTGGTATGACTCGGAAAAAGTCACGACTGAATACAAGATGTGACTGAAAAAAAATTTGAATATCAAACTCTGGACTTGAAAAGTAGATCCTCTCTTCTTTGAACACCAGCGAATGTGAGGTTCTCCCACAAGAACTCTATTTCCTTGATGCCCAGGTCACAAATCCCAAAGTAGCCCGGCTGAGTGTCCGTAAATCCTTCGCCGGCTGCGCCGCTTTCCCTATTGGCTGCGAGTTTATTTTTGCAGTTTCATCTTTATAATCTGTTTTTCTTTCATGTGACACATCCAACACCGCTTCCCATGACCCGCTAATCTCAGCAAAGAAGACAAGAAGCGAGGCCTGCTGTGTGTTGCGCTGCCGAAATCCAATTCCAAGTCGGAGTCGGCTAAGTCGCGGCTTTGGATTGCACGGCCTCGCCGAAGCTTGGAGTGTGTGTCTTGTTTGTGCGATGTGTTCTTGTAACTCGGGAAAATACAGTCGGACATTTTCAGATGTGTTGAGACCACTTGTGACCGGTGTTCCCTCTAAGCTGCACGCGTGCTCGCACATTCTCAGCGCACAAGAAAATCTAGCCGGCGCACAAAAATCAGGGCTCAAAATTACTAATTAAGAAGCGACTTTAGTCGAAGTTACAGTGCATGAAGATAAAAATACACGGGTTCCCTTGACGTTGTGTCCTAAATGCGGTATTTTGAAGTCGAGTCGAAGTAGAACGAAGTTGAGGAAAGTTAGTAGAGTTTGTCGAGAACCGGCTTCTTCGGCTCGGCTCACTAAAAGGAACCGGCTCTTTCGGGTCCTAAACGGCTCTTCAGGTGGTTTTTGCTTCTTTAATCCCAACATGACCAAATATGATGTAAAACTATGCACAAAATGACTTAAAAGAAGGGGGGAATAGAACAAAAAAGAAAAAAATACCAAAATGAAAAAGTAGTGTAAAGCTGAGAAAAAAACGAAGCATAAGGAAGAAGAAAAAAAGAAGGAAACATTTAGAAAAAAGCCAGAAAAAAAGAAAAGAAAGAAACGTAGGAAAAAACTAAACAGAGAACAAAAATAAAAAAGTAATAGCTCGGAAAAAATAAACACAATGAGACTTTTTTAAAAGGGATTTTTAAAAAAGTAGGAAAAAAAAAAACGAAAAAGAAGAAAAGTTTGTGTGTCATTTAGATAATTTCCAATTATATCAAGTGAATCTTGTTGCCAACATTGTACTTCCACTAAAAAATGTGGTTAAGTACAGTTCTGTATCTTACAACCGACTCAATAAGCCCCCAAAAATGTTAATGTTTTTGCGTTTTACTCCGTCTGTCTTTCTCTCTTTCTATCCGTCCCTCTCTTTCTCTAACTTCTACTCTCCTCTTCTGTTCTTCTTAGGGCGGGTGACTTCGAGAGCAACCCTGGCCCCCAATCCAAGTGCCAGTGGTGCTTTTGAACCATTCGCTGCGACCACACCCCAATCACCTGTACTACCTGCCCACGGGGCTTCCATAAATCATGCACCGGCCTGTCCGAACATACTAAGGACTTCAGCGTCGTATGCTTGGTTTGCTTGGGTCACACCCCGTCAGGCCTGGCGGCACAGGACAGTCGCAGCCCCCTCTCCTTCGGAGAACTACGGAGCCTCCCACAAGCGAGTCTAGCGCTACTAAGGATTACCTTAGGCGCCTTGAGTGACTCAACAACAACAACAACACCAGCAGCTGATGTTTCAGATGATTTTTCCTGAGCACTCTCAGGAAATGGAGTCGCTGCTGGGCCTTCCTTACCACCGCTCTGGTGTTTGCAGACCAGGAGAGGATTTTGTAAGGTTTATTGTTCTATATTCTTTATCAATTATCCATTATCGGTCAAATCATAATACGCTACACAGCCAAGGGGCCGAGACAAGGTCCTAGCCACAGAGCCAAGCAGCAATCAGTGCGAATGCACCGTTCCTGGAGGTACTGCAATACCGGGCCGATGCGTGGAGTGGACAGAGCAAGCTCTTATTCCATCTCCCGATCGTAAAAATCGATTGGAACTAAATGTCCTTCATAGATAGTATACAAATCCAGAATTATCTTTTATCAAAATCCGGAACCTGTACAACCAAGAGCTATACATGATGCTCATTTCCGATAGATCCGTCCATCATGCTATCTTCCTTGCCAAGTAAGAGGTCATCGGAGATGTGCACACCCAGGAATTTGAAAGAGCGGACTCTCTCTTCACGGTCTCCTTTTATAATGAGGAGTTGGGCGAGTAAAGTTGCGGTGCAGTAAAAACCCCAAAAAGTCCATATCATAAGCTGACTGGTGTTCTATTCCTATCACTTGTTTGCTCCGTAAGGATTTGCCAGCGAAAAAACCTACGTTGTTGAATACAATTAGACTGAAAGAGAGTGAAAACAAGAGTCTCGTCTGCACGCCGCACGGCAAGAATGAAAGGATGCGAAAAAGCGTCATGCTGAGTGAACATGATGCTCCGGCGGGTCTCCCGGGCCATCTGTTGGCTGTGTCACACCGCGGGAGATTACAATTATCCAGGAGAGAAGGAAGCGTGTATTGTGAACAGACACCGCCTCAGATCTCCCTTTACTCTCAAGATGTGGCTTGAGAGTGGATGGAACTGGGTAGAAGGAGGGGGGTCCGCGACTTCATTTCCCAAAGACGACTTTCAACATCTTAACTTTCTCTGCCGCTAATCACTGCGGTCTGTTTTCTGGAGGTCCTGACCGGGAGCCATTTGAAACATCGATCCAAAGTCAGAACTGTTTAAAGAGAAAAACAACAGCGCCATTACGGTTATTGCCGGAGATGCTCGAAAGCCAGCGATTGTCTCTCACGCAGAGAGTTTCAAACACTGCGCCGCGGGGAATGATCCGTTTTTTACTTAATTGGGACCGATGATGAAAATGATGAATGAACATAATGTCTATTTTTGTTGGGCTACACACACCAGGGGTGTATTGTGAAAGCCAAACAACATCATTTACCTGAGGATTCACCTTTTTGTTGAAATTCTTATTTCAAAACTTTACTTTCTGGGCAGCACGGCGGCGCAGTGGTTAGCGCGTGTGCGGCACAGTTCTGGAGTCTTGGGAACCTGCTGTGTGGGTTCAAATCCAGCTACCGGACTTCCTGTGCGGAGTTTGTATGTTCTCCCCGTGCTTGCGTGGGTTTCCTCCGGGCACTCCGGTTTCGTCCACATTCTAAAGACATGCATTTCAGGTGAATTGGCCGGTCCAAATTGTCCCTAGGTGTGAATGAGCGAGCGAGTTGTCTGTCCCTGTGTGCCCTGCAATTGGCTGGCAACCAGTTCAGGGTGTCCCCTGCCCACTGCCCACTGCCCGATGATTGCTGGGATGGGCTCCAGCACCCCCGCGACCCTACTGAGGATAAGCGGTGCAGCTAATGAGATGAGATGAGACTTTACTTTCTAACTTGCGGCTGTGCGGGATCTATGTCGATCTCTTACGAAATAAAAATGAAATGATTTGCATTTATATAGCGCTTTTCAAGTCAATGACTTCCCAAAGCGCTTTACAGTGTGCTTCACATTTCCCAATAGCGGCCTTGTATTGCAGTCATGTAAGACGCTAACCTGCTTGTTGGGGGTATTAGGGGTTCAGTGTCTTACCCAAGGACACTTCGACATGTAACACGGACAAGCCGGGATTCGAACTGGGATCCCTTGATCCCAAGACGAGCGCTCTACCTCCTAAGCTCCTGCCGCCCCATGTTACATGTGGGAGAGTTATTTTAAAAGTTGGCTGCTCGCTGAAAAGATACACCGGGCATTTTGTCTTATTTTACAACTGCAGTTGGAGAGGAAGGGCCGGTGTTATGCCGAGAAAAGCATCCTGCCGAGATTTGCATACCCTAGCTACTATAACCACTTTTACTTCGTTATAGCTTACTTTTATATCACCTTTCGGGAATGTAATGGCGAACATATAACTAAAACCACTTCGTCTTGCATTTGTTGGGAATGTAATACAATTTAAACCATTGCGTCTTTGTATTTGTTGTGAATGTAATCGAACGGTAAAGCACACCGTATATAACTCACTTTTGAGCAGGTAACAGGTTTATTTAGCCTTTTTCTACTCAAATCGCTCGTATTGAAATTGTTATGCACTCTACCATAAAGCTTATTTCAGCGTAATAAGCTTTATGGTAGAGTGCATAACAGTTCTCAAAAGGTGTTGCTGTTGGCGCCAACGGGGCAGTCTCGAGGGATATGACGAGGGTAGATAGATAGATGGATAGATAAAATATTCTTAGTCATTTTCCCTCTTCACAATTTACCTAACAAAAGAGATTAGCAGAAATATTGTGGTTCTGGTGTCCCGGGAAAGAGAGTGAGGCGACGCTTTTGACCTGCTTATGAAGGGACCTTATAACATCATTCAAACTTGCAACGTGACTTCCTCGAGCTTTCTTTATTAAGTCATCCATCCATTTTCTGCGCTGCTTATCCTCACTAGGCCCTTGCTTTTTTGGCTACAACTAGCACCGTACTGCCCTTGGTTGTATCTGATTCAAATCATTTGCTTTGTTCTATTTTTATTTCACTGCTACAGAAAAGAACAGTGGTGGTGGGCGAGACCAACTTAAAATTTGGGAGGGAGGAATTCCCCCAGGTGGTATAACTCACCTCATCTGTTGCGCTGAATATGGCCAAATAGATGACTCCAGAATTAATGCACAAGTCAGGTTGGATGTAAAGGACAGATACATGTTCAAATGATTTCTCTCATCCGGCCAGCCCAAACTCGACCTTGACATAAGCCGGCCCTTTGGGAAATCTCCCGTTCTTCCCGATTAGTCACTCCGGCATTGTCGATGCCTATTTTAAGTCATCATGTATCTTTTTGTCATCTATGTTTTGATTATTTCAGTCATTTATAAACAGGCAAGGGAAGCGATCTCTTACATTTCAAGGGGTCACCAATGTAAAAACAAGCACATTTCCAAAATGGAAGATCACACCAAGCAAACTCCAACTCATACCTTTCTAACTTTGCACTTCCCTGGGGCAATTTCTTTAAGAATTATTAGTTCCTCTTGAGATATCAGAGTATCACAATACGATGGCTGTAACGATATGACACTGAGGGAATAATTACTGCAATATTGTAGGTGGCTTCCTGAACTTAAAACGAAAAGATGGTCGTTACAAACTGCTTGATTTTTTTTAGAGTTACAATGTAAAAATTACAAATTGGCAGGTAATAAAAAGAATAGGGCGACAAATGCTTTCACGTATGGTTGATTTGCAATTGTCTAAAAAAAAAGACCAATCCTGTGCAAATGGTTTACTAGCCAGTTGCATGAATAAAAGTTTTTTTTTAAGGTGTGCAGGTTTAAATATCAAGAAACAGCAACTTATTATCACGAGATTGCCATTTTCAGCACAGTGCTACAAGGAAAATTATTGGGACTATAACGTTAAACTTTATTTTTTTTAGTTACAAATGACTTTGAGACTCTTCGCGATTTAGGGCTATACAAATAAAAATGACTTGACTTGACTTTTGCACCTTAAGAGCCTTCATAGATATACCGGTAAGGACAAATACTAAAAAAGTAACTAAGGCTGGTAGAGATAGTCGTGTTAAAAGGAGCCAGGGCTTTACGAATTGAAATTAAATAAATAAAAATAATGTTGACGTTTGAAATTAAATTCGTTGGCTTTGGATAGCTGGTTCTCTGGTCTCTCAATTTCCAATTTTAAAATAAGGCAATACTGCCCCTCTGTGGAAAGATACTGTTCTCACAATATCATGTACTCCTTCTACCAGGGGTGGGTAGGGTTACTTTAACTTGATTACTTTCAATTAATTTTGGATTACTCCAATACCAAATATGCTAATAAAAGACAAAAGAAAATAAATATGAATAAAATGATGACTCACAACACGTGGTAAGCTTTCTCTCATGGCTTTGATCTCTTTGATTTTTGGCAAAACTAACATAAAATGCGACAGAAACAAAATGAAAATCAATCGAAACAGCTTGCCAACATCATGTTTGCCGTTCCATGTATTCCGTTACTCCCCAAGCCTGCACAAAATTTAGTAATTGTGTTCATATTTAGTTTCTTTTGTCTTTTATTAGCATATTTGGTATTGGAGTAATCCAAAAGTAATTGAAAGTAATCCAGTTAAAGTAACTCTAACCAACCCTGGTTACAATATTGGGGGAAATATCACTATTTGCTCGATTGACATATTTCTGTGGAAATGAACAGTGGTGCTGAAGTATTGCAGTTGCAGAACCAGTGGACCGCATTGCATACAGACGCTGCCCAATTTACGAACGATATAGGTTCCGGCGTTCGTTCGTAGGTTGAATTTGTTCATAAGTTGCTTCAGTGCTATATTTTGTATGTATAAGGTTTATATAAGTATGTTTAAGGCTTGTATAAGTAACCTGTATTGTTTTGTACTGAAAAATAAACATTTCATGAAATAGTATGCTCTAAGTCAAGTCATGTTTATTTGTATAGCCCTTACTTACTAAGAGTCTCAAAGGGCTACTCAGACCACAGATTATTGCAAACCAGACTATCATGACACCATCCCCTGATCTAAAACCTACATGAGGGCAAATACTACAGATATTGTCAACATAAAATATTGGTTATTCATATGCTATAGAATAGAAGTGTGTTTTAAGCTTAGATTTAAACAGTTCCACTGAGGTTGCTGATCGAATCTCAGAAAGAAGAACGTTCCACGAATGGAGAACACTCTCAAACCTGTGGCTCTTCTTGGCTCTTGGGATCACTAGTAGAACGGCATTTTCGAGAGGGAAGGCTCCGGACCAGAACATAGGAGGGAATTAAATCTGAAAATATAAGGGAGCAAGTCCATACACTATTTTGTATACTACCAACAGAACCTTAAAATCACATCTTAAGCTAACAGGGAGCCAATGCAGGTTAGGTAAAATCAGGGTAATGTGATCAAACTTACTTTTCTATAAGGATAAATAGAGTTCAGTTTAACTTACTTTTGGAAGATGCGCTTCAAGAGGTCCTCCTCCGTGGTAAAAAGTGTCTGAAAAAAAGCTTTCCGACCATTTTCTCAACCGCATCAAGCTTTCTTATTCCACTTTGGTTTCAAAAGAAACGGCCCGCCTCTTTACACTCTACACCAACCATATCGGATGGATGCACGACATATTAAACAATAAAAATGTCAAAGTTTTTAGTGCTGGAGATTTAGAGTAGTGTGTTTACACAAACAAGGAAGAGAAAACCAAATTTCTTCTTCGGGGTGGATGCTGGATGACCTTTCACAGCGCCACACGACGGAAAGAAGCACCACAGTACTGTCCGCTACTCGGAGAAAGGTGCACACAATACAAAATCTAAGTTACAGCAATGTCCGGATATTCTTCGACATCCCGAAAAAAATGTTAGTATCTACCGTTTTTCGTAAGCCGAATGCTCATGAGTAGGGGAGCGTCTGTACAATACTCTGTAATGACATTTAATTTGCTCATGATATAGATCAAAAAGATTAGATAAATCAACCAAAACATGTATCAAGATGGGTAACATCTCCCCAAGTAACATCCTTTGTGGTGTGTTTTAATCATAAAAGCCCATTTAATCATAATTCACCGGCTGCTTTCAAAAAGTCAACTCAAACTTTGCTTGATCCCCATTTTATTACACAGGTACTGTAATATAAAAACATGAACAGTTATATAGCAAAATGAGCCGTACCAAAAAAAGGAAACGTGTTGAAAATATTTACAAAGTATGTTGCAACATTTTCCGCTTTTCTCTCCCAAAGCATGGCAGTTTGCACCTTGTGTTTGCAGAACCTTTAGTTCCATCTTGAAATGTTCATTGGCACTCACTAAGTATTTTGTTATATACATTTTCAAACTACAACCACAACAATAAATTCGACAAAATACATTAGCTCTTATCAGAACATGAGTTTATCAATTAAGCATGTGGGTTTGTGATTGAGAGCATAAAATACATTGAAATATGGTATGAGTCGGCGCATAGAGCCGTTTCGTTCACGAGTCGAATGCAGCTACATCTTATGCAGCAACTCAGCCTTTTCTTTCGGCACATTAGTAATTATTGTATTCGGAATCGCTATCAAACTGTATGATAGTCACTTTTTTGAATTGTGACATGATCCGAAAAGACAACACGGTGGAGAGCGGAAAAACGCTTTCTTCAAAGTAATGCACTGCTTTTGACCGTCAGTAACGGTAAAGGCGGAAAAAAAATATTTACTTAATTACTCCGGTACTGAAACAACAATGCCATTATTCCCACACTGAAAATAATACCAGCGGTACATCCCGGTACTAGTTTCAAAATGTTTGCGGGAGACATTTTTTTTTAAAGACTCGTAGGTCGAGAAATGTACAATTATTTTACATAAATGAGCTTCACCTAGAGGGAGCTAACGAATTTGTTGACTAACTTGCCTCTACAGGTTGAAAAAAAAACTAAAATCCTTGTGAAATGCTTAGCAAAAAATGTACAAGAAAAAAGGTGCGTTTTGGTCACTTTGAGCCTCCGTAGTTTGTCTTCTTTGTGTCTTTTAGCACTTATTTTAGCTTACACTAAACAGCGTAGTGACATCTAGTGGTCAGATAAAACAAGACTGTCCCGTTCAGTATTTACACACACAAATAAATGGACTCACTGAGGCTTGGGTTTACGAGAGGACACTTCAAATTGTACAGAGATATAAAAATGTTCCCCGAAAAAAGGAGAAAAACATTTTTAAACACTTGGTACTAAACATTTCAGATAAGTTTTACAAAATCATTTTCCAGTTGTGACTTATTTTGACCTCAAATGTGAAAAATAATGATCACACAATTCTCAAATGTGTGTATGCATTGTGTCCTCATTAGAATTTTAGGAGGGGTAGTAGCATGACCTTTTTTTAATCATATAAGATGTTTTTATGCATTTTAACGTACGAAAAATCCTATATAAATAATTTGAAGATTTCCTAGGAAGGCCATGTGTATTACAATTAACTTAAAGCAGGAACGAGAAGGACACGGTACAATTACACCATGGACACATCCATTCATCCACCAATCATCTGCACCGCTTATCCTCAGTAGGGTCACAGGGGTGCTGGAGCCCATCCCGACTATCTTCGGGTAGTGGGCAGGGGACACCCTGAACTGGTTGCCAGCCAATCGCAGGGCACATAGAGATAGACCAGTCACTCACTCATTCACACCTAGGGACAATTTGAACCGGCCAATTAACCTGACATGCATGTTTTAGGGAGGAAACTGGAGTGCCCAGAGGTAACCCACGTGAGCACGGGGAGAACATGCAAACTCCACACAGGAGGTTCCACCATGGCAACATAAGTTCTCTTATTTATTAGAGGAAAGGGCCAATTGCAGCGAAAGTGGCTCACTCTTGAAGTCTCAGAAAATTCAAAATTAATTTAAAAATGAAAATGCTGACCTACATTACTGTTACATGCACAATCCAACACGTAAGAACTTTACAATAGACTCGCATTAGAATTCATTTCATACAAAAGAAAAAAATACTCTGACACTCTTATCTGTTGTGATTTCCGGAGTGTTCTGTCATGGCTTGGCTGCAGCCAAACAAAAACATTTAGTTGGAGTGTGGGTATAAGACATAGAGCACCAGAAATAGACATTTTTTTCCAAATAAACAGCTACTTGTATGCTTTCTTGTAACACCTATATACAAAATGTACATGCCTTTTTTTGGATAAAAAAACAAAAACAAACATGGTAAATCATTTTACACCTACTGTATTCATTTGTGTGTAAGGCACACGGGTCAACTTCAGCACCTCTAATTTTTTATCAAAAATCGATGTGAGATTTTGTTTCACTTTTTCTCAGTTCAAGCTTAAAGAGTGACAGAAGTGTTGAATAGGTTTTGATTAAAAATCGGTATGAATCTATAACTTTTTCTCAGCTCAAACTAAATAAGTGACAAAAGTATTGATCAATCGAAAAACATCGCTGACCATAATCGCAAAGAATTGCATGCAACGGGAATCGATCCCGGGTTGTGGCGGTGAGAGTGCTGAATTCTAGCTACTAACCACCAATGATATAAATGATAAACGAAAACGCATTTGATTTTATCTCATTATCACACTATTTTATTCATGGTACCAGAAACAAATGTTAGAGAATGGAAAAAACAGACGTTTTGCCCTAAAAGACATAAATAAACATCCAATTCATTATCAGATACACCAATGAGTTTTTTCCCTTGTCATGCTTTTCACGTTTATTTAGATCTTTCAGGGTGAATTTCATTTATCTCTGTTCTGTACCATTTGTTTCTGGCCCTATGAGTAAAAATAGTGTGCTAATGGGATCAGGGTTCCTACAGCTTATGGTAAGTTGAATTCAAGACTTTTTGAGATGTTTTAATAATTAAATCAAATTTGAGACCAAGTCGACAAAAAAACACAGTTGAAATAAAAACAAATATTTTGTTACGCAAAATGCATAGTGCCTCCAACACATATCAGGCACAGCTTTTAGCCATGGCGAAAAATGTTCATCAGACAGCCACTTCTAATCAAATGGACACTTTCCCATGTTCCAAAGGAAGGCCCGACTGAAATCACATCACCGTTTTGATAGTTCTATTATTGCGTTGTTGCCACGGAAGTAAATCTGTGAATAATTAATAAAGGCATTTGATAAATCTTACTTAATCTTTTTAGTTTGAACAAATAAGTATCATATTAATGCGTTTACATTTGAAAAACCTTTGCAAATTGGATTTAAGACATTTTAATGACAATTAAGGCCTTATTTTTAGAATAATGAAGGACCCGCAGGATACCTGGGGATATGATCTAATGCCTTTACATATATTATCAGAATCACTGGTGGTCTAGAGGTTAAGTGTCAGCACTATCAATGCTGTGACTCAGGTTTGCTTTCTGTTGGATACAATCTTTCGCGATTTTGGTCAGTGTCATTTTTCGACTGATCAATCATTCCACTAAAATATACCGTAAGCAGGTTTCAGATCAGGGGATGTTGTAATTGTGGCCTGTGCAGTCCTTTAAGACATGTTGTGATTAAAGAAGGGCTATGCATATAAATGTGACTGCAGGTGTGTGAAATACATACATATGGTAGCTCTAACTGCGGTTTTAATTACAAGCGCTTTAAAGTCTAATATATGTCGAACATATAAAAAAATATATCCAGTGAGACTTATTGCGCAAAATATGGCAACACAAACGGAAAAACACTTATTGGGCTAACCTGACAGTGCAGCCAGACACTTTATATTTGTGCCCTGTAACTTTGACCAACTTCATTCTTAATATTTGGCACGTTGGAGCCTTTTCAGTTCTTGAAGGGTTTGCAATAGCTTTAACCGCATCTTGCTTCCGGTTCCTTGTCATGGAGTGATTGAGCACCACCACAGGCTGGCTGGGGCCCGGCCACCTCACCAGTTGCTCCGCCCGGAACGGCACCAATTGGCCGGCATCTCCTCGTTGTCCGTCTGTTTCGTCAAGTCTGCTCAACGCGACCGATACAAATTTGGAGATGAGCTGCTCACGATTTGTAACACCAACCACGGTCGTTTGGGAAACCAGCTCGTCTTTTGAATCCAGAGTGTGGCTGCCGTTGTCAGTCTGCGTGGAGATGGTGACCGCCACTCTGACGTCATCCTTGTTGTCGTCCGGTTGCTGGATGACTTGGGCGGTGGTTTCTAATTTCACGGAAGCATTCATCTGGTTTTCCTTTTTAATATTTAAATTCAGTTCCAGCTTCTCAACAGCGCTACTTTTGTCCATCACGATGTCCCGTAGCGCCATGACCAGCGGCTTCATGGAACCCTGGGCGTCGCTTTGTTCTTCGCTCAGAGAAAACACAGAGGAGATGATTGGGAATCCCTCAGGCTTGGGCGTGTCTCTTTCGGATGGCTGTTTGCTAGGGGGGACCCCCTGGGGCCAAGAGGGGATATGGCGCTTTGGGGGATTTACAATCGGTAAGGGGACACGGGTCAACTTCTGCAGTACATTGGGACGTAGACGAGGAGTTTGGACAATTGAGGGAACAACTTGATGAGTTGTTAGTGGTTTGTGAGAGTACTGATTGATACTTACTGGAGTGTTTAAGATTTTATGTGTGTCCTGGACTTTGGAGTCATGTTTTAGTGTGATCTTCCTGTCTGGGATGGCACTGGCCATCCTGACTGTGTGTGCAGCATGTATATTATTGCATTGTTCAGGAACACTTTTATGTCTTTCGTATGCTTTTCGCTGAAGTGGATGCGGTGCTTGTACAGGTAGCTTTGGAAGGGAGGTTTGCATTTTTGTCAAATTGTTCAGTATTGTTTGATCTTGGACCGGTTCTCTTCGCGCAGTTTTTTTAACGGAAGGATAGCAAGCAGTTTTGGAAAACTCTGACGGACCATCCAAGTCGATGACTTCCTGCGACATCCTTTTCTGCGCGAGTTTCTCTTTTGAGATGACGTTATTGGACGTGCCGAATGGTCTATAGTTGATACATTCTGGATCCATCGTTTTAGTTCCCACCTGCATTTTGTTTACAATGCACTTTCCCAAATTTGTAGACATCACATCACTTTGGGAAGGCGATATATTGGCGGCCGTGGTGTTTTCTTGACATGTCGTCCTTGTGTCTTGCAGCCTGGCCTCGTGTTCTTGTTGCGACAGAAGCCTTAACTTCAGCTCCTTCGTCCCGTTGACAGTTTTGACTTCCACAAGTTCAACCAGGCAACCAGCAGGGATATTTATTTCGTCCGGGAGTGCCACTGTTAATGCCCTGTTGTGATGCTTAACACTTTCGTCTTTAGACGAACCGGGAAGGATACTGTTAGTTGTTCTGGCCCTCTGCCCGTCTTTGCCAAGATTCGCAGCAGGCCATCCGAGGCATGAATTATTAGTTTGAACCGGAGGCCTTATTGCGTGATCAGCTTTCTGAACACTGGGTATGGCGTGTGTGACCTGAGGATCCTTTCTCCTGCTTACCCCGATGGCCGATTGACTGATGTTTTTGTCATGCGCGAACTGAATGTGTTTTAAAAGACTGGACGACTTGATGTAGCGCTGGCCACAGTGTGGGCACGATAGACTCGATGAGATATGTTCCTCCAGGTGAGCATTTAGTTCCGCTTTGCTCGATACTACCTTCTGGCAGTAAAAACAGCTCAGTCCAGACCCCACATGGTTGAGCATGTGCCTCCTGAAGAAGGTCTTGTCCGACGTGGCAAATCCACATTTCTGGCAATGCATCGTGTCAAGGAATCTCGACGTACCAACAGAGAAACTTTGAGGTAGTCCAGTGTTCCCCGAGGAAGGAAACCTTTGGCAGCTTACAGGCTTCATGATGGATGCTCACCTAGACGGCACCGGCAGGATTTTCTGCCAATTCCACAGCATCACATCAGCGCCCACATTTGTCTTCTCCTTCTGCTGCAACTGATTACTGTACAAAGCAAAGAGTATTTTGAAACATCAGTAATACAAATTTTTAATAACGAGAATATTTCATACAAATCAATTTATACAGTTTCCCCATATTTGATACGTATTTCGAATTGTGTACGCTGCACAATTTTTCATCGATCTTGACATAAAAATTAAACTCCTACACAGATAGTATTCGTCGGCATCGTACATTGCTAATATTGTCGCGGTACATTAGCAAAATGTGTATAGAGAGTTTGAATAGCCAAGGCTGTACTGATAATAGTGATAGAAAGATAAACATGAACCCAGCCTTATAAAAAAGGGGATTGGATTTGACTACCGTATTTTCCGCACTATTAAGGCCCACCCGGTTATAGGGCGCACCCCCCAAAAATAGTTTTTGGTCCTATATTTTCCATACATAAGGCGCACCGGATTATAAGGCGCTACAATGGGAACGTCGACAAAACAGTCAGATAGTTCAGTCAAACTTATTACCCCCTTAACATTCCGAAAGCTTGCAAAGAAGCAAATACGTGTCTCAGACGCGTGCGGATGCGGTGTCCTTACGATGTCACCAAACAAACATTTCTTGGTTTCCATTTTATTTTTTGCTGGCAACTGTGTGGACAGCAAAGTAAGGATTTTATTGTGCAGGGAAACGGGGTCCTTTACTGTGCATATGACAATAAACACTTTGAATTGAATTTAGTTTAAAAATAGACTCATCACAGAAACATCAAGATCGTTCTAAAACAAGATACCAGGAAAATATAAAGCAGTATGCTCACCTAAGTTCTCTTGCAGCCATCACGTTCAATAATGATACGTAAACATGGTCTTTTACAACCGTGAGTGTAGTAAATCCAGGAGAGTAAAATATTTACAAATACAGAATAGTAAAAAATGTTTTCTCTGTGCCGTAGTGCAACCAAACGTGTGATTCACATTCATCTTTTTCGGCCAAATGCAGGCTTTGTTTCGCCCCTTTAGCCTAAATACTCTATACAACACGCTATAGTGGGTATTAGCACATCACATTGGGTATTTGTATATTGTATTCCTTTTGCTTTATTATTGTATTGTTCTCAGCGAAGGGATGATGCTGGAAATGTGAATTTCCCTGCGGGGATCAATAAAGTATCTATCTATCGATCTCTCTATGAGAGCCTGTAAATGATAAAAAGGATCCGCCTCCTTTACCCCCGAATAACTTTAGCCAATAGTGACTGATTCAAATGATGATTGACACATTGGTTAGGAAATGAAACGCCGGTATATAAATCCCAACATACACCGCGGACAACTTCGCCTTCGGGGGAAAATCGAGTCGGCGGCTGCTTGCCTTAGTTGCAAGACTTTGCGACTTAATATTGATCCATATATAAAGCGCACTGTATTATAAGGCACATGGTCAGCTTTTGAAAAAAATAAAGGGTTTTGGGTGCGCCTTATAGTGCGGAAAATACGGTAAATGGAAAATAAAACTTAACCAGGCAGAGTAAGGAAGTCACATCTCCACAAGAGGCTTCTGTTAAAACTGAACCCAGCTGGATTTTGAAGGTTGTATGATAAGATAAGGGAAGACAAATCAGAAGACCATTGCTGGGAAAGCACTGAATGAAAAGATACATTGACATATAAAGTGAAAACAAGAAGTAAATACTTGATTTAATCATGTGGATAAGCATTAGGTGCATTTATATCAGCTAGATGAATAACGTAATTATCAAATTAATAGCTGGAAAACTCGTGCAATAGTGACAACATATCTAGAGATGCCTTATGATAATCTAACAGTTATTACTACGCTGTTAAAATATGCTCATTAAACCCCAAAAAATATTTGAAAAGCCAAGTCCTTTACCGGACAAAGAGCCTTTAACATGTCACAAAAGCAAATTACGTAACCACATCACCATGAAGTTCGTTTATCAGCAAAAATACGACATACGAGTGATGCAATGTGTATTGTACGATGTGATTGTCAATATTTCAGAACAGAATAGGTTCTTCCCCAGAGATTTTAGGATCTAGTCAATGCAGAGGTCCAAGTAATCTCTAAAGAGCGGGATGATGATGTATGCCGAAAAACAGTAACCAGGTGATAAAGGTGCTGTATCTGAGCCAGATCAGGAGGTATCTTTTTCCCCTACCCCCAAAAAAAAAACAACCACCAGAGGATACCTGCCCGAGACACACTGCAGGAAGCGGTTCCCTGACAACCATGCCGGTTAAGGATCCATCAGGGTTCGTAAACCGTTTTTATGGCCAAATTCTAGCACTATTTAAATGGTAAATGGTCTGCATTTATATAGCGCTTTTCAAGTCAATGAAGACCTCCCAAAGCGCTTTACAATGTACTTCACACACACAGTCACACACCACTAGGGAGTCAGCAAGGCGCCTACCTGCTTATTGGGGGCATTAGGGATTCAGTGTTTTGCCCAAGGACACTTCGACATATAACACTGTGGAGCCGGGAATCGAACATGCAACCTCTTGATCCCAAGACCAGTGCTCCTGAGCTAATGCTGCCCCTAGGTGGCTGTAAACATGTTGCACAGTGTACATGTATTTTCGTTGTCTCAGTTGAAATAAATGTCAGCTTCCGGGCTGACTGACAGATTGATGTGCATCGTTTATGGTTTATCGTCCCAGAAGTGTATCATTAAATTTGTGTTCTTTTAGGAAATAAAATAAAATTGCAATCGTCAATGACGTATAATCGAAATTATTGACGGCACCTTAGTATCATGATACAGTACAATCGAATTGTGACCAAAACATGTCGTCTCACCACTAGTACCCACTTCCTTTGCTTTACAGCATGGAATAACATGTTTTCAGCCCCTCTTTACAGCATTTTCCCCAAGGGTCAACATATATATTTGTGTCCCCAAAGACATATAAATGATATAGATGTACAAATCATTTACACTTACTCAAACTTTTAAAGCCAATATTAATTTCTCCAGGACCATTAGAAAAAAATCTGATGTACATGATGTATTTTGCAGAACGATTCACACGTATGATTTTATATTCTTGCGTGTGCATTTATCAAGACATGTGATTTTTATAGATCTTGAGTAAATTGCAAATGTATTTCTGGATCTGAACAATATGTTTGTAAATATTATTAAGAGAAATCTCTCCCCATATAGGTGTTCGGTAAAAATGAGTATTACTGTAAGTAGCTTATATTTTTCGGTGTTGCAGAAAGTCCTTTTGGTAAATTGAATAGGTACTTGTTTACACAAAGGGTAAATGGTGTCCATTTATATAGCGCTTTTCAAGTAAATGAAGACCTCCCAAAGCGCTTTACAATGTGGTTCACACTCAGGGTTGGGTAGGGTTACTTTAACTTAATTACTTGCAATTACTTTTGGATTACTCCAATACCAAATATGCTAATAAAAGACAAAAGAAACTAAATATGAATAAAATGACTAAATTTTGTGCAGGCTTGGGGAGTCACGGAATACACGGATTGGCAAAAATGATGTTGGCAAGCTGTTTGGACTTATTTTCATTTTGTTTCTGTCGCATTTTGTGTTAGTTTTGCCGGAGATCAAAGCGATCAAAGCCAGGAGAGAAAGCTTACCACGTGTTGTGAGTCATCATTTTATTCATATTTAGTTTATTGTGTCTTTAATTAGCATATTTGGTATTGGAGTAATCCAAAAGTCATTGAAAGTAATCAAGTTAAAGTAACCCTACCCAACCCTGTTCACACACTCACACACCTTGTTTTCGTTCTCATACCTGTCAACCTGTACGTTTTTGCCGTACAAAGTACGTTTATTATGCATTTTAAGATGTGTACGACGTACAAGAAAATCTGTACAGAAAAACGCAAATTTGTCAATGATGGGTACCATCCGGTATACACAGACTATCACAAAACGGCAAATCAATAAGGTCAAACGAGTTCGCCGTGGTAGCCTCTATCTCGGTATCGTTTTTTTCCTTGCAGACGAAGCGAGCGGTTTGATGCTACTGTGCGCATGCGTCTGCCGCCTGGGGATTTCCCATCATGCATCATTCCGATCACACGTGAACAAAGCGAAAGCAGAGCAGTAGGCCTACATTACAACATAGTTTTGAATTTTCTTTGAATACAATCGTCAAGTCGCAATGGCCGAAACTGAATTAAAACGCCGTAAGTCATTCTGATCTGAAAACAGTCAATTTGAAAATACATGCGGTCTTAAAAAACATCAGATTTCATGTGGTAGTTGTGTAGTGAAAGAAAGTCTGTCTCTTTTCAGAAAAGCGGCTTTTTCGCTCAATTCATCAAAGAGAGCCGGCTCTCAAACGGCTCACTTGCTTTGATGCATCATATTACGAATTATGATGTTGTATAAAGAAGTTAAGAAAAAAAGGAAGTATAATAGGAGAAAATGAAAGACAGGTTTTTGGTTATCCCTTTAATCAGTATATTACCAACAATAATTTAATGCAGAAAATGAATTAATAATTTGAATAAGAAAATGTATTATTCTACTTAATTGTATTTGCATGTATTTTTTCCTTCTACAATGAACGTCCAAGCAACTTCATTTTTGAACTTTTTTAATAATAAACCTCATTCATGTCGAGCAACTCAGGATCTCACAACAAAATGTTAATTAACAATATATAGGATATAACAAAACACATATACAATATAACATGTTAAACTCCACAAATAAACACGTTTGAAAAAAAATTTGGTGAAAGATTTTGTATTTTGTAAGGGAAAATACGAGTTTGTAAGGGCATGGAGCCCTGGAGCTTGACTGGTATGGGTTCTACAGTCTACACATTAGGTGCTGCGTTATATTTGTAAGGGTTATTATCAGGGTTGGGTAGGGTTACTTTAACTTGATTACTTTCAATCACTCCACTACCAAATATCCTAATAAAAGACAAAAGAAACTAAATATGAATAAAATTACTAAATTTTGAGCAGGCTTGGGGTGTAACGGCAAAAATTATGTTGGCAAGCTGTTTGGATTTATTTTCATTTTGTTTCTGTCGCATTTTATGTTAATTTGCAGGAGATCAAAGCCAGGAGAGAAAGCTTACCACGTGTTGTGAGTCAAAATGTTATTCATATTTAGTTTCTTTTGTCTTATAATACTTTAGCTTGATTACTTTTAATTACATTTGGATTACTCCAATACCAAATATGCTAATAAAAGACAAAATAAACTAAATATGAATAAAATTGTGACTCACAACACGTGGTAAGCTTTCTCTCCTGGCTTTGATCTCCAGCAAAACTAACATAAAATGCAACAGAAACAAAATGAAAATAAATCCTAACAGCTTGCCAACATCATTTTTGCCGTTCCATGTGTTGTTACTCCCCAAGCCTGCACAAAATTTAGTCATTTTATTCATATTTAGTTTATTTTGTCCTTTATTAGCATATTTGGTATTGGAGTAATCCAAAAGTAATTGAAAGTAATTCAGTTAAAGTAACCCTACCCAACCCTGGCTATTATTACTCAAAGGGCAATTGCGATCATTAATAAGGGGAGTAAATGGCTGATGTTGACAGGTATATTATTACCGATAGAGCAATCCAGACGCCCGAGTCCCTCTACTTCAATGCTTCGCAAAATGACTATAAATCTCCCTTATCAGTCAACGCACAGAAAAAACATGCATTGTTATGCACAATTTTATATATTCGCAACGACATTTGCATTCAAACTTGCTCCTAATCAAGTGAGAACTGTTTGCATTTATTCCAAAATAAAGGCCGCAAGCAGTCTGGTTTTCGACGGCCAAAGGGAGGCTCCAAACACGCCCTTTTGACCAATTTTCAGAGGCGGGAAATGGAATTTACGTACCTTATTTCAGGGTTATGAAAACGCGTGGGTGAGAGAAAATAAATTACATTTTGGGGCAGGATTATTGGACATAATTTTCTTATCCGTGCGACCGAGCCACCATTAGCTTAGCTTGAAATGGGGGTGAGTGATTTGAAGCGATTCAGGAAATGCTTAACTGTATTCAAAATAAAATAAAAATAAAAATCATCCATATTTAGTAAACGACGGGTTATTCACTTTATTTCACCGTTGCTACATATTATACCTAGGTAAGCATAAGAGTTGAGCATCTTGTGACGAATCAAAAGACCGTGTTTCTTATTAATATCGATAGGTTATATTTTACTTTGAAAATACAAACAGGATTACTTATTTTTTTCTCCAATATGTCAAGTGTGCTATTCTTGAAGACCATATACGTATATTGTGCGTTCACGATACTCACAGTTACGCTGTATATTGCACGTTTAAAAAAGCGACGTAGAGAATATGATGAGTTGCGATAGTTTCAATACCAAAAGACAACAAAAGGTAATAACTCAGCGCCGTGATCCCATATTACATTTTCTAAAACTCAAAATAAAGTGTTTTTAACAACAAGTAAGTTTATTCAAAGTAGGTCAATATCACTCGCCAGGAATGTTGAAAAAAAAAAATTGAGTAAAATATTCCAAGCATTCAACGTGTTTAAAATAAAAATGGTCTTTATTGTTATTGATAAAAGTGAACATTGTTTACGAAGATGATTAAACATTTCAGTCCCGGTCAAAGATGTTAGAATAGACATAATTTTGAGAAATATGAGTTTAAAAGATAATAATTTTGGCATGAATTGGCAAAACGTTAAGAGGTGATGCGTTCACACTCGCTTAAATTTTAAGTACCTCAGAAATATAGTGCAATGCAAACTAGTGGAAAGACACTGTTGGCAAACTATTTCCAAAATAGGATAAGATGAACAAAATACGAAGTGACAAATTGGGGAATACATTTTTTAGAGTCTTATGTTATGTAGAGTGAGCCTCGTCGTGGCCATTGTACCGATTTTTTTCTAGGATTTCCACACCATTGTTGATAGTGATGAGTCGTTCAAGAACGAAAATATTTTATGAGCCGGCTCTTTGAGGGTGAATGACGAGAGCCGACTCTCGATTAATAAGGAGCCTCTCCCCTGGAAACGCTCTCTCCCCGTCTCTTTCTATCTCTCTTAGTATTGCTCTCTTTGTCACTATAATTTTCTGTCTTTTTCTCTCTCTCATTCTTTCTGTTTCTCTTTTTTTCTTTCTTTTTCATTTGTCTCTCCTTTCAATCCCTCTCTCTCTATCTCTCTAAGTGCTCCTTCCTCTTTTTTCTCTTTCTCTCTCAAAATCTCTCTTGCTCTCTCTATTTCTCTCTCTTTAATTTATCTCTGTTTCTCGCTCTCTTTTTCTATTCCCCCCCCCCTCTCTCTCTCTCACTGTTTATATCTATATCTCTCTCTCTCTCTTGATCTTTCTTCTTTCTCTTATTTTTCTTTCCATTTTCTCTCTATTTACCTCTCTGCATCGACCAGCCAGCAGAGATAGGAAGCTGTGTTGTTGCTGTCACAGACTATGTGGGACAATGTTTACATATTACCTATGTTTACTTTTATTGATATTGAATATGGTTTGATCAAACAAATGCAAGACTAATATCGACAAATGTACAGAGAACATTAACATTTTCCTCATGTTGGGGTTTTTGAGTTTTCCCTTGCCCTCATGTAGGTTTTAGATCAGGGGATGGTGTACTTATAGTCTGTGCAGACCTTTGAAACTCCTTGTGATTAAGGCCTGTACAAACAAACATGACTTCTCATGCGTTCATCAATGAGAAGAGGCTTGTTGGCATGAACAGGTTGCTTACTTTTGAGTCATTCGCTTGTCAGCCATAACATACAACTCCCAACATTAGGGTACACGCCGCGCACGCTCAGTAACAATGTGGCATTATGGGTAATGCAGTTCTTATGTTATTAGGCAGATAACATCACAGTTTTAATGATATATTACCAATAAATATAAAACATTATGTATCAAATTATTTAATTTTGAAAATATAGTATGCTGTTATATAATAGCCTTTAATGATTTAGTAAACCTATACTTAATTTCAGGGTTGGGTAGGGTTACTTTAACTGGATTACTTTCATTTACTTTTGGATTACTCCAATACCAAATATGCTTATAAAAGACAAAATAAATTAAATATGAATAAAATTACTAAATTTTGTGCAGGCTTGGGGAGTAACGGAATACATGGAACGGCAAAAATGACGTGGCAAGCTGTTTGGATTTATTTTCATTTTGTTTTTATGTTAGTTTTGCTGGAGATCAAAGAGATCAAAGCCATGAGAGAAAGCTTACCACGTGTTGTGAGTCATCATTTTATTCATATTTAGTTTCTTTTGTCTTTTATTAGCATATTTGGTAATGGAGTAATCCAAAAGTAATTGAAAGTAATCCAGTATAAGTAACCCTACCCAACCCTGTTAATACCGTACATTTCAGACGAAAGAGCACACCTGATTAAAAGCTGCATGAGCTAGTGTAAGGAAGAAACTCGACCTTATTTTTCGACAAGCCTCACCGGAGTTTAAGGCGCAGCCATGAGAATTAACTCATTTCTCAACACAAAATTCCGACGAACCGTTTGGTAGCCGTAAGAGCCAACTCGTTTTAGTGAGCCGGGCCAAAAAAGCCGGTTCTCTAAAAAAAGAGCCGGAATCCCCTTCACTAATTGTGGTGGTTCATCATGACACAGCAACCGCTGGCTTTCGCTTGACCCTCCCACGCCCAGGCAGCTTCCTGGTTATGGCGATAATCACTCGCCTAACAAGTCCCCCAATCCCTTTTCGGTTCTTCTGTTCCTCCGTCGCCGGACGTTTCTCGTCTTTCCGTCGCACAATGGCAGCATCGACGAGCGAAGTGACCCGTTTCGACTTCCTGGTGGTCGGCGGTGGTTCTGGTGGTCTGGCGGGGGCTCGGAGGGCGGCGGAGCTGGGCGCTAAAGCGGCCGTCGTCGAGAGTCAGAAACTCGGAGGTACCTGCGTGAGTAAATTATGCTAACGTTTGACACCGAGAACCAAAATGTCGCGTGGAAACCAAGCAGAAGGGACATGAAGTTTTCGGAAGCTTCCCTGTTCGAGTAAAGTTGGAATAAAGTTGGCTTAGTTAGTCTGACATTGCATGGGAGGTCATTGTCTCTCAAATGGGGGTATGCGTACTCGTGTCTCTTGGGCCGCTTGAGGACCCTCCTAAACGGGTTCCCAATCTTTCTCTCTTCCTTTCCCTCCTTTCTTTCTTTTTCTTTCTTTTTCTTTTTTTCTATCTTTTTCTTTCTTTCTATCTTTATCTTTCTTTCTATCTTTCCTTTGTTCCTTCCTCTCTTTCTATCTCGAATCTTTCTTTTTTTCCATCCATCTGCACCGCTTATCTACAGTTGGGTCACAGGGGTGCTGGAGCCCATTCCAGCTATCTGTGGGCAGGGGACACCCTGGACTGGTTGCCAGCCAGTCGCAGGGCACACAGGGACAGACAGTTCAGTCGCTCATTCACGCCTAGAGACAATTTGGACCGGCCAATTAACCTGACATGCATGTTTTTGGAATGTGGGATGAAACCTGAGTGCCCGGAGGAAACCCACACAGGCACCAGGAGAACTTGCAAACTCCACACAGGAAAGATTGATCTCATGACTTCAGAACTGTGCCACACATGCGCTAAACACTGTGTGGCCCTGCTGCCCACTTTGTTCCGTCCTCTCTTTCTATCTCGACTCTTTCCTTTGTTCCTTCCTCTCTTTCTATCTCGACTCTTGACTCTATACTTTTTTCCTTCCTCTTTTTCTTTTTCGACTCTCAACTCTTTATTTTTGTTCCTTCCTCTTTTTCTATCTCGACTCTTTCCTTTGTTCCTTCCTCATTTTCTATCTCGACTCTACTCTTTACTTTGTTCCTTCCTCCATTTCTATCTCGACTCTAGACTCTTTCCTTTGTTCCTTCCTTTTTTTCTTCCTCGACTCTCGACTCTTTACTTTTCTCCTTCCTCTTTCCATCTCTACTCTCGACTCTTATTTTGTTCCTTCCTCCCTTTCTATCTCTACTTTCGACTCTTTGTCCCTTCCTCTCTTTCTATCTTGACTTTTTGTTCCTTCCTCTCTTCTCGACTCTTTCCGTTGTTCCTTCCTTTTTTTCTTCCTCGACTCTTTCCTTTGTTCCTTCCTCTCTCTCTTTCTGGACTCTTTCTTTTTTCTTTAAGGTACTTTTTGTTACCGATTAGCACGAAAAGTTACAATTTTTGAGACACATTTTATAAATGCCAACCTTCTGACATTCAATGGACACTATGCGACCTCCAGTACCCCCTAATGTTTCTTAGTGCAGTGGTTGGCACATTCGCCTAACACGTGAAAGGTCCTTGTTCAAGACCGAGTGGAAACATTTGATGGCCTGGGGAGGGATGGGCTCTACCAGGCTGTATTTGCCCAAGACACACCACAGGGAATGATTCCTTCATGACCTGAGTGCTTAGACAGACCACTTAAACCCACCCCCCCAACTAAATAGAATACAAATAAAGCTTCAATGAATTTGACTGAAAGATTGAAAGAAAAACCTGCTCTATGATGCTCTGATTATATTTTATTACAAGTTTAACGATAAGCTTCAATTAGTTAACCAAAATGGTTTTCAAGCAGTCTTAAAGAGGACCCCAGTTTGCAAAAATGTGATCAGAATATTGAACATATGGTCCGTTTTTCCAACACTTGTGGTAAAAGGCTATAGTTTCGAAACAATTTATCGCTGTACAAATCCTAAACGTAACATTAAAAAATCTAGTTTTATTTTCTGAAGAAATGTTTCTTCAATTTTTCAAGGTTGGATATTTTGGACCCCAAAAACCTCTGTTAATAGTGTGTCTTGCGACAAGGAAGTTGCGTAAAGGAAATGTTGCTCTGGTGTGCATTCCGCTATGTTGACTAACTACTAAGTGGAAAGATGATTGCCAACTATTTTATATGCTCTTGTATTTTACAGGTCAATGTTGGCTGTGTCCCCAAAAAGGTAATGATTACACGACCCCCCACCCCCCTGTCTTGAAAACAAAACTACAGACGCTGCCCTACTTACAAACGAGGTTCCGGACGATCATTTGTAAGTTGAATTAGTTTGTAAGTTGCTTCAGTGCTATATTTAGTATGTTTAAGGTCTACATAAGTATGTTTAAGGCTTGTATTGTTTTGTAATAAGAAATAAACATTTCATAAAATAATATACTCTATAATGATTAAAAAAAGTTGAGTTTAACTCACTTTTGGAAAATGGGCTTCAAGAGGTCCTCCTCCGTGGTAAAAAGTGGCCGAAAAAAAGTGTTCTGAGTTTTTCTCAACCGCATCAAGTTTCTTATTCCTCTTTCATTTCAAAAGAAACGTCTCGCCTCTCCTTTACACTTTACACCAACCATATCGAATGGATGCACGAGATGTTAAACAATAAAAATGTCAAACTTCTTAGTGCACTGGAGATAGTATAGACATAGTATAGACAGTATAGAATGTTTCTACACAAACTAGAAGGGGAGGCCAGATTTCTTCTTCGGGGTGAATGCCGGGTGACCTCTCACAGCGCCACACGCCGGTAGTGGCGGAAAGAAGCACTACAGTACTGTCCTGTACTCGGAAAAAGGTGCACACAATAGAAAATCTAACTTACAGCATTGTCCGGATATTTTTCGACATCCCCCAAAATGTTTTCGTGTCTACCGTTTTTTGTAAGTAGGGGAGCATTTTTTCTGCTTTTGCTCAATTTAATTTTTCCAGCCTTACTTTAAATTCCTCTCTTTCTCTACAGGTCATGTGGAATGCAGCTGTCCACGCAGAGTTCCTTCACGACCACGCCGATTACGGCTTCGACGTAGAAAAAAAAGTCGACTTCAATTGGGGGTAAGTGAGCTTTGTCTCAATTCTATTGAGAAACTCTGAAGGAGGAATTGTTCTTGTTGACTCACTCAGCTTGGTCAATGCTTTACCATTCTAGGACAATGTTTGGAAAGGCGTGTTTGAAACAAAAGTAGATAGTGATCACTCACAGAGCGTAAAGGAGGTGAAGTGAGGCTGTGGACTTAAGTAGGTCCATTTGTTCATGATCTGTCTCTAGTTGTTGTCTTACTTTCAGGACATGGAGATACATTTCAAGAAAACAAGTTGGAATAGACCTGTTATACTGTTGCAAATGTCACCTGAATATTGCTTTCAAACAGGACAACGATACAAGTTTGAATGTTTGATGTCATCTCTTTATTTTCAGAGCACTGAAAACAAAAAGGGACTCTTACATCAGTCGCCTGAATCAAATTTATCGAAACAATCTTGATAAGGTAAGGACAAATCTGTTTGCAAAATGCATACTTGTCAATTTATACGTTTTTTTTAATCATTCAAGTCAAGTCATGTTTATTTGTATAGCCCTTTATCACAAGGAGTCTCAAAGGGCTGCACAGACCACAGATTATTGCAATCCACAGACTATTATTATACCATCCCCTGATCTAAAACCTACATGTGGGCAAAGAAAAACTCAAAAGCCTTAACATGAGGTAAATGAAGAAACCTTTAAAAGGGATCACACATGCGGTAATACCACTTCCAGGATGACCAGGCTGCAACGGGTGTTGCAATTACAAAATATACACGAATATTGTCAACATTTTTCTTTTTCATAATGCACTCGTAAGTTTTGTGTGAAATACCCGAATATAATTGGCAAAAATATAATTTCACAATGCTAAAAACATGATCTTGATCAAGGTTCTTGTCTTAACATGTTTTTCGAATATATGGAAGTATTGAAGATCATATGTCACAAAACAAGGAAAACATTTTTATAAAATAGGAAAAATAGATCTTAAAAGAGCAAAATGATGTGAGAAAAGATAGATAGCATTTCACCTGGAAAGAATATTGTTTTCCTTTTTTTAAAAAAACACAAAAGAGTTTATGTATTACTTGCAAAATAAGTAGAGTAAATAGAGTGTGCTTAGCTGGCTGATAAGAGCAGGGCTTTTAGATCCTCCTTTCAGTAGTGAACTGCCATTCCTGTCAGTGTGGAGGATAATCCTGCAGATCCCTTTCCTTACATGGTTAGTCTGTGCTTTGCCATAATTTATTTTATTTATGTATTCATTTATGTATGTATTTATCTATGTTTATTTGGCATTCTGTGTCTGGAAAGGAATAGGGGAGATTTTATTTTTTCATTGTGCATGGAATGTTTGTATACGGCAGGTCTTGTATACGGCAGGTCATCATGTACTATAATAAATATATTAGATGGTTCAATTGACTCTGTGTTAAAGTTCTTTCGCATTCGACTTAAACATTATTGATAGTCCCATTACATTATGATTATTAGTAATACAACTAGCATGTAACGTATTACTGTGCTTAGTATCTTTAAATGCACAGCAAGGCACGCAATTCTCTTGCCTCCTGACAGAGGGCGCTAGTGAGACTAATGGTTACGATTTGGCGCACCCCTCATAGTATTGCCGAGCAAGACAGGACATCAATTTCTTGTGCATGGCCTTTTTTTTCTTTTCATTTTAGAGGATTACCTATCGATGCTTTTAGTCGAAAGGGGCAGCACATAGACATCATTTATTAGTTAAGGTAGGACAGTAATAGTTTTTTTTTTTATGATTCAGTGTATATTCAGAGTTATGTCTGCCGTAAAACAATTTAGCACGGGATTTGTTTTTGTTAGACCAATCTCATTTTATCCATTTCGGCTGTAATCCAAATCATTTCAGTCACTAATGGTAGCAGACGACAATGTCATCGTAAACCGTTAATATTGTTGCAGTACACTAGCAAATATTATCCTCTATCAAGTCAAGTTACGTTATTTGTACAGTCCTTAATCACAAGACGTCTCGAAGTATTGCACAGACCATTAGAGACTACAGACTATTATTACACCACCTCCTGCATTTATTTTTTGCATGTATTGATAAGAGATTCACAAAGTTCTGCCATCTTAATGGCCGAGGGTGAGAGTTTTCAACCATGTGAGAAAAATGCATGAAAAGTATAGGAAAATAATGGAACTGATGCTCCGGCATCTTGGTTACAAATCAAACAAAATGGTGAGTTTCTATTATTATAGAGAATAAACATCTGTAGATCCGATAAAGTCAAAATCCTGCACTGCTACGTATAAGAAACACTAAATTTACTGCTAGGTGGCAAAGAATTAAGAAAGACGCTGAAATAATTGTCTATGTTGGTAAATAAACGTGTTTACACAATTTTTTTGTTTTTTATACTACGCAGTCTGACTTGCTGTGAGTAAATAGGCGCTGCGTTGTGTTTGTAAGTTTTATCATCGCTTATTAAGGATAGCAATCGGTTGAGATTGACAGGCATGAAAATGCAATGTTTTTCTACCAACATCCAGAAGAATTAAATTTGCCGTTATAAAAAATTAATCCAGTAATATTTTTTTTATAAAATTTCGCAGGCTAGCATCCAAACCATCGAAGGTCATGCCAGGTTCACCAGCGATGCAGAGCCAACGTTGGAGGTCAACGGCAAGAAGTACACAGCGCCTCATATCCTCATCGCCACTGGGGGGCAGCCTTCTATGTTGACTGATGCTGAGATCCCAGGTTTCACATTCTCAAACACTCACATGGATTACAACTGGTTATCTGCTCACTGTCATTTTCACAATTAACATGTTTTGCTCTTCTCGTTGCAGTCAAACTCACTGTTATAATAATGTATTGTGATTGTAGGAGCAAGTCTGGGAATCACCAGCGATGGCTTTTTTGAACTCGAAAGCCTTCCGAAGTACGCAATTAATTGTGATCACGTTTTGATGTCATGTTGACAAAATCTTCATCAAAATAATCGTTTGCCGTCTGCAGGCGAAGCGTTGTTGTGGGTGCCGGTTACATTGCTGTGGAGATGGCGGGCATCCTTTCCACCCTAGGTTCTAAGACTTCACTCATCATCCGACAAAGTGAGGTAAGGAAAGGAACTTTTTATTTGTAAAGGATTACCTAAGAATACAGTTGTTATTTGGTAACATGTCACTTGGCCATTTTCACTTTAATTAGGCGCTTTTGATGGCTATCCACAAGCTTCTGGTTGAATCTTTGACCACTCCTCTTGACAGAATTGGTGCAGTTCAGTTACATTTGAGGCTTTCTGACATGGACTTGTTTCTTCAGCATTGTCCCCAAGTTCTCAATTTTGGTTTGAGTGAGGACTTTGGGAAGGCCATTCTAAAACCTCAATTCTAGCCTGATTTAGCCATTCCATTACCACTTTTGATGTGCGTTTGGGGTCAATGTCCTGTTGGAACACCAACTGCACCCAAGACCCAATCTTCGGGCTGATGACTTTAGGTTACCTTGAAGAATTTGAAGGTAATCCTCCTTCATTATCCAATTTACTCTCTGTAAATCACCAGTTCCATTGGCAGCAAGACAGCCCCACACCATAATACTACCACCACCGTGCTTGACAGTAGGCATGGTGTACTTGGGGTTAAAGGCCTCACCTTTTCTCCTCCAAACATATTGCTGAGCATTGTGGCCAAATAGCTCAATTTCTGTTTCATCTGACAACAGAACTTTCCTTCAAAAGTTCTTATCTTTGTCCATGTGATCAGCAGCAAACTAATCGAGCCTTACGGAGCCGCTTTTGGAGCAAGGGCTTCCGATTTGCACGGCAGCCTCTCAGTCAATGGAGATGCAAAACACACTTAATAGTGGATACTGACGCCGGTGTTCCAGCAGCTTTTAATTCTGGGCAGATCTGCTTTTTGGGGATTGCCAACTGTGACTCTAGAATTGTGTACTATCTATGCAGTTAAACCTTGTGCCTTCATCTGGCAGGGCTTTGATGCTAGGTCCTTAGCTTGGCCTTCTATGAAGTCACTATCTTTGATTTTTGCATTTCGGAGATGGAATATGAGCTTGCTCTGTCCACTCCACGCATCAGCCCAGTATTGCAGTACCTCCGGGAACAGGAACGGTGCATTCGCAATGATCGCAGCAAGGCTTTAGAGCTAGGACCTTAGCTTGGCCTTTTGGCTGAGAGTAAGTGTCCCGGCTCCTAGGCTTTGTAGCGTATTATGAACTGACCGATAACGGATAATGGATAATGAATAACGAAGATAGATCAATAACCCTTAAAAAACCCCCCTCTCAGTTGAATCTTCTCCCTCCTATCCAATTTTCTCCAGCAGCAGGTGATAGCTTGCCTTTCTTCCTGATCGTGGCAGTTACAAAACTGTGCCTTTTATTTATACTTGCAATTGATTGCACTGTTTCTCTTGGGACCTTCAGCTGCTTTGAAATGGCTCCAAGTGACTTTCCTGACTTGTCAATTATAACGGTTTTTCAGATCCATGCTAAACTCCTTATGACTTTCCCATCGTAGCGGTTGTGGGCGTTTGCATCCAATGAGCCCTATTTAAATGGCCTCAGAAGTCCCCAGCCGTAGTCACTCATAATCACTCACAAGAAATAAAGAGGCCATGCTATGAAGCTCATTTTACTGACACAACTTTACAAGTCACCAAAATTGCTAATTCGTGTTGCTGTATCTATGTATTTGACCCAGCAGATTTGATTTACTTTTTCTGTTAATCCATAATCAAGTCATAAAAGAACCAAACCTCATGAATGTTTCTTGTGACAAAGAACTATCTGTTCTGATCAAAGAAAAGTCAGAGTTGTAGAAATAACTGGAAACTCAAAAGAGCCATCGCATTATGTTCTTCAAAACTGTATGTAAACTTTTGACCACAACCGTCTGTATTAGGAATTAGAAAATGTTTAACCTATTTTACTAATTTGTTGAGGAGTACTTGTTTGGTGTATGAACCTAACCTGTAACAAAGTCTGAATGCAACGTCCATAAACGGGCTAAAAGAAATAGCTGATTTTCAGAGTTCCCCCATATCACCCTTTGAGAATATTTTCCGGTCCACATTGTTTGAATTCTCAAACACATTACAAAACCCAGTGTTGGGAGATCATTTTCATTAAATGTGGATTTGCATACATGACTACAAAACACATTAGTCATAAATTAAGATGACCTAGCGTGATAATAAACCCTTTTTGTAGGTTTTAAGGAACTTTGACAGCTTCATAAGCACAAACTGCACCAAAGAGCTGCAGAACTCTGGAGTGGATTTGTGGAAAAACTCTCAGGTGACATCTGTGCGCAAAACCGTCACTGGGCTTGAAGTGACGCTCGTCACCAAAGACAAAGAGAAGAGCGGCACCATTACGGAAGTGGACTGTCTTCTGTGGGCCATTGGCAGGAAGCCCAACATCTCTGGACTAAATCTCGGCGAGATGGTATGTCCTCTGAAATCCCTTTTTTTTTTTTGTTATTTGTTTCAGCCAGCTGATTTAGAGCTTACCAATTGAGCTGGATTTTATTTGTTGCTCTTTATTTTGAGAATAGAATAGAATATACCTTTATTGTCATTGTTACAAAATGGGTTAACATATTGTGACAACGAAATTGGGCATGACACTCCAGTTTCACACATTCACAGTGAGGTAAAAAGTCAAGAAGATAAAGGAACAGAGAATATAAGGTTATAAAACAAGGAGGATAAGGCTATAGTTATTATTTACATGATATTTACACAAGAAATGTCGCCATGTAGAATGTTACATACAGTTGGTATCGTAATACAGTTGGTATCGTAAGGGTTGTGCAATTTTGCATTTGGTGCAAAAGTCATCATAGTGCAAAAAAAATAGTCAACATATGCATTGGTGCAAACATAGTCATCATAGTGCAGAAAAAAAGGTCAACATTGTGCAAGGTGAGCAGTAAACTGTGCAGTCAACATGTGCAAGTGCGCCACATAATGGATATTTAAACTGACGTTATTATCTGTCTGTACTTTCTTTGCACTTATGAATAAACCAGATTGCTCTGATGCTGTCCCTTTATAGTGATTGCTTCTCTTAAAAGATGCATGGGATTTGCACAGTAGAATATCTCTTTCCCCGATGTGTAAAATCTATATTGTGGTACCCAATTTTCTTTGTTGATTTAAGTTTTTACACATTTTTTACTAGGGGAGTTTCATTTGGCAGATATTGTTTACACAACATAAAGGTGAAGGGCTGTGCCCTATGTTAACTGGATAATCTGGTGTATTAGCGGATTAAAAGGACACCTTATTGCCTGTTGTGGGTAGCGCACATCTAATTGTGGTTCATTTACCAAAGCAGGGGCCCTACCCTCTCAAAAAGGGCTCCTCAGTTTTCTCGGGTAAATAATGACAGTCTCTTAAAATGGTATTTTTTTTAGGGTATAAACACTGATGAACATGGCCACATTGTGGTGGATGAGTACCAAAATACCAGCCGACCGGGAATCTACGCTGTTGGTGATGTTTGTGGCAGAGCTCTTCTCACGCCAGGTAAGAAGTTAAGATCTCATGTCTTGATGAACAATCCCATAAGACTTGTGGGACCTGTTTTGAATGTTTAAAAAAAAAAAAAAAAAAAAAAATCTAATTTCTTTCTTGTTAGTTGCCATCGCTGCTGGCAGGAAACTGGCGCACAGACTTTTTGAGGGAAAAAAGGATTCCAAGTTGGACTACTCCAACATTCCCACAGTGGTGTTCAGTCACCCTCCTATCGGCACGGTGGGCCTAACAGAAGGTGAGTTAAGACCTCCGAAGGCATCTCATTCTGTGGTAACAAGTGTCGATCCCTATCAGAGGAGGCCGTCATAAGCAGAGGGAAGGAGAACGTTAAGATCTACAAGACTTCCTTTACGCCGCTTTATCATGCTATCACCACCCGAAAGAGTCAGTGCATCATGAAGTTGGTGTGTGTGGGCAAGGAGGAGAAGGTAGGAATTACAGGGTCTAAGAACTACTTTCCATAGGACTACATAGCATGACTAAATGAAGCTTCTCCATACCTGCCAACTACTACGGTTCTGCCGTAATGAGTACGGTTTTCTTGAACCCACTACGGTGTTTCGGTTTCATTACAAAAACTACGGTTTTCCCCTTAAAAAAAAAAAAAAAAAATCGTAAATAAAGAACGAAAAACATTCCACCGCGAGATCGCGAAGTACCATTTCAAACAAAGGCTATCGGCACTGCCAGTCGTCTGCGCATGCGGGAGGTTTATTTTTAGCTCAATTGGAGCACTGCCATTGTTTAATCGGCAGCGAGAAGGAACCGAGATGTAGGTCACGGTGCTTTGAATAGATCATGGAATCTACCGGAGAAAAAGTGCAGAAAATTGTGAAACCGAAACGAAAATTACAGTGCTTTCGTGAAGAATATTTCAAAGCTTTCCCTGGAGTAATTATCAGATCGAGAAAAGGTGAAAATTACGCGAACTGCACACTGTGTAGACAAGACTTTTCTGTGGGTCATGGAGGAATTAGCGACGTTAAAGACCACGTTGGAACGAAAAAACACAAATCAAATGCCAATGACAGTAATTCCAGCGGCAAAATCTCCACTTTTTTTGTCGCCCCAACCGATTCTTTGGACGTCATAAATGCCGAAGTGTTATTTACTGAAGCGATCATTGAACATGGTGTTCCAATCGCTATGGCCGACCACATGGGACCGCTTTTCAGGAGAATGTTTCCCGATTCTAAGATCGCTAAAAAATATGGTTGTGGGAGAACGAAAACTTCGAACATCGTTCAGTGCCTTGGTGAAGAATCATCACAAAGCATCGTCGATGTCATCAAATCTTCGCCTTTTAGCATGTCTACTGATGGAAGTACAGACTACGACGATGTAAAACTTTATCCAATTTGTGTACGATTCTTCGATAACCAAACAGGAAAAGTTCTGTCAGTGCTTCTTTCGTTGAGAGAATGCAACACGGCATCGACGGGCGAGAACATTTTTAAGATTATCGAAAAAGAAATGAACTCGAACAACATTCCCTGGGATAATTTAGTGTGTTTTGCTGCCGACAACGCCGCTGTTATGCTTGGATCCAAGAAAGGAGTCGCGTCCTTCATCACAGAAAAATCTCCATCGGCATACATCGCAGGTAATTGACTATGCAATTTATTCAAAATTATTATTATTTCATATCGATGTGCCTATTACGAAAACGCTGCAAGCTGATTAATTTATGGTATCAAATATATCACTTGAAAATACAATTTTCCATAGATTCTTTTACAGTACTGATTTCAATTATAATATTGAGATATTTTAATTCAAGTAAAATTTGTCATTTAATTATTTTTATGTGCCCATAGTAATCACCTTGAGATGTGTGTTTGTATAGATGTAATTAATTAGTTATGTTTTACAAAGTAGTTTCAGGAAATGTCATGTTATTTCTTATACTTCTAATTTTTAAATATCAAAACTTCAGATAATGTTTTTAATAAAATATTACTAAAATTACATGATTTAAAGCAAATTACAATCCATCAGCCATAGGTATATGAGGACTTGCATTAACCATTACCACCAACATTACATCTCTTGACATTATGACTACAGTATTAATTTTTACTACACCATGACAACCTTGTTTTTATGCATTTAGATTATGTTCCAGAATTGGGGATATTATCTATTTATCCATGAACATTTACAATTTTTGCAATTAATTTGCAGGTTGTTCCTGCCATCTCATCCACTTGGCTGTTCAGAGAGGGGCGAAGCAATTGCCAGTGAAGCTAGATGATCTGCTTGTGGACGTGTTCTACTACTTGGAGAAGAGCAGCAAACGCAAGCAGGCACTCCGACAGTTCCAAGAAGAGGAAGGTCTACCCAAGGCCAAGATCCTGAAGCATGTGTCAACGAGATGGCTGTCCCTGGAGCATTGCTTGGACCGACTCCTTCAGCAGTGGACGGCTCTCATCAAGTTCTTTGAGGCAGAGGTGGGTCATGAGAAGAAGTCCAGCATGCCATCCAGCAGAGGAAGAAAGAGGCCCTACACTCCTGATGTGAAGAAGTCGGAGGAGAAGAAAAGGAAGCTGGACACGGCCGCTCCTCAGGCAACAGATGAGAAAGCAGACTCCTCCAAGACCTTCGACTTGGCCAGGTACATGTTCAAGGAGAAGGAAGTGGCGGACAAGTCTAAGAAGGTGAAGGAGAAGAAGAAAGAAGATGACACCAAGACCAGCAGCAGCAAAGCCAGCCTTATCCTCACCAAGATGAGTGACAAGAACACTTTGTTGTATGCCCATTTCTTGATGGCAGTCTTGCCAATCTTCAACGAGACCAACACCTTCCTCCAAAAAGATGAACCCTGCGTGCATCTCTTGCACCATGTGCTCTCGACTCAGTTCAGCAAGCTCATCATGTGCTTAATGAAGCCAAAGGTCATCATCGCTGCCAGTGACATCACAAAGGTGAACTTTAAGGACCGGGCCAACCAGAAGGACGACGAGGATCTCTTCATGGGAACCAACTGCAGAGACTATGTGGCTGAACATGCAAAGGAATGTGACCTCACCACTTTCTTTTCCAGTGTCAGGGCATTCTACAGCAGCACATGCAGCTACATGATCAGCGCATTTCCCTTTGGGGATGAAGTTCTGGTGAATGCCCGGATGCTGGATATCAGCTACAGGCAGGACTGCAAGTTCAGCCAGGTGAGATTCTTTGCTGAGAGGTACCCTCACCTCCTGACCAAGGATGACAAGAGGAGTCTGGAAGAGGAGTTCCTCGTATACCAGTGCGATCCACTCACCCCTGCCATCACAGAAGCTGAGCGAGTGGACACAGCGTGGAACGAGCTCTCAAAACTCAAGGACCCAGCCACTGGCAAGGCCAAGTTTGGAGCCCTCTTCAAAGTGGCCAAGTCTGTGTTGGTGATTTATCACAGCAACGCAGACTGTGAACGCATCTTCAGTCATGTCAACAAGAACAAGACGGAGTTCCGGGCAAGTCTATCGACCAAAGTGCTTGGCAGCCTGATGACTAGGAAAATGATGATGACATCATCTGGATACAAGTGCCACAGTGTGACCCATTCGAAAGACCAGTTGAAAAAATCAAAACGATGCACAATGGAAAACAAATAATGCTTAGGCTGTAGCTTGTATAACATGGAGAACATTTGGATATCATTAATTTTGCTAAAGTGAATCAACCCATGCATGTTTATGGCTTTTCAGTCTCTTATTATCTGCTTTTCAGCGGAGAAAAATCTTTTGGCCTCGCATGTTCAATTGACTCTGGTGTGCCTTGCTTCACTTTGAGAAGTGACTGATTCAATGGAGCAGTGACACTTAGAAATGTGCCAGTGAAATTGTTTGCATGATATATATAGATTTAGCCTTTAGTTTGTTTATTGCTTAAATATGTGCTGAAGTCAGTTAAGTGAAATTGGGAATTTCTAAGATGAGAAGTGACTGCCTCAATGGACATACACTTGTATGCAGTGCAGTGACACTTGGAAATGTGCCAGTGAAATGTTTTCTTAGTTAGATAATTAGTTTAATTATTGTTTGCCAAATTTTGTTTTATCTTCAACTGCTTCCAATAGTTAAATTGCATGTAAAATTTAAGTATTAGTCAGTGTTGGGCCTGGTTGTTATTTTATTTATATAAAAACTGATCAAAATCAATTATATAATTATTCACTCACAAATATATTGGAATATCTCAAATAACAAGTTTCCAAACTAACCTGAAAACCAACCCAAGAACCAACACTGAATAATATTACTTCAATGATAAAAAATTAAATGTTTTGTTTCTTATTGTATCAAATATTGAAAAGAAAAGAAAACTATGAGGGTTTTCTATGACTTTGTTATATTAAATACATTGTTGAGCTTTAAAGAACTTTCTTTTGATTATTTCCATCAGTACAGTTTAGGTAAATTGACTGTAAACATGAGGTTGTGATTGTGAAAAAAATGTAAAATTTGTTACTTCTTAGCTGCATTTTAAGCCCTGAAAATGCTAAAAATCCTTTGACTTCAGGGGGGCTTCACCCCCCTGAACCCCCCACCGGACATCGTCCTGGACCTGACCAGGGCCTGCGGCCCCTGGACCCTAGCTACTAGGCTTTTTCACTTTCAAAAGTTGGCAGGTATGCTTCTCACATAGTCGGTCCTTGAAGGTGCTTATGTGCTCTGTTTTCTCCCCCAGGTCGTGGGTCTACACATGCAGGGTCTCGGATGTGATGAGATGCTGCAGGGCTTCGCTGTGGCCGTTAAACTCGGCGCCACCAAAGCAGATTTTGATAAAACCGTCGCCATTCACCCCACTTCTGCTGAGGAGCTTGTTACTATGCGTTAATGAGACACTTCTGCTTCTCAAGGTCCAATGGTTGAGTCAACTGATTAAAAACCCTCATCTTTACACATTTAGGGACCCTTTTTTTTAGTGCATCTTGACTGAGTTTGGGTTATCTAAAGTTGTACTGTGGGTCTTGACTGAGTGTTAAATACATCAGACTCAAGTTTTAATGCTGGATGGAGTGATTGTATGTGAAGTCCTTAGACCTATATCTTTTTGTATTTCGAATTGATTCTATTTGTCTGAACACTGATCTACTGTAGTGTTACGAAAACAATAAAAAGGTTGTTTCCATGTGCGTTTCAGAAATGTCCTCTGCTTTAAACGGAAACCTTTTTGTTTTGGAAACAGTAGTGAAGTTATTTCCCTGGTTCATTGTGTTAAGTTTACAGTGAACCCTTGTTTATCGTGGAGGTTACATTGTAAAAGGAATGATGGCCATATCTGAAATGGAAACCATAATTTTCTTTTTCACAATTACAGCATCATACAATTAGATTTTGTTTTCAGATCAATTTGTTGACATAAATTTTAGAGAATTGAATTTGCAGTAGTTTGCACATACGTACTTTACATGAATTTTGCAGTTTGTGTAATGGATATGTAAATATTAAACCATAATGTTAGTAATACACTGATGGAGAGCTGAAATACTGTTTAGCGTGTCAGAATGAAGAACTTAATCAGAGAGTCAACAAAACTGCGAAAACTGTACTGTGCTATAGTGCGGGTTCACTGAACTTGGGTTTATATGGAAATAAGACGACACAATTACTGCTCAAACCCAAACGAGGGCTAGGGCATCCATCCAGCGATTGTCTGCACCGCTTATCCTTAGTAGGGTCGCGCGGGTGCTGGAGCCCATCCTAGCTATCTTTGGTTACTGGGCAGGGGACACCCTGAACTGGTTGCCAGCCAATCGTAGGGCACACAGAGACAGACAATTCACTCGCTCATTCACACCTAGGGACAATTTGGACTGGCCAATAAACCTGACATGCATGTTATTTGAATGTGGGAGGGAACCCATGCAAGCACGGGGAGAACACACAAACTCCACACAGGAGGTTCGATCTCAAGATCTCAGAACTGTGCGATAACCGCTGTGCTGGGCTAGGGAATGTGTAATAAAATTGTGATTTGAAAGTACGATATCAGTTTCCATTGCTACGCAGAAGACACTTAACTATATCTTCCGATGGAGGAATCTTCTCCCACTAAACTGGAAATTTGGAGGCCTGCCTCAGTGAGATAAAAGAATGGATGTCACTCAACTTCTTGCGCCTTAACTCTGAAAAGACAATGTTAGTTATTGGTCCATCTAAATATCGTGACTTGTTCTCAAAAACTGTTCTGAACATTGACAAATGTAATAGCGCCCAGAGGGACTCAGTCAAAAATTTAGGTGTCATATTTGACCCCAATCCTCTCCTTCCAAACATGTTAAGAATATTACTAGAACAGTTTTTTCCATCTTCGCAACATTGCTAAAATTCGTCCTATGCTATCAAAATCTGATGCGGGGATTATAATTTATGCGCTTGTTACCTCTCATATCAATTATTGTAATGTACTACTCTCCGGTCTCTCAAAGTCCAAAATCAAGAGCCTTCAGCTGGTACAAAATGCTGCAATGAGGCTTTTAACTAAGACAAGAAAGTTTGATTGCATTACACTGATTTTAGCTAACATGCATTGGCTCCCTGTTAGCTTAAGATGTGATTTTAAGGTTCTTTTGGCAGTATACAAAAGATGCATGGACTTGCTCCCTCATGTATTTCAGATATAATTTCCACCTATGTTCCGGTCTGGAGTCTTTGTTCTCAAATTGCTGGTCTACTCGTGATCCCAAGAGCCAAGAAGAGATCCGCAGGTTCAAGAGCGTTCTCCATTCAGGCACTGGTGTTGTGGAATGCTCTGCCCTCTGAGATTCGATCTGCAAACTTAGTGGAACTGTTTAAATCCAGGCTCCTTCACACCTTGGGATAATTTGGACCGGCCAATTACCGTAACCTGAACTTTTGGGGAATGTGGGAGGAAGCCTGAGATCCCGGAGGAAACCCCCGCAGGCACAGGGAGAACATGCAAACTCCACACGGGTAGGCTGCGGAACTCGTCCACTGGACTTAATTGAGAACCCGGAATCTCCACACCATGGGGCTGCGCGATAACCACCCATCCGCCGTGCTGCCACGATATCTGTGTATTATTTCTTGTTGCAACATCCATTGCAGCCTGGTCATCCTGAAAGGGGGATTACCTCATGTGCGACCTCTTCTCAAGGTTCCTTCATTTTCCTCATGCTAAGGTTTTTGAGTTTTTCTTGCCCTCATGTAGGTTTTAGATCAGGGCATGGTGTAATCATTGTTGGTGGTTTGCAATAATCTGTGCAGCCCTTTGACACTCCTTGTGATTATACAAATAAACATAACTTGACTCAAAGCACTTACAATAAATTACAAAAATTTTGGTTTGAACAAATTTATTGACACTAATATTAAAATAAAACAATCATGACAATCACAACAGCAATCAAGCACATTCATAATATTATGTTCCAATATGATGTTATTACCAGCAAACACATAGTGAGGATTTGAAAAACCCTTCTCGAAAATCCTATTAGCAATCAAACATATTCACAATTTCATTAAATAATCTAAAACTTTTCATTTCAATGCTGAATTATTCCCTATAAACCGATTACACTATGCTTTTTGTAAGGAAAATCGTCCTTCACAACATGATGAGGTATACTTTGATCTTTAAACGTATCTCATTGATTAAAAAAAATGAATGGAAAACCAAACCAAAAAGAAAATCGTTAGACATTCGTAAAAAACGTCAGATGACGCCAGTTAGTGAACTTCGCGATACGTGACGTCACGGTAATAGATCTCAACTCACAGTACCACTCTCACGAGAGGATTAGCCTGACGTCATTCTGTGTCACCGGTCACGTGACTATTATGTTTGTATCGCTTGCAGTTTCTCCGTAGCTTCGCGAAAATGGACACGGACTATGTCGGAATAAATTCTCCTTAAATTGGTATGTTTTTAGTCAAACATTTTATCTAATTGTAACCGATAACTTGTCCACGTTATTGGCGTTGCTCGACTAAGTGACCAGGAGAACCTCTGCTGTCTACGAGTCAAGTCGAAGATGCTAGCTTGTTAGCGGCTTTAGCAGCTTTAGCACAACCGGTAAAGACAACTAACTCACTTTATTAATAATTTAAACATTCAGGTAAAGTCTGCATACAAACATCAATTCGTGTGCTGGGTTTGGCTTTGTATTTCAAAGGTGTCATGCCCGGTGAGGGGATGACACTGCATTTATTTCGTTTGAATGAGTTTAAACTGGCATTCAGGGGTTACTGTTAACTAACGTCATCTGATTTGATGTGACATTCGCCAGTTGGTCTGCGTCAGTGACCGGGATGTTCCCCAGCCTGGCCCACAGACCGCTGCAGGTCTTCTGCAGGACCTCCTGGAGGAACAGATCACGGTTCCCCCACCCTTGCACCGGTGAGGTTCCCCAAAACCTGATGTGATAACTTTGGGATTGTATCGATGTATTTTTCTTTATCTGCTTTTGGTAGGATGGCAAACAGTGGGCACGTTTACCTCGTGGTTTAGACCCCTGGAATGTCGAGTTGCAACTTTGGGATCGACCAAGATTCACTTCTATTCCACCTCAGGAGGTAAAGATGGAGATCCTACAGATCCATCGGATGGAGCAGCTAAAGTGGCTCCAAAACCCAACATAACCGCAACAGGTATTACTGTTTTGATTACTGGACAGAACCGTTCTTCATTCCTATAACATTTTCTGGCTGCTAAATCTTATTGCACTATTGTTACTATCAACAATTTATCTTATGTTATAATGCATTGCAACCTTAGACATTTTTTGCCGTTTATCCTGACATTCTTTTTTACCATATGTATTTTTTAACAATTCATTACTTGGTTATCCTAGAGTGCTACGTCTAATCTTGTTGTAAACAATGTTCTCTGTGTTGTTATCAATTAATATACGGTCAGTTTAATTTAAAATTCATTGAAAGTTTATGAACACACTCTTATCTGCTGTTCTTCTTATAGGTCCTGCATTTAAGAGGCTCACAAACGCAGAAACAATTCAAGTAAAAGGTAGTGTGATTATTACTCAGATGTTTTACCAAAGCAATTCCATCATGCCACGTGTGTACAAGAAACGTTTGTTGTTTATTGCATGTACAGCATGCCATGTACTGACTTTACTCAAATATGATAATTTTGTTTTAAAAAAAATCCATTACCCTTTGAATGGAGTCTATAATGATCAAATTATGATCAAAAAAGAAATCCATATTGCAAGATGCGGTATTCTCTTCAGGTGCATTGTATTGTTTGATTTGTACAAGTAATTGACTTGTATTGGGTTTGTAACAGTCCTTATTTATTTTAAAGTGTTATTTGTACAAAAGGAAATGTATCTTTACTCTCAACTTTAGCCGATACAGACGCTGCCCTACTTACAAACGGGCGATCGTTCGAAAGTTGAATTTGTTCATAAGTTGCTTCAGTGCAATATTTTGTAGGTTTAAGGTTTATATAAGTATGTTTAAGGCTTGTATAAGTAACCTGGATTGTTTTGTACTAAAGAAAAAGCGATCCAACCATTTTCTCAACCGCATCAAGCTTCCATATTTCACTTTAATTTCAAAAGAAACATCTCCCCACTTCTTTACACTTTACACAAACCATATTGAATGGATCCACGAGATATTAAACAATAAAAATGTCAAAGTTCTTAGCGCTCGATATACAGTATAGAAAGTTCACACACGAAATAGGAAGAGGAAGCTGAATTCTTCTTCGGGGTGGATGCTGGGTGACCTCTCACAGTGCCACACGCCTATAGTGGCGGAAAGAAGCACTACAATAATGTCCTGTACTCGGAAAAAGGTGCACACAATACAAAATCTAACTTACAGCAATGTCCGGATATTTTTCGACATCCCGAAAAAATGTTTGTATCTACTGTTTTTCGTAAGTCGAATGCTCGTAATTAGGGGAGTGTCTGTACCAGCATTGGCTGACTTCTTGTGGCTTTAATCTAAGAATTACTGATCAAACTCAATACTGTAAATCATCATTAATCTTATGCAATATTCTCTATTGTATTGCTCTTGATACAAACATTTTTGACTAATCTGTTTATATATGTATTTGGTTGTGTGTTTATTGCAGTTTAAAAGTACTAGTAGTATCAATTATTAGTATTAAGAGGCCTTGTGACTACTTTAGTATTCAATGCTCAAACTCTTGCCGATATTCTTCTGGATAAAGTTGTACCGGCTCTTTTTAATTCAAACAACATTTCCAGAACTTCCTTGATCCAAGGTCCTAATCTGCAATGACAAAATATTTACGAGAGGTTTATTAGAGAAAATGAATCCCAAAGCCACTGTGCTTGAAAACTCAATTTCTCGCACGACTCTTTGATTGCCGCTGTAAGCCGTGATGCTTAGTAGGCTCCATTAACCAGAAAAGCACTTTGCAATCCCAAGGGCAAACAATATGCATTCGTATCTGTGCCCATTCCGCTTGAGTAGACATCCACCACCTACTTCTCTGAACATTTTTTTTATTCATGATTATTGTGTTTTATCAATCACCAAAACTTTCTTGAGCAGTTTTGGTCTCATCTGTCCTAGTAAACTGATTACAACAAAAACATTCATAGTGTTTTACTTTTATGTTTCAGTTCGGGCTGTCCTGAAGAAACGTGAATATGGCGCAAAGTACACTCAGAATAACTTTATCACGGCCGTCCGAGCCATGAACGAGTTCTGTCTCAAACCGAGGTAAACGCTTCCTGTTCTGCTGCTCACATTCCTCTTGGGTTAATAAGTGACGACAGTGCTGTTATCATTGAATAAGTTGAAGCTTTGTTGATGGCTCGCGGTTTTGCAGTGACTTGGAGCACCTTCGAAAGATCCGAAGACGGAGCCCCCATGATGACACGGAGGCCTTCACTGTCTTCCTGCGCTCGGATGTGGAAGCAAAGTGGGTGTTTATCAAGTTATCATTCATAAAACATTTGATTTCTAATGCTTATTTTATTCAGAGCTCTGGATGTGTGGGGAAGCCAAGAAGCCCTGGCTAGGGAGCGGAATCTCCGGAAGGAAGTGGAGAGGGAGTACCAAGAAAGTAGGGTTTTACTCATCTGTCTATTTTCAGTAAATATTGCCTATAACAGGGGTCAGCAACCTTTTCGGTGTGGAGTGCCACTTTCAAATGTCCTCGTAAATCAGTGTGCCACACCAAGATTAATGACTCGCACAACAATTTTTTATATCCATCAGAGCTGTTATTTTTTACCAGTCCAAATATACAACATGGATATACCGGTACATTGAAATCGTATAACTGACCAATTCATTTTCCATTATTCTTGTTCATCAGTAAACTAAAAAATGAATGTGAGCAACATGTGGAAAGGCCTGCAGACATCCATGACGTTTTTTTTTTTAACCACAAGAATCAACCAGAATCAACCATTCTTCATCATCAATGAACTACAATAAAAAAACAAGTGATATGGACAACTACCATACCATTCATCAATTAAATCTTATTGCAGAAAATATAAAAACTTGTAACGCACACACACGCTTCTTTAATATATTCACCATCATAAATGGTTTTCAGTTCTTTGCCATGCAATGAGCAATATGATAGCTTGCTGTAGTGAAATGAAATGAAATGAAATGATCTGAATTTATATAGCGCTTTTCAAGTCAATGAAGACTTCCCAAAGCGCTTTACAATGTGCTTCACATTTCCCAATAGCGGCCGTGCAGCCATGTAAGGCGCAAACCTGCTTATTAGGGATTCAGTGTCTTGCCCAAGGACACTTCAACATATAACAAGGAGGAGCCGAAAATCAAACCTGGGATCTCTTGATCCCAAGACGAGCACTCTACCTCCTGAGCTACTGCCGCCCCCTGTTTATATATAAGCGCAATATATAACAGAACAACACTTTAAAATTAAGTTTATTATAAATCTACTTATAACATTCATTGCATGTATACGACATCGCTGTTTTCCATCTGCCATCAGTATGTACCTCTATTTACTCTTCTTTATTCATGCAATGTTTGTGTTGCGTTGTCTGCTACAAGCCACGTGAACTCCTCTTTCCTCGATGCTTTTAATGTATGTTTACGTTTTGTAGCGTCATAAATTTTGTTTGCTTCTTTTGAATCTTTCTTCTGGGGCTAAGGTTTTGGCTTGATTCTTAACCACTTCTCCATTTTTTCTTGTGTTCTCTGTGCGTCTACTTTGGAAAATGATATGCAAATGGGCGACCTTATAACGCTCGGGAAAGTCCGGAAGCACGAAGTTATTCGATGCAGGCTTGTCATTGGCTGCTGAGTATGCAAATTGCCAAACAAACCGAAATTCCGAAATTTCCAAACCGAACGAAGATTTCAAAATCGGAATAAAGCAAACGTTTGATTTGAAAAAAATGAAATAAAATACAAGTGGTGGTGTTTGTAGCAGTGACAAAAGTTTTCAAGGTTTTTGTTTGTTTGCCGTACCTGGACACAGCACGTTTGAATGTCTCCACCTTGTCAGACTCGTCCTTGAATTCATGTTTACATTTCGTGTCGTAATGATGTTTAACACTTGATGTGCGAGGTACATCGCTCGAGGCGTAATGCACAAACAGCACGGCCATTTTTTCGTTGGCTGTGTTAAAACACAGATCTCTTCTCCTGTCCTCGGCGCCGCAAAGACACACACTCGCACACAGAGCAGAGGAGGAAGGGCGCTACCGTAAAGCCTCCAAACAACACGGCGTGCAACTGAAAATATTTAAATTTCAGGTAAAAATGCGCTTTTAAAAAAAATAATCATTATTTTGCGGCGCGCTCACATGCCACTAGTTAACCCCTCGCGTGCCACTGCTGGTGTGTCATAGGTTGCCGACCCCTGGCGTATAACATAACACACATTCTAATTATGACAAACCTATTTCCAATTGAAAGTGTAACAACAGTGACCTCCCAGTTGCCTTCAAGCAGACAATATAAAATGGCACTGAACTTGTTACTTGTTAAAGGAACAATTTAATTGTATTCTCCTTCTTACTTCCAGATATATTTCGTAGTCAGCAATTGTTGAAGGAATACAAAGACTTCTGGGGAAACACAAAGGTAATTACTCATATTAACTTTAAGGCACTTTATGCACACTGATCCCATTTTAGTTAGTGGATGTCGTTCTTTTTCAAGGTGCCAAGGTTTTTCAAGGTCCTATAAAACAGAAAAGATAATGAAAACTATGCTCATCAGTAGCAGAAATTGCAGCTTCTGCTATCACGTTAGTGTTTTTGTCGAGTTGTGATATTTTTTAATGCTAACTCTGATTAAATAGTCACAGTTGTGAACAACTTGTTTTATGTGTCAGAATTTACATTAATTTCTATCCTTTTCTCCTATAGCCCCGATCTGGCAAAAGGCGAATATTTCTACAAGGTCCAGGCAAAGTGGTCATGGTTGCCATTTGCATGTAAGTGATATCTATGCATTTATTTTTTTGTCATTGGGGACTTGAATGTTTGCATAATGTATATAAGTGCTGCAATATTTATTATCTATTTTATGTCATAGGGAAATTGAGTGTTGGCATAATGTTTGCCAGTTTCAAAAATCTTCTGATATACTGCTTGCTGTCATCAATTTATTTGGAGCACGTTTGTAGTCCGACAAGTCACACGTAACAAAAAAAAACGTTGACTTTGTGACTAACGGGATGTCCGGTGGTGTGCTCAATTAAGTTGATTGCGTTAGAGGACATGTGCAGTCACATGAATCCAGCACCGTTTCTTCAATGAGTGTGTGAAAAAAACTGAGCATGCAACCTTCTGGGGATTACTACTAATCTTTCAAATACTTTCTCAAATAAAGTCTCATGAAATAATACACACGATTTTCACTCCCAAGTTGTTCGACTACTCCGCGCGAGAGGTAAGATTGGACCCGTCCCGAGGGTAAAAAGGCCCAAAGCAGCCAGTGACTGACAGATTAACTTGATTGAGCAAACCAGACTGACAAAAACCCGAATTTTCACATTTGTGGCGAGGAAAGGTGATTTTGACTGTCCCTGGCTACGAAAAGCCCAGCGCTGAGGTGCGCAGCAAACAAGCTACCCTGACAACCTCGCAACAGTGTTTTTTGCCAACTCCGACGACGAACAGCCAGGCACCGAAGTGCATACTTTGGCTCCGGAGTGCGCAGCATGCTTGCTACACTGACGACCTCGAAAACGTGATATTCGCCTTTTTCTACAACGGAGGGTTTGTCGGAGACAAGGTCGTCAGAGTAGTGTGCTTGCTGTGCACCTTTTCCATGAAGGAAAAGAAACATAGAACACATGACAAGTAGATAATTTTTTAAAAATGAGAGAAAGAGAGTGAGGGACTGAGAGAAAGACTGAATGAGAGTAAGAGACACAGAAAGTGAAAGAGTGAGAGACTTATAGTGAGGGACTGATAGTGGGGGAGAGAGAGAGACACAAAGAGAGTGACAGAGAGAGAGAGGGGGGCCCAGCTAAGACTTAATGATTGACATTTTATGCCCGAAGCCGGCCTGAAATTTGAGCCTGGTCCGGGACCAAGATCTTACCTCTACTATGTGCTAATAGCTTTTTTAGAAACGCCAAATCTCCTTCTGACCCCAAAATACAAATAATTTCCTCAAAGGGCTGCTGTAATTTATGATAAATCATCAATGTAGGGATTGTTTTTCTAGGTTAAGAGAGACAGACTTGATAAATGAAGGAATATTAGTTCCTTTTGACCTAATAATCTATAAAGAGGAGCTTCTCTGGTGTTATTTTCATCGTCTTTCCACATTGTGTACAGAAATGGACTGAACTTCTTTTTCAAGCTGCTGGCCTGGGTCTACACAGGCTCAGCAAGCATGTTCTCCGAAGCCATCCACTCGCTAGCTGACACCTGTAACCAGGGCCTGCTGGCAATTGGTATCAGCCAGTCTGTGCGGAACCCCGATGCTGTGCATCCGTAAGCCGTTTATGTGTTTTATGTGAGAGGAAGTCAAGGTTTTCAATGAGTACCAAAACCAACAGTGTGGGTATGGTTACTCTTTCAGGTATGGATTCTCAAACATGCGCTACATCGCCTCCCTCATTAGCGGGGTGGGCATTTTCATGATGGGCGCTGGACTCTCCTGGTACCATGGCATCATGGGACTCCTGCACCCGGAGCCGATTGAGTCTTTATTATGGGTGAGTGTCCAATCAGAAGCCCTACTTCTAACATATATAATCAAAAATGGGGGAAAAAGATCTATGCATTCTGTGTTCCAGGCGTACTGCATTTTAGCTGGTTCTCTGGTATCTGAAGGAGGTATGATCAAATTACCGTAGTCCCTTGTCATTCATAAAGAAATGAAATCTTAAATAACTGGAGGTCCCTTGGTATTAATATTGTGGTTTTGTGCTATATTCTTTCTGTCTACAGCCACCTTGCTGGTAGCTATCAATGAGATCAAGAGAAGCGCCCTTAAACATGGACTATCTTTTTATGAATATGGTAGGTTGCAGTTCCAGTAGGCCAGCGTATTTCTCCAAATGTAGTCAACAGCTGATTATTGATAAGAAGGAAGCTTTTCTGTTTATGAATATGATGTTTAGAAGAAAAATGTCTTTCAGAGACTGGAATATTAACCAAGGCTTACTTAACTGATCAAATAGCATAAGTATATAGGCATGTATACTTAAATTAGCATGGTGATCTTGTCTCTTCAAAAAAAAAAAAAAAAAATTACGAAATTTAAGACTGATAATCATTTCTAAGCATCACATCTAAGTCACTATTTATCATAGGGGTTCCAACTAATGATTATTTTAATAATTGATGAATCGATCCATTATTCTTAAGATTTATCTATGAATCGGATTTTTCAAAAACACATTTTAAATTTCATCCTATATTCAAATATGGAAGTTTTGGACAAACTGAAAAAACAGTGCACACCACAACAGAGAATTCGTTAATATAAAACAACAAAATAAAAAGTGTTTGACATGTAACTTAACATTAAACAAAAATGCCTACAAATACATGCTATACATGTGCAAATATGTAAGATCATTTTATCCTACCACCTCCATTTAGATGTATCACTCAAAACAAACTCAAAAGAAGTGCAATAAATTACATTTTTGTGTGTAGGAATAAATATCAGAAATGTAAACCCCCTTTCAAAACTGATGTCAAAATGTTTTCTTTCTTTTGTTAAATCTTTGAATATGATCAACATTCCCAATGTGCAAATAATATTTAATATGCTTAAAATCTGCCCCTTGTGTTGAGAAACACATGTCTTGATTATTATTTTTTTTCACTTTCTGTTCCCTTGTTGACTTTGTAGTGTTTGACTGTTTTATGCCATTTTGTTTATAATGATGCAATGTTAAAAAAATATTAAAAAAACGAAGATACTTGTGTTAAAAAAGTCTCAAAGCGTCCTCTACTGGACCAAATTGGTACTACCACTTTATAACTTCTCAACGAGATTCAATACACCTATGTGCGTTGATGAACGTGCTTCGTGGCTCATAGATTACGCAACACGACGAATCGATTAGGTAATTAATTGCCAACGCTTTATTGATAAATTTTAGTCGACTTATTGATTCCTTGTGGCGGCCTTAGTGTATTTAAAATCTGATAATACGTGTGGAAATTGTGACATCAGTTCTTCCCTTTCCAAGCCTCCTGGTGCATAGAAAATGGAAGTCAATCGCAGAAATATACTTGTGCTGAATCAAATTTGCATAATTCACTTGTTAAGGTATATTATCAAAATAAGAGACGCAAATAGACAACTCGATCAGTCAGTACATCCATTTTCATAAACAGTTCAGCTTCTTCTAAATAAAGTGTATTTCATAGGCAACTGTGAAGGTGAATTTTAGCTAGGGTAAGCTCCAAAAAAGGGGAAACAACTCTCAGAATCAAACTATAGACTTATTTTGTTCACAGTAATGCAGAGTCGAGACCCCAGCACCAACGTGGTACTACTTGAGGATACGGCCGCTGTGCTCGGTGTCATTATGGCTGCTGGCTGCATGGGACTCACATCACTCACAGGTAAATAGAAATGAATTATTTTAATAATTTGTAAAGCTGAACTCTAGAATAGCTTTGCTGTAGTTAATGAGATCATCACTTTTGATTTATAATTATTTATGAACCTTATGAGACTAAGGAATTGTAATCATTTGAATAATTTCACTCAGAAAAACTTTTTAAAAAATGTGTCTTGTGGTTTACACAGGTAATCCTTATTATGACAGCCTGGGCTCAATAGGAGTGGGAACGCTGCTCGGCACAGTCTCAGCCTTCCTCATCTACACCAACACGGAGGCACTACTTGGACGCTCCATACAGGCTGAGCGTGTCCAGAAACTCACTGAGTTTTTGGAGAATGACCCAGCTGTCAGGTCAGTAGCTTGATAGTTTTACATTATTAGATAAACATAAGAATAGCTAATTACGTGCTCAGTTTGTACCTGGCAAAATGTGGGTGATGGAGTTCCCCACGGCTCCTTTTTAGGACCACTAATAATCTGTTTTCTAGTGTAGTTCATGGTACGGATAGAGCTAATTCCATGCTGTATGTATTGAAGTTTATTGATCTGATGCTAAAGCTTCTTTCAGCTTCTATATTTAGAATTTTAAGTCAAGTCAAGTCATGTTTATTTGTATAGCCCTTAATCACAAAGAGTCTCAAAAGACTGCACCGACCACAGATTATTGCAAGCCACAGACTATTATTGCACCATCCCCTGATCTAAAACCTACATGAGGGCAAGGAAAAACTCAAAAACCTCAACAATTCTGAACAATGTTTTGAATATTTAGAGCCATCCACGATGTGAAAGCCACTGACATGGGTCTAAGCAAAGTGCGCTTCAAGGCGGAAGTTGACTTTGATGGACGAGTGGTGACACGCTCTTATCTGGAAAAGCAAGACATAGACCAAATTCTTAGTGTAAGTGGAACATTTGGTCACATGCTGGGGAGTGTAGAGTTTTTGTCCTTTACCATGTTGTACGCGTGGGTGCCATTGCAGGACATTCAACAAGTGAAATCTCCGGAGGATCTGGAGAATTTCATGCTGAAACACGGCGAGAATATCATCGACACGCTGGGCGCCGAGGTGGACCGCTTAGAGAAAGAACTCAAGGTAAATTAAAACTTGAAAAGCGTAGATTGTGAAACGGTGATATGAGAAATTCAACTGCAATATATGAAACGTTTAAGCAAATGTGTTACAAAGTTCACCTTCCCCACAGCAACGTAACCCCGAGGTCCGCCACGTAGATCTGGAGATCTTATAACAGCGGTGTGACTATCAGTAACCACCAAAATGAAGAAGACGAGAAAGGACAACCCACCCGCCCCCGCCGTCCGCCTTCCATTCCCAATGAAAATGCTTCGCCTCCTCACAGGCCTCCCTCCGTGCAAGGACTCATGAACACTAACGTGACCAGTTTAACGGTACCTCAGTTTTACGGCAGAACTTCTCCCGTTGCAGTACATTTCATAGATGTTTTCTTTATTGATGACTTTATAGCATGTCATCATGTTTCCAATCAAATCTATAGCACACGGAAAACAAGACTACCTTTTTGAACAGGATTATTACAATTTGGTACAAATCATGTATATGAAAAGTTCTGGTTTAAATAGTGAGTTTGGAGTAATCCGCGATATAACATCTTCATGATTGTAAATTTGTATTTATTTATTTTTTTAAACCAGATTTAGTGTTTTCAGTCTTACACGTATTTTCTTTTCTTTTTTTTTCTTGTGCTGTGAAAATACCGGCTTACCTTATGGTAAAATAAACCCGACAATAGAATTGCCCCTTTTCTGTTAAGTGTGCTGCCACGATTTCCTTTTGAAGTTAATTTGGGGGGGCCACAGTCATTTCAGGTTGCATAGTGTCAAATCTGACTTGCGAAAATGCGTGTGGGGAGGCGAGGTGTATATGCCGCACTGATGTAGGCGTTGGAACGCATTTGAAAAGAAATAATTTATTAAATGATTTTGATTTCTCTTGTGGTTTTGGATGTCATTATTGTCACACAATTGAATTGCATTCACTATAATTATGGTGGGTCTTTTAAAAAAAAGAACAATTTACGTTATTTATTCAGGATTCAGCAGCGTCTTTACTACCTGAGTGTTCAAGAAAAACGACCTGGAACTGAAGCTATTGGTGTCCTTGTGCCAGAACCACAGTGGAGAGCATCATGACATACAGCAACACTTTGTGGTAGGGTGGGTGCATGGCAGCAGACAAACAAGGAATCATCGACATAGCCCAGAAAATCATTGGCTGCTCTCCGCCTAGTCTGAAGGACATTGCCGACTTGCAGCACACTAATCAGCATTGTTAAAGTCTCCTCTTACCCCAGCCACCATGTCTCTGATCTGCTGCCCTATTCATATTTTATTTCTAGATTTTTGCCCAGAAAATCATTGGCTGCTCTCTGCCTAGTCTGGAGGATATTGCCGACTCGCAGCACACTTATCAGCATTGTTGAAGTCTCCTCTTACCCCAGCCACCATGTCTCTCATCTGCTGCCCTATTCATATTTTATCTCCATATTTTTGCCCGGAAAATCATTGGTTGCTCTCTGCCCAGTCTGGAGGACATTGCTGACTCGCAGCACACTTACCAGCATTGTTAAAGTCTCCTCTTACCCCAGCCATGTCTCTGATCTGCTGCCCTATTCATATTTAATTTCTATATTTTTGCCCAGAAAATCACTGGCTGCTCTCTGCCTAGTCTGAAGGACATTGCCGGCTCGCAGCACACTAATCAGCATTGATGAAGTCTCCTCTTACCCCAGCCACCATGTCTCTGATCTGCTGCCCTATTCATATTTTATTTCTATATTTTTGCCCAGAAAATCATTGGCTGTTCTCTGTCCATTCTGGAGGATACTGCCGACTCACAGCACACTTATCAGCATTGTTGAGGTCTCCCCTTACCCAAGCCATGTCTCTGATCTGCTGCCCCAATTATATTTAATTTCTATATTTTTGCCCAGAAAATCACTGGCTGCTCTAGCCCAGTCTGAAGGACATTGCCGGCTCGCAGCACACTAATCAGCATTGATGAAGTCTCCTCTTACCCCAGCCACCATGTCTCTGATCTGCTGCCCTATTCATATTTTATTTCTATATTTTTGCCCAGAAAATCATTGGCTGTTCTCTGTCCATTCTGGAGGATACTGCCGACTCACAGCACACTTATCAGCATTGTTGAGGTCTCCCCTTACCCAAGCCATGTCTCTGATCTGCTGCCCCAATTATATTTAATTTCTATATTTTTGCCCAGAAAATCACTGGCTGCTCTAGCCCAGTCTGAAGGACATTGCCGGCTCGCAGCACACTAATCAGCATTGATGAAGTCTCCTCTTACCCCAGCCACCATGTCTCTGATCTGCTGCCCTATTCATATTTTATTTCTATATTTTTGCCCAGAAAATCATTGGCTGTTCTCTGTCCATTCTGGAGGATACTGCCGACTCACAGCACACTTATCAGCATTGTTGAGGTCTCCCCTTACCCAAGCCATGTCTCTGATCTGCTGCCCCAATTATATTTTATTTCTATATTTTTGCCAAGAAAATCATTGGCTGCTGTCTTCCCAGTCTGGACGACATTGCCAACTTTTATTTTTTCACAATGTTGCTATTAATGTCTGCACTATTTACGGAATCACAATTAAGGCCAGTCACACAACTACCCTATAAATATTACTTATTTTAATAGTTATTTTTATTATTTTAAGAAGTCTCCATAAAATCTCGTGAATAACGTGCACTGTCATCAATAGGAAGGCAATTCTTATTATTTTGGCTGTAAATCGCAGTCTTGTTTTAAAATTAAGCTAATTTCCTCCTACTCCTGTATGGTTTCTTACACAACTGCCAACTGCATCTACAAAAAAACATCTCTGTTCATGTCTGTCAATTGACAAATCCGCGGGTACCGAACCCTGAATGAGCGGGGGAGAACTGTAAACAATTGGCGTCGGTATGCCACTTCCGGTTTTTTCAAAAGTGACGTGCTCAGGCTACTATAACGTTGCTAACAGTAATTAAGAGTGTGTGATTTTTTTAACATATGTCATAAAATCTCATTAGTCACGATGTAATTCTACATAAATTAAATATTCTTCTACATAATTTAAATAAACGCCATAACAACAGTAACAAGTTTAAAGGGACCGACCGACTGATAACTAAGCTAGCACGTTGTGAAGAATTGGTTGGTCCCCTTAACCATTATGGTGGTAGCGGCAGCATTTCCTGTGGTGTGTCTTGGGCAAAGACAGCCTGTGATACCATCACTCTCTTGGGAACATGTTTCCAGCTGTTCCCGAACACATTCACGTTTGAAACGAATGTGTTAACCACTGCGCTACAGAAGAATTAGGTAACGTATATTATCGCTTATAATGTTCATTGTGACTACCATTGCATTGAATTAACATTGCGAGGTGGGTAAAATATTTTTATTTATTTGTCTTTACTTTTTAGGCACAAATTAGTCAGTTTGAGCTTTTTATTAACTCTCCTGTTGCCTTGGGGTCTAAACTGTGTTGTTAAAAACCTGGAAAAATATTCCTTAATATTTTATTCTGCTTTAAGTGTTATAACGTTACCATAAATTGTCCCCGAAAGTAGAAAAACGTGTTTTTCTCAATTCATATTTCGATGTAAAATTATAAAGATGGTCCATAAAATGAGGACAACACGAGGGTTTAGTGATATCACCTTGATTTAATTTCCAATGATTCTGTTAGGCTTGATTTGATCAAGTTAGCTAGTGTACTACTAACCAATTGAATTGTAATTACCACACTACGCTAAACTAATATAGTTTAGAAAACATTTAACTATGAACGTGCCGTCCCATTTAAATGCTATAGATGGCGCTCTTTTACTTGTTGGAGCCGTGGGCGTGTGGCTTCAGGAGGGGGGCGTTGACGTCATTTAAAGCATTTCCAAGCCGTCCACGCATTTTGAGCCACCTTACGACAACATGAGGGTCGCCACGGCAGCCGGACATCGGCACCATACTCGTTATTTTTTTCGTGCATTCCTGCCAACGGTTCCTGCGTGGGAGCAACTGGATTTTTACTCTTGTTTCGTGCATTGATGCACCACAGAGGCTTCATATTTGAAGACGATGGTTGGATCGTCTCTCAATCTGATGGGGGCGCAGTCTCTGTGCAGCATCCACCCATCCCATCTTCTATCATCCATCACATTTCGCGCCAACCCCCTCCTCCATCTTCAGCATGCAAGGATCATTTTTCTTTAATCGTCGATGCAGCTTTTTTTTCAAACGAGGAAAACAACATGTCAATGGCGGGTCTCTCCTTCCTCTCCCACCCCACATGCTCTCTGCTTTTAGCCTCTTTACGGTGCTGCCTTGTGTGCTCATGTTCAAGCAGCATTGTACAGGGCTATGACAGCATAGAGAGATGGACATCCGACGGTGACATCATCTCGGTTTTCCTTCTCCCAAAAAGAGCAAACAAAGACGAGGCTCCCGCGTCCCAATTTGAAGATGAACCCCTGGAATATGACCTACTTATAGAAGGTGATGGCGAAACCTCGAAAAGCCAGAGTAGAATGTTCCGACCATTTCGGTGTACGTGTTTTGTTGTGCACAATGGAAAACAAAACACTAGTCTCACTCATTATGATTATGTGCTAACATTGGTGAGATTATTATTGTGTTTTCCTCCATTTTCTTTTTCTGTTCATGCTGAGGGACCATGATTTTGGGTAGCCTATGTTGGGTGAATGCTGATACATATGCATTCACACAGTGTGGATAAAAAAAAAAAAAAACATCTTACTATAGTGTAAATGCTCATAGCCGGTCATTTACGGTAAATTCTGCTTATTTTTCTATCTTCAGTAACCCAACCTATCCCCCCCAAAATAATAAAAAAATAAATACAGTTAAAGGCAATTGGAGTACATGCTTAAAGACGGGATAGTATCCTCATGTTTTTCTAACTAAAAACTAAATTATTTCATCACCTTTTTTGGAAAAGCATTTTAGAATAAATCAAAGAGCGACACACATATGTACTATTGTGTGTGAAAATGATGTTTTTGTATATATTATGAGTGACAATATTCTACAATTTTTATTGTGTTTAAAAAAAAATAAAGAAACTCGCAGATATCTGAATAGATCAAGGCCACGTTTTGTCCGATATCAACATTCGAGATGAAGGCATTCAAATTCATATGCTTGTGTGTAAACTATTTAGAAACAACCTTATTTTTGCTAAGAAAGAGTTGTTTTTTGTGCAGGCCATTTTGTGTCACGATACAGAAGACATTGTATTGTTTTAATAAATATTCCCTGTTCTGTGATTGCTGATCCATATATAATTTCCACAGGTTTGTGTGTCTAACAAATATGATTGCTCAAGGGCATTACCTCCTGCTTGCGTGCCGGAAACTATTTGTTTTCTTTAAATTGTGAACAATTTGAGGGACCCACATTTTGGTTACATTTCTATTACATGCATAGAAATGGACGTATTCGTCGCGGGTTAAAAAAACAGCATTTCCATTAATGCTGTCTATATTTTCATTGCATAAATGCTGAGAGATTAGTGTGTTGTATCACATTCATCTGATCTATTATCCTCCCTGCACTACTCAAGGTCAATATGGGGATTTTATTTGATTTTTTTTAATATAGGAGGTGCTTAAAATTTGCTGTGATGTAATATGTCTATTCTCTTGATTGGTGTAATAAATTCATGGCAGGTGCTTCATGTGTCTGTAACGTAAATCATTTATGGAGCAAATGCATCAAATGTACAATTCATGTTTTAATTAAAAAATGCTTTTTACAATGGCAATAGAGTAGTAGTAGTCATTTTTCGGGTGGGGGAGGGGTCAGTGGGGGGTTCCTTGGGAGAGTAGAGATGAGTAGAGGCACTTCACATTCTTATTCGCTCACTAGCTGCAGCTCCCACACGGTTGCAGTCCATTCTCGTTGCAGGAAGTGCACTTGAGGGCTTTGAAGGAATCCGTGAAGCAGTTGCGAAACACAGACATCTTGCTGCCATGGCACGTCGGGCAAGGGACGAAGGCAAAGCCCCCGCAGTTCTGGCACGTCTCGGGGTGCTGCACCCGCTGTAGGAGTAGGCATTCTAGATTTTTATTCTGTTTTCTCTTCGAAAGCTAATGTTTGTTTGGCTTACTCAGGCCTGGCCTTGCTCAGTTAGCGAATACAGTGGAACCTCGGTTTTCGAACGCCTCTCAGTTCGAACAAATCGGAGTCCGACCAAAAATTTCGAGAAATTCTTGCTTCGCTGTTCGGTCAAAAAATCGGAGTTTAAACGCCGGTAATGCGTGAGTGCGTATGCTAGGGTGCGATGCTGAGCGGCGTACGGGTGTTTTGGCCTCTTATTATGCCTCTGAAGAAAGTCAGTGCAAGCAGCAAAGTTGCTACAGGTGAAAAAAGAAAAGTAGTGCGTACAACTATTGAATTTAAGAAAGAAATAATAGCAAAATATGAAGGAGGTGTGCGAGCGCCTTCTGCTGACCACCACAAAGGTAAATCCTATTCATGAGATTACGATAATGCGAACGTACGATTAGCCTGGGTTACCTTTAAGTTTACGTTAAACATTCAGGGTGTTGGAACGGAGCCCAACATTGAGGGTGTTGGAACGGAGCCCCCTTTCCAATGAACCGCTCACCACTTGTTGTGGAGACCCGGGTGCTAAATGACTTGTAAACCACCTGATTTTTTTTATTTTTACACGTTCATGTTAGCGTAATCTTTCGTTCTGAAGATTACGATAACGCGAACGTACGATTAGCCTGGGTTAGCTTTATGTTTACGTTAAACATTCAAGGTAAACATTCAGGGTGTTGGAACGGATTAAAACGATTTACATTATTTTTAATGGGAAAAGGGATTTCTGTGATCGAACAAATCGGTTTTAGAACAGGGTTCTTGAACGGATTATGGTCGAGAACCGAGGTTCCACTGTACTTTTACTTTGACCTGAAACAAATCACTCCTACATTGTACAGGCTTCTGCAGAAAGAAATAAGGAGACACACAAAGCTCCACATGCTGCCTGTCTTGTCTATATTGAAAAAAAAACCTAAAAAAAAATCTCTTCTCTTTTACCTTTTTCATGACATACAATACATCGCAGACACTCGCACTGAACAACGGGGCACTCCAGTGCGAGGGTCACCAACCTTTTAGAAGTTACTTTTTCATTACTTATTAGCACAAAAGGCTACCAGTTGGATATGTTTTCTAGAATAACGAGTTATGTACTTAATACTACGCTTTTATTTTTTTAATATTATGTTAATACCTGGTTGTACTAGTTAGATAATTGTAGAGGACCTACACCGCCCTAAATCCATTTTCACTTGCCTTTTTTCAACCACTGACTCTCTTAACAGCTCGAAAGACCAACAATCCATTCACAGGAAGTGACCAGACTTTCCAGCTGAATAATAAAAAATTGAAACCCCCAAGTGTTAGTATGTAATTGAAAGACAAATGATTTGCATGTGTCATGTTTCATGATAGAGGATTTACTGTATGTCTTGTGTGTCTGCTGGGAAAAATTGGCTTATTATCAATAATTCTAAGCAACCTATTGGAGATTTTTATTTCGAAAAGCATCAACAGGAATTCAACAGTCACAGGTCCCGCCTCCAGTGACCATGACATCATCAATTTAAAAGGAGAGGCGCAAATGGCATTGTTTCTCTCTCTTCTCCCTCTGCTACTTGTGCTCCAAAAAAAAAAAAAAGTGAAATAATTCCTGGCATGAACATGATACACAGATGCTGAACATTCATCTTATGATTACATATAAAAACTCTGGGTTTTATATCTTTTATACAAGTGGAGAGTCAGGTCATTTCCTGTGACTTGATCGTGGGTCTTTTCAAAAAACGGGGAAATGGATTTGTGGCAGTGTACAGTATATCCTCCACTTCAATGGACTGCAAAATTGATATTTTAAAGCTAAAAATACAAGATGTTCGAGTATTGCTTCCTTAAATGCTCTACAAAATGCAATGCTATTTCCAATGATTCATAATAATAATAATAATAATAATAATTTCCTTGTATTGTCATTCTGTGTAACAATGTACACAGAACGAAATGTCGATTGCATCTGACCCGATGCAGCCGCAGCCAAGAGAGGGCGCCGCCGACCACTTTTTAAGTCTTAGGAATGACTCGGCCGGGGCGCGAACCCGAACCTCCCAGTCTCAAAGCGGGCGCCTTACCATCTGAGGGAAACCTTGAGCCCCACCAACTGGCCAATTTGGTAAGCAAAATATTAGATTCTGAACCAAATCAATATAATTTACGTGGTTTGATTCTAAAAAATACATTTTATTTACATTACAAAGAAAATGTAATCAAACTGAAGAATAAAGCACATTGTTGACACAGGCACTTGCCATGTTAGCAAGAGGGAAGGGGGAAGACACTCTAGGTAAAAAAGTACTTATCAATAAACTCGGTTTTAAGATATTCAACGTATTGAAATGATTAGGAATTATTTTCACAGCGTGTCAACTTTGAATATTTGCCCAAAACACCAAGACAGTTTGTTGCGTTATCTTTCTTTGTGTACTTCTGGGAACAAAAGGAGCCCCTTGGTGGCAGTGGTTGTAAGACGCAGCACATGGCCTCATAGGAAGATGAAAAAAGTCAGGTTCCTATCCCTTTTGGCGGTGGACTTCACGACAGTTGTTCACATCCAGACGACAGGGAGAGAAAGAACCACAGGCACTCCAAGCCTCGTGGCTCTGGGGTGGCCAGGGCCCAAGCCTGTGGACCTTGGTTGGCCCTCTAATAATAATAATTGTTGATAATGGGGAAAATTTATTGCAGACACACAATGAAATAAATCCTCTTTCACAAACATGACACATATACGAATCAATAATCTTTCGATTACTTATGAACACTTTTGGGTTTTAAATCTGTACTATACAGTTGGAGAGTCTGGTCACTGTCTGTGAATGGATTGTGGGTCTTTCAAGATGTTGGCAGTCAGTGGTTGGAAAATGGTTAGGGAAATAGATTTGTGGTTGTGCAGTTCCTCTACGTTACAATAATTATTATTAATTCACTGTTTTGGTTCACATCCAATCTTATTTTAAAATCTATATGAGAAAATGTCTATTTGTCTCAGGTTTTACTCATTATATTGTTGTCATCGAGCAATGCTTCTCAAATATTTTCTGCCACACTCCCGTCAGAAGAAGAAATCCTGTCGCGCCCCTGCAAGAAGTATGTTTCCTCATCCTGGTTAATTATTTTTTCATGGGGCCACTTGAGGTTCTGCTCCACTTTGTATCTCCACTTCATACTCAATGCTTGTACTCCATAGGCACGGTGTGGAGGTTTAATGTAAACAAACACTTCCAACGAGAGAGCCACTGCTCCCCTAGTGTAGTGGAGGTGCAATTGCACTTGATTCCTTGTAAGACAACTGGGGGGAAAAAACTGTAGAATATATACAGTGATTCAAACAATGTGATCATTTCTAAATGGACTAAAAAATGATTCTTATAATGATAATTTGTTCAAATGATTGATAGTAGAAGCCTCCAATGCTATTTTGGGGACGGGTCACTTGTAAGCCCTTGGTTCATTTTTTTTTTGTTGCAACGTAATCAAATAGAAAAAAATAAACAATAAATATAAAGAATAGAAGCAACAACCAACAAAACATCATGCCAGGTAGAACTTAAATCTCCTAGAAAATCACAATGACCCAGCACTCTGCTCCGACTTAAAGTCCGGAAAGTACAGTAGTGTATTAAATAAGTTAGATAATATTATTGCCTGCAACAATTCCAGAGGGAAAATAGTGTTGGAGCAAAATCCATAATCGGACTTTCCACATAGTCACTTATTGATCGGGCTAATCTTCTATAATGCTAATGTTCTATTGATGTGTGTTTGTGTGTATCGTTGATGAGTTTTGAAAGCTAACCTCAATTTTGGTCAAAAGATCTCGCAGTTCTCCGGATTCATTCATGCTCAGTATCTTCTCAGCACCCTGAAAATATATTTGTGGAAATAGAGTCGTGTCAATCATTTCATTTCTTTCAAATATGTGCAAAATTAGCTCAGTGTTTACTCAATTCATTCTAAAATATTCTGATCTTTTTGATCAAACATCATCTATTTCCTATTGATTTTAAATAACAGACACATAAAAGAATACCACAGACTTGGTCACTTTAGGTCATTGCTAAAAAGGTATTAAAGTAAAAATTAAATTTGTTAAATGTTCAAGCTTCAGTGTGTAATATATGAGCACTGTATGGTACTGTATTGACTATTTTGCACGAAAACCTGTGCCAAATTCAGAAAGATGCCAGACAAATATGGGTAAAAAACTTCATTTATTTAATAAAACATGATTGATTTAAGTGATACGCAAAATTACAAAAAACGATCATTTATAAAAAAATGAACCCAAAACCGGTGTGGTTTGGCCACTTTGAGTATCTGTAGTTAGTATTCTTCTTTGTGATTTGTAACACTCATTTTCTGTTGCACAACACAATCCAGTGACATCTTGTGGTCAGATAATACACCCTGTCCTTTAGAGGTACTGTTACTTTGCGTTTTACTTGCTTTTATTGTTATACTTTATTTAATTTATAACTATTTTGTCTCACAACCCTCCTCGAAAGAAGAAATCTTCCCGCGAACCCTCAGGATCTTTTTTTTTTTAAAGTACTCACATAATACTGTTTTGGAGAAATTATTAGTGGTAACACGTTACCTCCGACCATGCCATATCTGTGTTTTTCTGCACATTTTCGCTGATTGGGTTGTAATGTCTTTAAGTGACAGCTTAATTTGTTTGGCTTCATGCTGTCCGCTGCCAACATTTTGAACACAACAAGCACGCCGGTCTTTGGTGGTCTCCCTCCGTGGTTGCAGAAGTGCTACGTAGGCTTCGTCAAACTTTTGCGTCCTAGCTTTCGGGAGGAGACTTTGTTTGTCTCTGTAAGGGAAATTATGGTCTCAGTGTGCCTTTTATACGATATTCTATATTTTACACCCAATATATATTTTATACGTTTATATATTTTTATAAATTTATATGTTTCTATATTCTACTCAAAACCAGTTGTTCTCAGGAACAAGCACCTTCAAGATCAGGAAATTAAGGTTCCCAAGCCCAAAAAATTGTGTCTAATTAAAAGCTACAATTCAGACACTCACTGGTAGACTCCTACCTGTTATTAAACTGGTGCACGGAACTCCTTTGCTAACCCATCTACAACTTGAAGGCCACTGGGTATTTTCTCAAGACTCCTATCTTTTCGCTAACAATTACCTGCCGTAGTGTATCACATGAACCATTCAAAGGAATTTGTTAGGAAAAGGAACAGACTTCAAGTATATTGTTATGTGTCAGGACCAGAACGGAGACAGGACCCACTTGCATTACGTTTTTCTCAGTTTTATTTGAAGAAAGGAAAGGGTTGCACCCACGATGCGGTGGTCACTGGTCGCGGGAAGCAGGTCGCTCTGAACGCGGAAGTGGGACTTCCGTGTCGGGAATGGAAAAAACGGGTCAGTAGCCGGGACAGGAGAGCAAAAAACGTGGTCAGGATCAGAAACTGGTCGAAGGCCAGGAGAGGACAGTAAACGTGGTCAGGATAAAAAAACGGGTCGAAGCCGGGAAACAGATGGGAGCAAAAACAGGTGTGAGTCAAGGTCGAAAAAGCTTGCCTAGAGTATACTGAGGTTTGCAGATGGACTGACAACAGGAGACAGAAAGCAGTGGGTTTAAATAGGGACAGGGAGCCAATCAGAGTCCGAGGCAGTTGGCGCAAAAGGAGCGGGCACAGGTGCATCACATCGGTAATCATGACAGTTATGTTAGCTTGTCCTCCAGTGGAAGATTTTACTTAATTCTTTCCATGTTTATTATTAGGTCAGAGTGCCCTTTAGTGGCCAGCAGTGTATATTACACAACGTAACCAAAGAAATCGTCCAATCAGAATCATTTTCCGTACACGTGGGTTTTTCTATCCTCCAATCAGAATCCACGAGACCGTATAAAAAAAAGGCTCACACTTCAGTCTGCAGCAGTATTTCATTTCATTTCCAGAACGCAATTTTGCCTTGTGCTTGCTTTTTTTTTAATAAAGGAATTTGATTGTAACTTATAAGTTTCTTATTTCATCCGGACATCGTTTTGAACCTGACAGTCTCTATACTCCTGCTTTCTTCGCCTGTCTCCGCATCCGTGGTAAATTTCTTTTTGATTGTTAAAATTTGTTTTCCTGGGGTCACTTGAGGGCCTGCTACACTTCATGTCTACACTTCATACTTAATGTGTATAGTCTGTACTTAATGCACTGTTTGAAGGCTATATGTAAACAAACCACTCTGTCAATGAGAGCGCTACTATGCCCTAGTGTAGTGGAGGTGCAATTGCACTTTATCCTGGAAAAGTTCCCTGAAATCAAACGCGCCCCCCTCAACAGAGCTTCGACCCCTATGACGACATAACATTCCAACAATTTTACTCTCTAAAAAAAATCCTTTTTTGTATTAGTAAATATGTCAAGATTACTAAAGCGAGGCAACTGAGCCTGCTCCCTTGGCGCCAACTTCCTCGGACGCTGATTGGCTACCTGTCACTTTTTATACCCCCGTCTCCCTGTCACCTGTTGTCAGTCTGTCTGCGAACCTCAGCTTACGCTAGGCAAGCTCTTCGACCCTGACTTACTCCTGTTCAGATTCCCGTCTGTTTCCCGGCTCCGACCTCTTTTTTGATCTTGACTACGATTTTGCTCCCCTGTCCCGGCTACTGATCTGCTTTTTTCCCGCTCTCGACACCACCATCGCTCGCCATGGAAATACCACTTCCGAGTCTGAGCAACCTGCTCCCCGCAACCAGCGATCTACGGATCGTGTGTACTATCCTTTCCATTCTTCCCAATGAAACTAAGAGAAACGCACGCAAGTGGGTCCTGTCTCCGTTCTGGTCCTGACAAAATATTTGTGATGAATTACAGTGAGGGCAGCACGGCGGCGCAGTGAGTGCATGTGCAGCACAGTTCTAAGGTCTTGGGAACCTCCTGTGTGGGTTCAAATCCAGCTACCGGACTTCCTGTGCAGAGTTTGTATGTTCTCCCCGTGTTTGCGTGGGTTTCCTCCAGCCACTTCGGTTTCCTCCCACATTCCAAAGACATGCATTTCAGGTGGATTGGCCGGTCCAAATTGTCCCTAGGTGTGAATGAGCGAGCAAGTTGTCTGTCCCTGTGTGCCCTGCGATTGGCTGGCAACCAGTTCAGGGTGTCCCCTGCCCACTGCCCGATGATTGCTGGGATGGGCTCCAGCACCCCCGCGACCCTACTGAGGATAAGCGGTGCAGCTAATGAGATGAGAATTACAGTGAATTCATTAAAGAAAAATATTACATTGCGGAGTGGAACCAATTTAAATATTTTTTACTGTTGAAGCAAGCATTATTTTCAACATAATAATACTCTTTTTGTGACATCTAGGTTTTCAAATACTGACCCCAAGGTAATGTCCGTCCACGAAGACGACAGGCAACGATGGAGGCTCACCGACCCGCTTGCATCTCTCCTCCAGTTCTTTGCCATAGTCGCTGCCCAGTGCAATGTTCCTCTCCACAAACTTGAGCCTGTGGTTCTGGAAGATCTTGCGCACTAGCTCGCAGCGCTCAAAAGTCGTCCTCACCACGCGAAAACTGGTGGTGTAGATCACGACTCGGCCGAACTCCAACAAAAGATCCACCTGAGAACGACATTCACGATTCAGGTTTTCATGCGAGGATGCATCGGAGGCCGCCACATAGGATGAGGGCGGTACTGGATTAAATCTTAATGATACGTTCCGGTAAGTGTGTCAAGGAAAGCTAATCGGCGTAATGAATTCTCAGCACTTTGTGTACAAGTAGAGCGGAGCAGCATACAAAGAGGACCTTATTCCGAGGTGCCAGCTGAGCAGACAGCCACACGTTTTTTTTGGCTAAGGAGAATTAAGCGGGTTTACTGTGAGATTATCTTTTGTTTTAGTAAAGAGCGAGTAGACTTTTTAACAATGGGAATTGCAAGTTAATCAAAATCGCGTTCTATCCGGAATGTAGAAATCAGGTTTGACCTGCGTCTGAAGGCTTTTATCATGAGGTATGGGTTACTTTTGTGTTTGTGTTACATTTTTTCAATGCGGGCGCATGCGGCTAATATACAGGTGAGGCTTGTGTGTGTACAAAATCGGTTATCCTCCTGAAATGTGGTGGGTGCGGCTTATAATCAGGTGCGCTCTATAGTCCGGAATTTACGGTAGATAAACCAAGAAATAATGAAAGAGAGAGAGAAAAAAAAAAATAAGCCCAATTTTGTTGTGACAATAAGTTAACCCATTTTGTAACAATGACAATAAAGGTATATTCTATTCTATTCTATTCTATCATATTTGTCATGATTACAAATTTGAATCACCTGTGTTCGCTTGTTTGGGACCAACCGCCGTGGGTTCTGATTGGCTCCCTGTCACTATTTGAACCCAGTCCTGTCTGTCCCCTGTTGTCTGTCCGTCTGCGAACCTCAGTGTATACTAGGCAAGCCTTTTTCGACCCTGACTCCCACCTGTCCCGTTTTTGCTCCCTTCTGTCTCCGGCTACGACCTGTTTTGATCCTGACCACATCAGCTCTCCCGTCCCGGCTTACAACCTTTTTTATCCCCGACTACGTCTACTCTCCCGTTCTGGTTTACGACTCGTTTCCGACCCCGACCACGCCTTGCTCTCCCCGTCCCTGACACCGCCATCGCTCTTTACGGAAGATCCACCTCCGTGTTCGGATCACTATCCGAGTACGAGAGCAACTTTCTTCTGGCGTCCAGTGAGCATTGGATCGCGGGCGCCGCCCTTCCTCTTTCTTTCAATAAAATTGCAAGAAAACATTACGCAATTGGGTCTACCCTGTGTGCTGGTCGTGGCAATATTAGAAAAACGAAACAAGGATTCCTATTTTGAAATTTAGCACCAACAATGTTAGACGAAAAAACAAACAAAAGTAGAACAGCACATCATGTAAAATTGGGAGGTTTTCCTGGTTTACTGCTGAAAATATTATATTAATTCCCCACCCTACCAAAACAGGAAAACAATTATGTATGTTTTGATTTTCTTCACATCAAAATGTATTTGTCAAGTCCCATTTATTTGTGATACCCTTGATCACAAAACGTCTCAAAGGACTGCACAGGTTACAATGACAGCATCCCCTGATCTTAAACTAAAATGCGGACAAGGAAAAACTCAAAACCTCAGCACAGAGAAAATAAAAAACATTGAGAAGGGGCCTCACAAGTGGTATTCCCCCTTCCAGGATGACCAGGTTGGAACAGATCTAGCATTGGGTAACAGTACACAAAAAAACGTGAACCACGATTAAAAAAACGACACAGCTTCCCATCTTTGCTGGCGATGCAGAGAGTTAAATAGAGAAAAAAATAAGAGAAAGACAAAAGAAAGATGAAGAGAGAGAGAGAGAGAGAGAGAGAGAGAGAGAGAGAGAGAGAGAGAGAGAAGAAATAGAGAGAAACAGCAAGAATTAGAGAAAGAGAAATAGAAAAATAGAGAGAAATAGAGATAAATAAAGAGATAGAGAAGAGAGAAAGATAGAGAAAGCAAGAGAGATTTAGAGAAAGAATAAAATAGAAAGGGGAAATTAGAGCGAGAGAATAAGAAAAAGAAAAAATAGAGAGAAAAATAAAACAGGTAATATGTAGAAGTACTGTACAAACATTCAGTGTACAATAAGGAAATAATATCCCCTCCTTTTACCCCACCCAAAAACAACACAATAGACACAGACACAATTGTTAAAATACAACTACACCACAATAAATAATAATAAAAATAAAATCAATACAATTAAGGCAAGGAACAGAATAACCGTGTGAGGAAAGGGTTAATTTTTTTTCATGTTGGTCACAATCTTAGAATGTACTATTATTCATCCATTCATCCATTCTCTGCACCGCTTATCCTCAGTAGGGTCGCGGGGGTGCTGGAGCCCATCCTAGCTATCTTCGGGCAGCTTTTGGGATGTGGGAGGAAACCGGAGTGCCCGGAGGAAACCCACGCAGGCACGGGGAGAACATGCAAACTCCACACGGGGAGGCTGCGGTAGCTGGACTTGAATCCTGAACCTCCGCATTGTGGGGCTGCGCGCTAACCACCCATTCACCGTTCCGCCCTATTATTATTATTATTATTATTCAAATTCAACAGAAACTGTTTTAATTCTCAGATGCCCTAAAATATATGCAATGCCGATATTATTTATTGGAAAAAATATCAGTCTAAACGCCCAAACTTTTTATAAGATTGTTGAAGTCATCATCTTGTCATGTGGAAAAAACATTTCATTAATGAGACTTTATGAGATTTATGAGACATGTACATCGTAAGAATTATTTCTTCCACGTGATTTCAAACTGTGGTCATTTTTTTAATCCATTACATGTATTCAAAGTCTTTCAATACGGAATAGAAAATATGACCAAAATGGACAATCGTTTTGCATTTTGTCGTTGTTAATATTTCTTAAATCCCCCCCGAAAAATAGACTTGCTTTTTTTCACCGCGTTTACGTTGTAAATTTCTTTAAATGCCACATATACACAATCACAGAAATCGAGTTTTCATGTTTACATTGCAAAATTTCAATAAATGCCATAAAAAAAATTGTTTTCGTCAAATTTTATCAAATTTCCGAAAACCAAAATTGACCAAAGATTTGATTTTTTTACAATGTTTTCACTGTAAAATTTCCGTAGATGCCAAACATAAAAAAATGACGGAAAATAATGTTTTAATAATGTTTGGATTGTAAAATTTCAACAATTGTCTAAAATAAAATAAAATATTTTTCAATGTTTACATTGTAAATATTCCATAAATGCAAAAAAATTGACATCCAATTTCTTACAATGCTTACAATGTAAATACTACACAATGTCATGAACCGGAACAGGACGAGAACCCAAACGGCTTTTAAATTAAACAGAACAAAAATAGACGGGAACAATACTGGACAGGAAATGCAGGCAGGAAACCGGACAAAGTCGAAACCCACGTCTTGCGGGGCAGAGGTTTGTTGACGGACTGACAAAGGGAGAGTGAGAGCACTGAGCTTGAATAGAAGGGAAGCCAATCTGTCAGTGAGCCACAGCTGGCGCCACACGGGCGGCGTCAATTGGGCGCCATGGCAACCCTGACACACGAATCCCCCCCAAAACGCAGACGTTATTTTACCATTGTGAAAATTCTTTAGAATAGAATAGAATATACCTTTATTGTCATTGTTACAAAATGGGTTAACATATTGTGACAACGAAATTGGGCATGACACTCCAGTTTCACACAGTCACAGTGAGGTAAAAAGCCAAGAAGATAAAGGAACAGAGAAGATAAGGTTATAAAACAAGGAGGATAAGGCTATAGTTATAATTTACATGATTTTAAGAAATGTCGGCATGTAGAATGGTGCAAAAGTCATCATAGTGCAGAAAAAATAGTCAACATATGCATGACTGCAAAAAAATAAACGCTGATATCTGTTTTTTTATACGACAGGAGGTGACATACTACTGTACCCGGGTGAGGAAAGATTTTTGAATTCCCTCGTCATGTGCAATAATAAGAAAGACTTACACTGTTGCAATGTGGTAGGTTTTCAAAGAGCGTCTGTCCGGCACTGACTTTATGCTTGACTCCCCTCACAGTGCCGTTCTTGCTGAGGATGTTGACCCTCTTGGAGGCGAAGGTCCGCTCCTTGGCGGCCCCCGCAGCGTACGCCAGCAGCTCGTCCGGCTCGCTCTCGCTGTCGTCCAGCTCGGACCCCAAGAACGGGGCCCCGTCCCCGCTGGCGGCCGAACTGCTGGTGCAGTCCGAGTCCAACGAGTCGCAAAGTCCTTCGTCTTGGAACATCTCCTTCAGCACCCGGCCGCTGCTTCCCGAAGCCACCCGGAACCTCACCCGTTTCTGAGGTTTGGCCTGATCCCCGTCCATTTTTTGGTGCCCCTACGCTCTGTTTTGCATCACGGCGCACAGTTTGGCAGGGCGTCCCCTTCCCTTTGGTTCCCGGTCGAGTTTGCCATGGGTTTAGCGCCGTCTTTTAATCCGATCTAAAAAGGGCCGTCGGCATAAGCTGCCTTCCAGTCACACTCAGCTGCATTTCAATTATGCATGTGTTGTTGCCGCGGTAACCTGTGCCGGTGAGGTAAGGTGATCGCGGTGCGTGCATTATGCATCGGGGTTTACGCAGTTTTCACCCAAGCTTTGACACACGACTTTTAATGGGCTGTCATAGTGGGCTTTAATCAAATCACTGGACATCCTAGACGACTTTCATCCAGTGACACATCAATAGGAGAAAAAGTGTGGCAGAGCTTTTCGAATTGGGTCAGTTATCCCTAGAATACAACATTATGAAAACACCATATTTTCTGGACTATAAGGTGCACATAAAAAACAACATTTGCCAGGAAATTTGAAAATGTGCCTTATAATCCAGTGTCCTTTAAAGACCAGAAATACAGTAAATAATATTGAAATTGCATAATAACTGCACTATAAGGCGCACTGGATTATAAGGCGCACCCCCAAACATAGTCTTTTCGCATATATTTTCCATATATAAGGCGCATCAAACTATAAGGTGCTACAGTAGGAACGTTAACAAAACAGTCAGATAGGTCAGTCAAACTTTATTAACCCCTTAAAGTTTACTGTTGGGAAGCAAATACGTGTCTCAGACAAGGTGTCTGTTTGATGTGACCATTCACTGAAATACGTCATGTCACATATCATTGGAAAGCCTAAAAACTTTGGATTTTAAAATGTACTCGTCACAGAAATATCACGATCAGTCTGAAACAAGATACCCGAAAACTATAAAGCTGACCAAAGACATCGTCTTGCAGCCATCACGTTCGATGATAATATGACAACCATGATCTCCTTATATCTGTGAGTGCAGTGAATCCAACCGAGTGAAATATTTACTGTACATACAACAAAACACGCAATAATGCCGGCAAAAAAAAAAACAGTGGAAAAGCATGTCTGCATCAAAGGACGTTGCTTGTTGCTAGCTGTCTGTTTAGCCCCATAATTCCTGTTTACAAATAAACGGACTAGTCAATTTATTTTCTCTGGGCTGTAGACCAACCTAACTTGTGGTTCACATCTTTATTGGCCCATTGCAGGATTTAGGACTTGTTTTACCCCACAGAGAGAGAGAGAGAGAGAGAGAGAGTGAGAGCGAGAGAGACCAAGAGAGAGAGAGAGAGAGAGAGAGAGAGAGAGAGGAAAAGGGAGGGAGAAGATAGAGAGAGATATATATACAGAGGAAAAGGGAGAGAAAAAGCGAGAGAGAGAGAGAGACAGAGAGTAAAAGGGACAGAAAAGAGGGAGAGAGAGGACAAGGGAGAGAAATGAGAAAGAGAGAGAGAGAGAGATACAGAGGAAAAGGGGGAGAGAGAGAGAGAGAGGAAAAGAAAGAGAAAAGAGAGTGAGAGATATATACACAGAGGAAAAGGGAGAGAAAAAGCGAGAGAGAGAGACAGAGAGAGAGAGAGAGAGGAAAAGGGAGAGAAATGAGTGGGAGAGAGATATACAGAGGAAAAGGGAAGAGAGAAAAAGAGAGAGAGAGAGAGAGAGAGATACTCTACATGACTATTTTCACCGGAAAACATTAAGAATGTGTCGTGTTTTCCCTCCTACAATGACTATATAATTTCCCATTATCAAACGTTTTTGAAAAAGCGCCACTGAGCAGCTAGGGAGCTTAAAGAGTAGCATGTGGCTTGTTGACGACCACCGGACCGAACTAAGAAAATTGGAAGGGGAAAAGAGATGACTCGTGATTAGTTGTTATGTGACCTCTAAGCAACCTTGTTGTCATTTTAATTCAACAGTAAGTTTCAAAATGGCCGCCTCCTAAGATATATTAAAACAACTATTTTTTTTCATTTAAATATATTCCACAACTACAGAAACGATCCAAAGGTTATTTAAAGTTTAACGGAAAATATATCACTGATGTCATCTCAGACAGTGGGATAAATGTGATGACGTACGTAGAAGAGGATGGAGTACTTATAGGGACCGTAACGGAAACAAGACAACATGTGATCGGATAATAAAGTCTTTGTCTTGGTTAAGCTGCATAAGGCTTTGTGCCCAAGGTTATCTTTGGACGACTGTCTTTTCCAAGTCACTTAGTCACGCGGCATTCTCTCATGAAGACAGTGAGAGCTGCTATAACCACTCAGATTAAGTCTTTATTTAATCACTCGTCTATGTTTAATACCAAAAAAGCAACCCATTTTGGAGAATTTATCTTAAAATAATACAGATGCGACCTAAAAGTTATATTTGGGTGCCATAAGAATTAAATTTTTCAGGTAGAGATAAACTAAAAAGAAAAATCCCAAAAATCACAATGCATGATTTTTTCAACAATCTATTTGTGTGATGCTGCTGCAAATAGGTATTTGAACACCTGTGTATCATCTAGAATTCAGACCCTCAAAAATCAGATGGACCTGTTTGAGGTTGTCAGCTGCATAAAGACACCTGTCCACTGCATACAATCAGTAAGACTTTAACTTGTAACATGGCAAAGACCAAAGAGCTGTCCAAAGACACTAGTAACAAAATTGTACACCTCCACAAGGTTGGAAAGGGGTACGGAGCAATTGCCAAGTAGCCTGGTGAAAAAAGGTCCACTGTTGGAGCAATCATTAGAAAATGGAAGAAGCTAAACATGACAGTCAATGTCAATCGGAGTGGAGCCCCATGCAAGATATCAGCTCGTGGGGTCTCAATGATTTTAAGAAAGGTGAGGAATCAGCCCGGAACTACACGACAGAAGTTGGTCAATGACCTGAAAAGAGCTGGGACCACCGTTTCCAAGGTTACTGTAGGTAATACACTAAGACGTCATGATTTTAAATCAGGCATGGCACGAAAGGTTCCCCTGCTTAAACCAGCACCTGTCAAGGCCCATGACACAGATGAGTCGTGGGAGAAAGTTTTGTGGTCAGATGAGACCAAAATATACCTTTTTGGTAATAATTCCACCAAGCGTGTTTGGAGGAAGAAGAATAAAGGGTACAATCCGAAGAACACCATCCCTAATGTGCAGCATGGGGGTGTTAGCATCATGCGTTGGGGGTGTTTTTCTGCAAATGGGACAGGACGAGCGCACTGCATTAAGGAGAGGATGACTGAGATTTTGGGGAACAACCTCCTTCCCTCAGTCAGAGCATTGAGGATGGGACGTGGCTCGGTCTTCCAACACAACAATGACCCGAAGCACACAGCCAGGAAAACCAAGGGGTGGCTCCATACGAAGCAGATCATTCTCCAGACCTGAACCCAATCAAAAATCTTTGGAGGTGGCTCAAACTCTGTGTCTCTCAGTGACAGCCTGGAAACCTGACTAATCTAGAGAAGATCTATGTGGAGGGGAGGGCCAGGATCCCTCCTGCAGTGTGCAAACCTGCTGAAAGACTACAGGAAACGTTTGACCTCTGTAATATCTAACAAAGGCTACTGTACCAAATCTTAACATTCCTTTTCCCAGGTGTTCAAATAGTGATTTGCAGCCATTTCATACAAATAAATCGTCAAAAAATCATGGAGTGTGATTTCTGGATTTAGTTTATCTCTCTTACAATGGACATGCACCTACGATGAAAATGTTAGACCCCTTCATGATTTCTAAGTGGGAGTAATAGCAAAATATCAGGGTGTTCAAATACCTATTTTCTTCACTGAGTGTACATCAGTATATCAATGTTTTCAAGCAGTGCCGTGAGACATTGGGTGGTGTGAAGCAGGATTTCCTACAATCTCATGTAATTCTTAGCGACAAATTGATAATTATTCACGAAAAATGCACCGCTTTGTATCTACGCTGTCTTCAAGGCATAAGCAGATCTGCTTCGGAGATAGTACACGTAAATGTTTTTGGTCGTTATTATTGTTTGCTGACAATATTGGATCTTACACTTGCAAAAGAATAATAATTAAAAAACCCGTATGATTGTCAGATAACTTGCTTATTAGAAGTATTTTTTTCTTATATTACTTCAGAAAAAAAATTAAAACTATTGCATTGGAAATGTGTTTCACTTGTACTTTTATTTTATATTATCAATTTGGGGTAAATTCTTGGGGGGGAAATTCCACTTTTGTCGGTACATCGTTTTGCCTATCTTAAGTCCTTTTTGATTTGGCACACTTATAAAATTGCTGCATATAAATTGTATTGGATTTATTTGGTATTCACAATTTGGGCTACATCGAGAGGGAAAAAAAGAAAAAAACTGAAAGTAATTTGAGTCACTTTTAGATAATTGTACCTATTTTAAGTCTTTTTATTTAATTGGAAAAATGAATTCTAAAATACTGCATAGATAACAGGTTACAAATGTATTAGTCAAGTCATGTTTAATTTTGAATCCCTTAATCACAAGGCGTCTCAAAGGGCTGTATAAACCACAGACTATTGGAAACCACAGACTTATCACACCATCCCCTGATCTAAAACCTGCATGAGGGGAAGGAAAAACTCAAAAACCACACCATGAGTCAAGTCAAGTCATGTTTATTAGTATAGGCCTTTATCACAAGGGGTCTCAAAAGGTTGCACAGACCACAGACTATTGCAAACTACAGACTATTAATACACCATCCCCTGATCTAAAACCTACATGAGGGCAAGGGAAAACTCAAAAACCACAACTTGAGTCAAGTCATGTTTTTTGTGACGCCCTTAATCACAAGGAGTCTCAAAGGGCTGCACAGACATCAGCTTATTGCAAACTACAGACTTAATACACCATCCCCTGATCTAAAACCTACATGAGGGCAGAGAAAAACTCAAAAACCTTAACATTAGGAAATAAAGAAACCTTGAGAAGGGACAGCACATGATGACCAGGCCAAAATGGATGTTGCAATAACAATTAATACACAGATACTGTCAACATAAAATATAGGTTATTCATATGCTATAGAATTGAAGTGTGTTTTAAGCTTAGATTTGAACATTTCCACTGAGGTTGCAGATCGAATCTCAGGGTAAAGAGCATTCCACAAATGTTTGTTTTGTGTCTGTTTTATATTCTCAATTTGGGCGACATCATTGAAAAATGTAGGAAATGATAAAACAAATTCCGGGCAGCATGGCGGCGCAGTGGTTAGCGCTTGTGCGGCACATTTCATGTCATGGGAACCTGTCGTGGGTTCAAATCCAGCTCCAGACTTCCTGTGCGGAGTTTGTATGTTCTCCCTGTGCTTGCGTGGGTTTCTTCCGGGCACTCCGGTTTTCTCCCACTTTCCAAAAACATGCATTTCAGGTGAATTGGCCGGTCCAAATTGTCCCTAGGTGTGAATGAGCGAGTGCGTCTTCTGTCCCTGACACCCTGCGACTGGCTGGCAACCAGTTCAGGGTGTCCCCTGCTCACTGCCCGATGATGGCTGGGATGGGTTCCAGGACCTCCGCGACCCTACTGAGGATAAGCGGTGCAGCTGATGAGATGAGATGAGAAAACAAATTCCTGTTGTATGGCAGATCGTTTAGCAGCTAAGTGAACGAATACCTTTAAAACAGCAAAATTTTCTGGACAAACAAATTTAAACTACTTCAAATGTACTCCATATGCCAGATTTGATTCATATTCATTTTATATCGCACATTTCGGAAGAAATATTCAGATTTTGAACAAGAAATGAAACCAGTGCCGATCATTCAATTTTGTTTAGCATTTTCTATTTGTGGCAGCACGGCGGAGCAGTGGTTAGCGCTTGTGCGGCACAGTTCATGTCATGGGAACCTGTCGTGGGTTCAAATCCAGCTCCAGACATCCTGTGCGGAGTTTGTATGTTCTCCCCGTGCTTGCGTGGGTTTCCTCCGGGCACTCCGGTTTCTTCCCACGTTCCAAAAACATGCATTTCAGGTGAATTGGCCGGTCCAAATTGTCCCTAGGTGTGAATGAGCGAGTGAGTTGTCTGTCCCCGTGTGCCCTGCGATTGGCTGGCAACCAGTTCAGGGTGTCCCCTGCCCACTGCCCGGAGATGGCTGGGATGGGCTCCAGCCCCCCTGCGACCCTAATAAGGATAAGCGGTACGGCTGATGAGATGAGATTTTCTATTTGTGCCTTGAGATATTCTCCAAAACTGGCTCCAAAACCACACTCCTACAGAATTTCTGTCACGACCAGAACAAAGAGGAAAACCCAACCGCGTAACGTTTCTCACAAGTTCATTGAGAGTAAAGGCAGCGCCTGCGACCTGGTGCACGCTAGACGCGGGAAGCAAGCCGCTCACAGAATTGTTAAGTGTTCCGAATGCGGAAGTAGATCTTCTGGACAGGAGATAATGGTGTCAAAGACGGAAAAAGCAGGTCGATAGCCGGTAGAGGAGAGCAAAACGTGGTCGGGATCAAAATTGGGTCGTAAGCCGAGACGGGAGAGCAAAACGTAGCCGGAGACAGGAACGGACGGGTGGAAAACGGGTGCAAAAAGCGGGACCTACGGGAGTCAAAGTGCTTGCCTTGTAGAAACAGAGGTTCGCTGACGGACTGACAACAGGTGAGTGAAAGGACTGGGCTTAAAAAGGACGGGGAACCAATCAGGTAGCCCGCAGCGGCTGGCGCCAAACGAGCGGGAACAGGTGATACTAATCAGTCACCGTGACAATTTCATTTAACGTTTCATCTCTGGTGCGAGGTAAAATTTGGTAAATTAATCTTAAACAAACTTATACTGAGAAGAGACACTGTGCTTACCCTCCGATTATATGAGCTGTAACTTTTTTTTTGCAATTCAACTTGATTGCAATTTTTGCTTCGTTGGGCAAGTAGTGAATTGAAATCTGCAATTATCTGGGAATGCAGCAACTGATTTGATTGTGTCATTTCGATTTGATTTGACAGTTTTTACCGTTTCAGGTCAGTTGGTCAAAGCGAGAAGCTGATTGGTGAGCCACAAGAGGGCAGAGTGCAACTCCACAAAGAGCTTGTCTCAAGGAAGATCATGCGAGGTGCGTTTTGCATTATTAGAAACGTTTACTAAGTCTCGATTATTCAAAAAAAAAAAGAGGCTTCTCAGTGAACTGTGAATTGCTCTACTTTCAAAATATTTTGATCACGTTTGGCATGACCGAACTGAAAAAAGCTTTTTCTTCACCCTTTGAACTCGGAAGGAAAAACAACGACCTAAATATCTATCTCTTTCTTACTGTTAATCTCGCTCTCCCTTTCTCTCTCACTCTCTCTCTCTCGCCTCCCTTTCTCTTGCGCTGTCTCTCTCGCTTTCTCTCTTTCTTTCTCTCTTTCTCTATTTTCTCTTCATGTTTGTCTCTCTCTCTGTGTGTCACTCTGTTTCATTATCCCTCTTTTCTCTCATTTTTACTCCCTCTCTCTCTTTCTCTCTCCATTTTCCTCTGTATCTTTCTCCCTCTTCTCTCTTTCTTCTCCCTCTTTGTCTGTCTCTTTCTCTCTCTCACTCTGTTTTATTCTCCCTCTTTCCCTCTCTTTTTTACTCCCTCTTTTTATTTTTCTGTCTCCCTTTCCTCTGTATCTCTCTCTTTCTCTCTCTCATTTTGTTCCATTCTCCCTCATTCTCTATCCTTTTTACTCCCTCTTGCCCTTTTTTCTCTCCCCTTTCCACACTATTTTTCTCTTTCTCTCTTTCTTTCTCTATCTCAGTCTCTCTCTCTCTCTCTATTTCTTTGTCTTTTTCTCTCTGTCTCTCTCTCTTATCTCACGCTTTCTCTTTCTCTCTCTTTTCTCTCCTTCTTTGTCTCTCTGTTTCATTCTCCCTCTTTTGCTTTCTTTTATACTCCCTCTTTTTCTTTCTCTCTCTCCGTTTTCCTCTGTATCATTCTCTCTCTCTCTCTCTCTCTCTCTCTCTTGCTCTCTCTTTTTCTCTCTCACTTTCACTCTTTCTCTATTTTTCTCCATTTTTGTCTCTCTCTCTTTCTCTCTCTCACTCTGTTTTATTCTACCTATTCCTCTGCCCTTTTTACTCCCTCTTCCTCTTATTCTCTCCCTTTTCATCTGCATCTTTCTCATCTCTCCCTTTGTCTCTCTCTTTCTCTCTCTTTTCTCTCCTTCTTTGTCTCTCTGTTTCATTCTCCCTCTTTTGCTTTCTTTTATACTCCCTCTTTTTCTTTCTCTCTCTCCGTTTTCCTCTGAATCATTCTCTCTCTCTCTCTCTTGCTCTCTCTTTTTCTCTCTCACTTTCACTCTTTCTCTATTTTTCTCCATTTTTGTCTTGCTCTCTTTCTCTCTCTCACTCTGTTTTATTCTACCTATTCCTCTGCCCTTTTTACTCCCTCTTCCTCTTATTCTCTCTCCCTTTTCATCTGCATCTTTCTCATCTCTCCCTTTGTCTCTCTCTTTCTCTCTCTCACTCTGTTTCATTCTCTCTATTTCTCTCTCCCTTATATACTCCCTCTTTCTCTCTCCTTTTTTCTCTGTATCTTTCTATCCATCTTTTTCTTCTGTGCTCTTTTGTTATCTTTTTATCTGTTTTTCACTTTCTCTCTTTCTTTCTCTTTCTGTTTCCCAACATCTACATATACACCCTGGCTTACAACACACAAAATTATTTGCATTTATACAGAGACTTGATTACACACAGGTGGATTCCATTTATCATCCTTAGTCATTTAGATCAACATTGAATCATTCAGAGATCCTCACTGAACTTCTGGACATGGTTTGCTGCACTGGAAGTAAAGGGGCTTGATAAATTTGCACACCTACTTTTTTTGTTTTTTATTTTTTTAATAAAGAATAAAGTGTGTCCCACTTACTGTTAATGCTTCACAAGATATTACAGTTTTATATCTTTTTGTTTGAAGTCTGAAATGTGGCAAACGGTCACAAAGTTCAAGGGGGCCAAATAGTTTCGCAAGCCACTGTACTTTTGATAATAATAAAAATAATTGAAAAACTTAGTCTTTATTTTCTTTATTCCTTTTTCCCGTTGTGTTCTGATAATGTGAAAAAAATCCACAGCACTCTGACTTGAATGTGCAAATATATGAATATTTTTTTCGGTTTTCAATATGTCACGGTTGCCATGGCGCCCAATTGGTCCCGCCCGTGTGCCGCCAGCTGCGGCTCATTGACAGATTGGCTTCCCTTCTATTTAAGCTCAGTGCTTTCATTTTACCCTTGTCAGTCCGTCAACGAACCTCTGCCCTGCAAGACGTGGGTTTTAACTCTGTCCTGTTTCCTGTTGGTATTCCCTGTCTGGTATTGTTCCCGTTTATTTTCGACCTGTTTAATATCAGTTTCCAGTTTCGTTCCCATCAAAAGTCCTGTTTATCATTCTCTCCAGTGTTCGTTCCCGTCTAGTTTTTCCTGTTTATTTTCAATATCCTGTTTCATGATCTATCCTGTCTGTCCCATCCTGTCCGGTATCGACCCCATCTGTCCGATATCTACTCGGGCAATTGGTATCGATCTCGGCCTCTGGCTTCCTGTCTTTCCACGCCAGACCGCTGCCTAACGTGCATGACTCCCCATTTCCCGTAAAATAAAAGGCTTGTGTGAGTAACGTCACGCGTTTGGGTCCTGATCCTGTTCTGGTTCATGACACAATGCTCTATCGTGTATGGACCTTCTTTGAAAATACCCCTTTTTCTCTCTCTTTCTCTCTTTCTGCGTTGCACCAAGAATCTTAATGTGTGTATGAAAGGATTCCAAGTGTGGAGAGCTTTTCACACACCATGATTCCTGGTGCATCCCAAAAAAGCCTTTTCTGAGGGGGTGGACTTTTTTGCCTGTTATGTAAAGAGCTCTCTGTACTATAACATGCGAATATAAAAAGCGAAAAACACCCAAACTCCGTCTAGGGTTAATTCGAGGAATATAAATGGGTCAAATATCTATTTATCTATATATCTATCCATATTTATCTATATATCTATACATATTTATATATATATCTCATCTCATCTCTCATTAGCCGTACCGCTTATCCTCATTATGGTCGCGGGGGGGCTGGAGCCCATACCAGCCATCTCCGGGCAGTGGGCAGGGGACACCCTGAACTGGTTGCCAGCCAATCGCAGGGCACACGGGGACAGACAACTCACTCGCTCATTCACACCTAGGGACAATTTGGACCGGCCAATTCACCTGAAATGCATGTTTTTGGAATGTGGGAGGAAACCGGAGTGCCCGGAGGAAACCCACGCAAGCACGGGGAGAACATAACAAACTCCGCACAGAAAGTCTGGAGCTGGATTTGAACCCACGACAGGTTCCCATGACATGAACTGTGCCGCACAAGCGCTAACCACTGCCCCGCCGTGCTGCCTCTATACATATCTATATATATCTATACATATCTATATATATCTATATATCTACCTCTATATATTTCTCTCTCTCTCTCTCTTTCTCTCTCTTTCTCTCTCTTTTTCTCTTTCTCTCTCTTCCTCTCTCTATATTTCTCTCTCTCTCTCTCTTTCTCTCTCTTTCTCTTCTTTTTCTCTCTTTTTCTCTCTCTCTCTCTCTCTCTCTCTCTCTCTCTCTCTCTCTCTCTCTCTCCATAAATAATCTTTATCCATATCTTGGGGGCGGCAGTAGCTCAGGAGGTAGAGCGCTCGTCTTGGGATCAAGGGATCCCAGTTCGAATCCCGGCTCGTCCGTGTTACATGTCGAAGTGTCCTTGGGTAGGACACTGAACCCCTAATACCCCCAATAAGCAGGTTAGCGCCTTACATGGCTGCAAGGCCGCTATTGGGAAATGTGAAGCACACTGTAAAGCGCTTTGGGAAGTCATTGACTTGAAAAGCGCTATATAAATGCAGATCATTTCATTTCACTTCATTTTACCTTTGAACTAACAGCAGTAGCGTGATGCTTCCCAAACCGTCACGCATTCTTTATTTTTAATCGCCGAGTTTTTCTATCCACCATGTGATAGGAGTAGAAACACCCACGCTTGTTTAAGTTATCCATCCGTGTCGTCACGTGTGCTATAAAACATAAAAGCCCTTGCCTCCACACTCTCGCGCGTCACCAGGAGGCAGGCTTCTTGTCACTGTTGCCTAGCAACCGCCAGAACCACGCAGCCAAATCCCCGTGGTGGCGAGCTGATGTTGAATTAGGCGGCGTGGGGGGAAAACACAGACCGGATTTGGGATGAGGAGGAGGACTCGGGAAGATCTTCTCCTTATCTTAGGAGGTGGAGAATCCTTGGCTGGTTATTTTAACATGCGCTTATTGATTCTCGTAGTGTTTGAAATGATACTTCCGGTAGAATATGCCTTGCGTTATTTAGCGAGACTGTGAGAGTATAAATCACAGGTGTCAAACAGGCGGCCCGTGGGCCCAATCAGGCCCGTTAAGGGATTGAATCCGGCCCGCGAGACAACACTCAAAACAAGCTGCAGGTTGAAATATGTCAACTTGATGTTGCCAAAGCCAGGTGCCTCTCACAAAGACACTGTAATTGTATTTATTTATCTCTCTTTCTCTCTCTCTCTCTCTCGTTCTGTCTCTCTCTCTCTTTCTTTTCCACCCCTTTTCTCCCACTCTGTCTGTCTTTTTCACTCTCTGTGTCTCTCTTTTTCTCTTCCTTTGTTGCTCTTTGTCTCTTTCTCTCTCTGTGTCTTTTAACCTCTTTTGCTCTAACTTCCTTTTTTTCCTTTTCTCTCTCTCTTTCTCTCTTCATACCCTTCGCGCTTTCTTTTCCCTTTTCTCTCCTGTCTTTCTATTTCTTTTTGGATTTCGTTCTTCCTCTCCCTTTCTTTTCCCCCTCTCTCACGACTTTTTATCTTTTGTTTCTCACGCTCTCTCCCTCTCTCTCTTTTTCTTTCTTTGTCCCGCCCACTCTCCTTTTCCCTCCCTCTCTCATTTTCCCTCCCTCTTTTTCAGATTTCTTTATCTCTTTTTCTTTCTCTTTAATCTACTAGTCCGGCCCCCGACAAAATGTTTGTTCTATCGTGTGGCCCCCGAGTTAAAATGAGTTTGACTATTTATACTATAAATAGTCACACTCAATTTCCTCCTCATGCAAATTCATGTTTAAAGACATTAAAAGACATTTTGCATGATTTAAGGCTCGTGTGTGCGCTTGTGACGTGAGGTGTGTTAAATTGCAGTTCTCGCAAGCAACTGCAGCGGTGCTGCTGCTGCATCCGTTCTGGATTCCGCCTGATTGGTGTGGAAAATCAATCCTCAGATTTACATAAAGCGTACTTTTTAGATTAAGAGGGTGTTCTAAATGTTTTGGGAAAAATTTGACGTCATTTATTTCGGAAATTATTAAGGATATGAAAATACATCTGGTAAAGTCAAAAAGATGATCATTTCAATGGGCGGCAAGGGAGCTGAGTGGTTTGCGTGTCTGGGGCACAGTTCTGAGGTCATGGGTTTGAATCCAGCTACCAGCCTTCCTGTGTAGAGTTTGCATGTTCTCCCCGTGCTTGTGTGTGTTTCCTCCGGGCACTCCGGTTTCCTTCCACATTCCAAAAACATGCATGTCAGGTTAATTGGTCATCTCCTGCATGGTTGTCATGGTGCCCAGCTGACCCCGCTCCTTGACACCGGCTGACCTGCATTTTCCTGATTACTCTTATGGGTACTTAAACGCGCAGATTATTGTTTACCCTTGTTGAAAACCTGTTCATGTCACGACCCAGAATGGAATCTCGGACTCAATTGCGTTTGTTTTTAAGGAATCTTTATTGGATTGAGCTGACAGAGCTGGCTTTGGGAGCCGATGGTTGTCGGTCGCTAGCAGCGTTGGACGGAACGGGAGTTCCGTGACAGTTAGGCAGAATCAATACGTCTTAGCGGGCAGGTCGATGGCCAGGGCAGGAGAGTAGATCGTAACGCGGGGCAGAAACAGGTCTGAACCGAAGGCAGGAATCAAAACAGGAGAGTAGTCTTTGGTACTTGGTAATCTGGCGAAACACTCAGGAACAAAGTACGCTCTGACGTCCTGGTCTGGACGCTGACCGCTTAAGAAGAGAACGTCAGCCAATCAGAGAGCGTGCTCCAGCGCGCCAAACGATTGCCACAGGTGTCTACACTTCGGCAATCATGACAGTTCATGCCTGTTTGATACCTGTTTATTCTTGTTGTGCTTGTTGGACTTTGTTGCACTTCGGTGTAACATTCTGAGAGATTCCTGCAAGGTCTGTTTAATCCCGTTAAATGCCTAGTCTGTGGTTTTGCCTGCATTTGAGCCTGCTTTGTTTTTTTTTTGGTCCGTTTGTGTGTTGAACAACTTTTCTTTCTCAATTAAAGTGACAGATCGTCTACGAAAATGAGTTCCAACTTTCTGCTTCCTGACCCGTTTCAAGACAGTTCCGTCCCGCTGCGTGACACTAAGTGTGACTGAGCGAGTGAGTTGTCTGTGTGCCCTGCAACTGGCTGGCAACCTGTTCAGGGTGTCCACTGCCCAAGGATCGCTTGGATGGGCTCCAGCAACCCCGTGACCCTACTGAGGATGAGCAGATAATGGATGGATGGATGGTATTTCAATTTTTACATGGAATGTTCAATGTGAACACCGCTGGTCACACAACACACATCTGGCCGATAGTCAAATTCTTGCCAAACATAACCGCTTTTTTGTCAGGGTTGCCCATTGCCCCCAATTGGCCCCGCGCGTTTGGGGGCTGCTGTGGCTCGTTGACTGATTGGCTTCCCTCCTATTTAAGCTCAGTGCTCTCGCTCACCCTTTGTCAGTCCGTCAACCAACCTCTGCACCCGCAAGACGTGTGTTTTGACTCTGTCTGGTATCCTGCTTGTGTACCCTGTCTGGTATCGATCCCGTCTATCTCGCCCTGTTTGATATCTGACTCCAGTCTCCGTTGTCTGGTATTGATCCTGTCGGTCTCGTCCTGTCTGACATCTGTCTCCAATCTCCCGTATCTGATACCAATCCTGTCTGTCCCGTCCTGTCCGGTATCGACCCCGTCGGTCTGGTATCTGCTCGTGTATCTGGTTTAGATCCCGTCTGTCCCGTCCTGTCCGGTATCGACCCCATCTGTCCGATATCTACTCGGGCAATTGGTATCGATCTCGTCGGTCTCTGGCTTCGTATCATCTCACGCCAGACTGCTGCCTACGTGCATGATTCCCCATTTCCTGTAAAATAAAAGGCTTGTGTGAGTAACGTCACGCGTTTGGGTCCTGATCCTGTTCTGGTTCCTGACATTTTATCATGATGACAGTCATTTGTTAGCCAATTCGGAAATGATTACAATGTGTTCACTCACTATAATATTTAAAATGTACTAAGGTTATTTTCATTGTGTCCTCTTTCCTCATTTCGCCTTATCTTCCAACTCCTCCTTGGTTCCTGGCGTTTTACAATGTGCTTCACACTTACCCGTTCACACACACACTCACATACCGATAGCAGCGTTGGGCATGCAAGGCAACTACCTACTTATCGGGGGCATTAGGGATTCAGTGTCTTGCCCAAGGACACTTCGACATATAACACAGAGGAGCCAGGAATCAAACCTGCGCTCTACCTCCTGAGATTAATGCCGCTCTTACCAAAGTCAACGCCAAAGGCTTTCATTTTTCAGGACTTTTTCTCTTTTGAATTAATATTTTTTTATGATTATAGGGAGGAAAAACAATTGTAGTAATATCTCTAAGGACCTGAAGGAGGGAGTAAAATTATGGAGCGAGTGAAAGAAGCATCTTTTTATTTTTTATTTTTATAAATCTCATTATGAAGTCATTTTTAATATTACTGTGAATATTACGTACTGGTAGGTATTTTCCTTTTGTTTTTGAATAAAAACGTACTAGTGTCACGGTTGCCCATTGCCCTCACCTGTGCCCGTTCGTTTGGCGCCAGCTCGTTGCTTGATTGGTTCCCCTCCCATTTAAACTCCATTCACTCCTTGTCAGTCCGTCAACGAACCTCTGCACTTGCAAGGCAAGCATTTTGACTTAGTCCCGTCCTGTCCGGTATTCTGCTCGTGCATCCTGTATCCGGTATCAATCCCGTCTGTCCCGTCCTGTTTAGTATCTTGCTCGTGTATACTGTATCCGGCATTGATCCCGTCTGTCCCATCCTGTCGGTATCCTGCTCGTGTATCCTGTATCAGGTATTGATCCCGCCTGTCCGGTATCGATCTTGTCTGTCCCGTCCTGTCCGATATGTAATCATGTATCCTGTATCGATCTTGCCAGTCCCATCCTCACCGGTATCGATCCCATTTGTCCTGTCCGGTGTTCGGTATCCTGTATCCGGTATCGGTCCTGTCCGGTATCCAATATCGAACCCGTCCTGTCCAGAATCCTGCTCGTGTATCCTGTATCCGCTATTGATGCCGCCTGTCCCGTCCTCTCCTGTGTCCTGTATCCGGTCCTGCCCTCACCTGTATCTTGCTTGTATATCCTGTATCCAGTATCAATCCCGCCTGTCCCGTCCTCACCTGCCTCCGGTATCGATCCCGCCTATCCCGTGCTCACCTGCATCTGGTATCGATCCTGTCTGTCCCGTCCTGTCTGATATCCTGCTCACCTGTCCCTGGTTTCCTGTTTTCCCGCGCCTGACTTCTCTGCCCCGCTTCTTCTGCCCAGCGATCGCCGAATCGCTGGCGTTTGCGTTCCTGCGCATGACTGCCCCACTTCCGTAAATAAAGCTTGGTGCGAAAACATTACGCGTTTGGGTTTAACGTCCGTTCTGGTTCTGACAATTAAGTTGCTTGGATAGATTATAAAACGTCAAACCTGTACATTAGAATAAAATATACCGGTAATTGTCTTAAATCATTTAATCTGTTTCCACACACCTTGGCTCTGCCTTTTTAACCTTTTAATTTAACAGATTGGAATTTCTTATCCGAGACTCAGGTCTTTTTCTGTTGTCTTTCCAAGTTCAAAATACATTGATGTCTTCTCTCCTTATTTTGAGTGTCCTAATTTTTTTTTAAAACTCATCAGTCTTTATTGTAATTTACAACATCGTTGTGTTCATTGTTTACAACAATATTAGACGTGGCTCTCCTTGGATTAACATGTAATTAAGACTTAAAAACAAAAACAATACTAAAATAGATGGGTAACAATCACAGGGTAGTGGTTGTAGACTGGCCTAAATTAAATGTACATGAGAGAAGGGTGCAATGACATTGAGAGCAACATAGGAGGAAAACACAAATACAGAAATGAAACATGAATATAAATGTCCTTATACTTAGTGAATATGTAAACAAATGAGTACACAATAAATGACCATTGGGTTTCTTAAGGGACACAAACAAAACTTTGGTATTAGTGTTCACGGTTCATATATCCCTTAACTACCTGTGTCGTAGCAAGTACAGCCTGGCGGCACCCATCCCTGCCCGGACTGTTTTTTTGAGTGAGGGCTTGCTCCCCCACATGAAACAGATAGTACTGGTTTCCATGGTTACCAGTAGCAGGAGACGCCTCCTGATCGGAATCAGATACAGCACCTACATCATCTGGTCGCTGTAGTGTCATCATACTCTTCAGTACTAAATAATTGGTTTGATGATGAGACGAAATCTGATTTCTCTTCATGTGTCACCTACACCTCATCCAAGACTCGGCGCCCTCCCTCACTTGTTTATGTTAAAAAAAAATGTTTGTGTTTTTGGGAGTATTCATTAACTTAGGTTAGAAAGTAAATAAAGATATTTTTGAGAGTTCGAAACAATGCCTTATACAGAAGTGGTTTTCAACCAGTGTGCCGTGAGACCTTGTCTAATGTGTCGCTGGAATTTGCCCAATTTTATCTTTCCCCCAAAAAATCAGGCCATTATTCAGTATTTTTGCTTTTTTTCAGATGAGGAACTGTAATAGTTATCCATATCAGTAGGAGGCAGTTTCTACTCTATAGCATATGAATAACCTATATTTTTTGTTGACAATATCTGGGTATTATTTGTTATTGCAACATCCGTTGCAGCCTGGTCATCCTGAAAGGAGGATTACCACATGTGCGGTCCTTTCTCAAGGTCTTCATTTTCCTCATGTTGAGGTTTTTGAGTTTTTCCTTGCCGTCATGTTGGTTTCAGATCAGGGGATTGTGTAATAATAGTCTGTGCAATAACCTGTGCAGCCCTTTGAGACTCTTTGTGATTAAGGGCTACACAAATAAAAATGACTTGACTTGACTTAAACACTAATTATCTGCTCATAAGATAGCACAGTACATTTAATAACTTAATTTGTTCAACAAAGTGATTTAAGATTGCAATGTAAAAAATAAAAACATAAATAAAGCACATCATTCTTCTTTAAGTATAATTTTCTTCTTTTTATATACTAATTATCTGCTTATGGGGCGGGAGTGGCTCAGGAGGTAGAGCACTCGTCTTGGGATCAAGAGATCGCAGTTCGAATGCCGGCTCCTCTGTGTTACATGTCAAAGTGTCCTTGGGTAAGACACTGAACCCCTCATACCCCCAATAAGCAGGTTAGCGTCTTACATGGCTGCACGGCCGCTATTGGGAAATGTGAAGCACACTGTAAAGCGCTTTGGGAAGTCTTGACTTGAAAAGCGCTATATAAATGCAGATCATTTCATTATGATGTAGCACAGTGAAATATTTGACATAACTTCATTTTTGACGGGCGGTGTGCCTCGGAACTTTTTTATATAAAAAGTTTACCTTGGTTCAAAAAGAGTTGAAAAACACTGAATTAATACACAGATATCTTCAACAGGAAATATGAGAGAAGAGAGAGACAGAGAGAGAGACAGAGAGAGAGAGAAATACAACTACAGCATTCGTGAGAGGCACCTGGTTTTGGCAACATCAAGTGGAAATATTTCAACCTGCAGCTCGTTTTTCTCTTGTGCTTCCCTCAGCGCTGTCTCGCGGACTGGATTCAATCCCTTAGCGGGCCTCATCTGGCCCGCTGGCCGCCTGTTTGACACCCCTGTTTTAGCCGGTTTTCTTCATACAAAATCAACCCGTCTTTTGGCTGATGTTTAGATCTATAAAACCCACTTGTTCATGTTCCCCAAAAAACAATAATTTATTTTCTGAAAATAATTCACTTAAGTTAGAAAGTAACTAATGATATTCAAAACAATGTTTATACAGTACTGCATTCAAATCACAGCCAACCTCTGTAGTAATTCATTTCAACCTGTTCACCAAACTGACCACCAGAGGGGTCATTCATGACCAATTAGCACTTCAAACAAACAGTTTCTTGTCTTTTTAGACTATTAATGAAAACACCTTTATATAAAAACACACCAGTTTTTTAAAATGTGAGATTTCCTGCGGTTAAAAGTAAACCTTTGGGTCTTTATTTCTGCCCGGTGGTTCCCGTTCACCCCCATTGCGGCTGAGAATGGTACAATCTAGCACCCCCCCCCCCCCCCCGCACCGCTCCCGCCCCTCCGCCTCACTTTACGGCAGATGCATTTACCGCGACTGTTCGACGAGGTTGTCCCGCCGCTCGTCGCGTCTACCGGGATGCCGCGGGGAACCACGAACACAGGAAACCACGGATCACGACCTCCACGCCCACGCCAGTAACCCTCGCCCAGCGTGGGGGGGAATTAGTGACCGCGTTTCACCCCTGTTTTCTTAAAAAGAGAGAAAAAAAAACCTATCCTGACGTTGTGGGAGAAGCTGTCAGTGGCGGCTCGACTGAGCAGCCGCGGCCGCTTGACAGGTGCCGTCGCCCGGCTTAGAGTGAGGAGATGCCACCGGTCCAGAGAACAATGTCGGATCTTCGGACGCGGGCGGACGGTATGTAGGAATAAAACACAAGTGAATTTCATTCAATATTTGGAAATACCTGTCATTTTCGGTGATGTATGGGCGAACGAAAGTGATAAACACTTTTGCTTTCAAGTCTCCTTTAAAAGCGTGGGGTTTATTTTCCTGATACATATATGTTGGTAATTCGATTATTTTCACGCTTTTTCACCATTTTTAATAGTATTAGAGACACAATTCAGGATTTTCTCATCCTCCCCTCGAAAAGAGTTTACTAAGGATGTTCGATACCGGGCAGCACAGCGGTAAAGTGGTTAGCGCGTGTGCGGCACAGTCCTGAGGTCATGAGATCGAACCTCCTGTGTGGAGTTTGCATGTTCTCCCAGTGCTTGCGTGGGTTTCCTCCGGGCACTCCGGTTTCCTCCCACATTCCAAAAACATGCATGTCAGGTTAATTGGCAGGTCCAAATTGTCCCTAGGTGTAAATGAGCGAATGACTTGTCTGTCTCTCACTGGCGACCAGTTCAGGGTGTCCCCTGCCCACTGCCCAAAAAGCTGGGATGGGCTCCAACACCCCTGTTGACCATACTGAGGATAAGCGGTGCAGATAATGGATGGATGAATGTTCGATACCATTTTCAGACTAGTACTCAAATTTTGAGTTGTCTCGGATGCTGACACCACAAATTAATACCACTATTCCGTAAGATTCCTTTCCCACTGCGAAAAGTTTTTGCCTTATATATTGCATTTATGTCATGGAAATTTACAAATCCTTCAATTCTAGACTACCAAAAGGCTGTATCAGTTACAATTGCACTTACCGGTAAATGCATCTTAAAAAGGCTTTTGAACAGCCTGGTTTTGTTTTTCCTACCCATTTTTCTCGTTTATACTTACGCAGTCCTGAAATGACAATACAGAAGCTGCCCTACTTACAAACGGTTCCGGATGATCGTTCGTAAGTTGAATTTTTTCACAAGTTGCTTTAGTGCTATATTTTATATGTTTAAGGTTTATATAAGTATGTTTAAGGCCTGTATAAGTGACCTGTATGGTTTTGAAACTGAAAAATCGACTTTTCATAAACTAATAGGCTCCATAAAGATAAATAAAGTTGAGTTTAACTTACCCTGACTAACTGGTGCTTTTCAAGAGGTCCTCCTCCGTGGTAAAAAGTGGCCGAAATCAACCTCATCAAGCTTTCTTATTCCACTTTTATTTCAAAAGAAACGGCTCGCCTCGTCTTTACACTTTACATAGACCATATTGAATGGATGCACGAGATATCAAACTATAAAAATGTCAAAGTTCTTAGCGTGCTGGAGATAGTATAGACATAGCATCGACAGAACTGTATAAATAACCTGTATTTTTTTGTACTAAAAATACACATTTCATAAAATAATATGCTCTTTAAAGATAAATAAAGTTGAGTTTAACTTACTTTTAGAAGATGCCCTTCAAGAGGACCTCCTCCGTGGTAAAAAGTGGACGAAGAAAAGCGGTCCGACAGTTTTTTCAACCGCATCAAGCTTTCTTATTACACTTTTATTTCAAAAGGAACTGCCTGCCTCGTCTTTACACTTTACACCAACCTTATTGAATGGATGCATGAGACATTAAACAATAAAAATGTCAAAGTTCTGAGCGTGTTGGAGATAGAGTATAGAATGCATACACACAAACCAGGAAGTAGAAGCCGGATTTCTTCTTCGGGGTGGATGCTGGGTGAACTCTCACAGCGCCACACGCCGGTAGCGGCGGGAAGAAGTACTACAGTAATATCCTGTACTCGGAAAAAGGTGCACACAATACAAACTCTAACTTACAGCAATGTTCAGATATTTTTTGACATCCCGAACAAAATATTCGTATTTACCGTTTTTCGTAAGTCGAATGGTTGTAAGTAGGGGAGCGTCTGTAACATGCTATTATCACTTACATGCTTAAAAACAGTTTTCACCCTCGTGCCATCAACACCTTAAACAAGTGCACAAAGCTGAAATATGTATATCTATAGGAATTTTTGCTACGGATAAATGTTATTGCACTACTTTTCATTGCACTATTTTTGATTGCACTGTTATTACAACTTTGGGAAGTCTCTAAGCACTATGTTATAAATATTTTTGCCCTTAGATACTGACAGTCTTTTATAATATATTTCTTTTTAAAGTCTTTATTAGGTGTTTACCCTGGGGTGCCATGTCTAATCTCTGTTTGGTTGAATTCGTTTTCACTCTTGGAAAAATCTCAGTATTTTTTCCCTTTGTTGCCAACATACACTCATTATGTACTTTCACCCACACGACTGAATCATTTTGGCACATTTTATGTATTTGATTCGTGAAACATTACTCTCATCCATTTTCTATGCGTCTACTTAAGTCTTTTTGTTGCTTCTCCTAATTTTGTACCGTAATAACCCAAGTCATATTTACAAATCTTGTTATTTGTTCTCACAATTTACTATTTATCAATATTCTGTCATATCTCATGAAATTAAGTAAAAATAATCCATGAATCCAAATGCAATTCAAATAGTTTATATCACAATCATCATTATGTGGTTTACAAAGTACGCAGTCCTAATTGTTTTCAGGATTTCCTTTAAATCAAATTAGTAAGATTTTTAATTAGGTGAGTTTGACATAATTCTGTAAGTATTGATGCTGCATCTAAGACACTAATCATGTCAATTATTATAGAAATTATATGTCCTTGAATATTGCATGACCAATCATTGGTGAACTGGTCCGCTAGCTGATCAGTTGTTCATGTTGGGCACCCCTGTTTTGTATACCCTCACTTGACTGGTCAAAATTTGTTTAATGGTTCACAATAATAATAGAAAATTGTCCCTTATGTTTGCAAAACGGCAGCCCGGCGGCGCAGTGGTTAGCGCTTGTGCGGCACAGTTCATGTCATGGGAACCTGTCGTGGGTTCAAATCCAGCTCCGGACTTCCTGTGCGGAGTTTGTATGTTCTCCCCGTGCTTGCGTGGGTTTCGTCCGGGCACTCCGGTTTCCTCCCACGTTCCAAAGACATGCATTTCAGGTGAATTGGCTGGTCCAAATTGTCCCTAGGTGTGAATGAGTTGTCTGTCCCTGTGTGCCCTGCGATTGGCTGGCGACCTGAACAGTTCAGGGTGTCCCCTGGCCACTGCCCGGAGATGGCTGGGATGGGCTCCAGCCCCCCCGCGACCCTAATGAGGATAAGCGGTACAGCTAATGAGATGAGATGAGATGAGAGATGTTTGCAAAACTACTGAAATTACATACATTGCTTGAATTTTCTCACACAAAACAGAAACTGTTTGCACTCACACCAATCAAAATGTGTTAACTTTCACTTTACTAACAGAGTATGTTGTTCGTTATCTGCAAAAAGTACTAAATTTCCAAAGTGCTTGAATGCTCTCACACAAAACAAACTAAATGTTGTCACATCGTTGTTGTAATGGTCTCACATACGCTTTAAGTGCTCCTACAAATCCAATTTTGCCAGAATACACGCAGACCGTAAATTCCGGACAATAAGCCGCTACTTTCTTCCCCTAACTTTCAACCCTGCGGCTTATTCAGTGATGCGGCCAATTTATGTACCGGCCGCCAGCGGCGCTCGAGTGTTGCTACCATTAACTGCCCTGTCACAAGCACCGTTTGGGATGAAAGTTATATTATTTGTTATTAAAGCTTTGAAAACGCTCTCGGTTTACAGTCTTTCTTTGTAAATATGTGTAACCCATGTATAATATGTATTTGCAACTTTTTATTTTTGTAATGTATTTATTTGTATTTATTTTAGACACTTATTCTGATATGTTTCGCACGGGTGAATGAAAAAGGAGGGGCGGAACAAACGTGGGGTGCCAAGTTTTAGTGGGGAACGCTATAGGTGAGGGACAGACAAGGAAAGAAGAGGGGGTAAAAAGTTGGTTAAAAAAAAAAAAAAAAGGAGTTGCGTGAGTACATGTGTTCATCTGATATATTTTTCCCTCCCTTACCTTTGGAAATATACACTTTTTTCCTTGGATTACTTTCAACGGGACCCGGACTCTGCAGGTCTGCATCAAACCTTAAGTACCGGTATCATTTTCCGTTCATTTTCCCGGCTGTGATTTTTGGACTGCGGACTTTAATGAAGGCCATTTAGTTTCAATCGCGGGACTTGAAGTCGGGTTTGGGTTAATTTTGTGTTTGTGTAACATTTTTAAATGTGGGCACATGCGGCTTATATACAGGTGCGGCTTGTGAATGTACAACATCGGTTTTCCTCTTAAAATGTGGTGGGTGCGGCTCATAATCAAGTGCGCTCTATAGTCCAGAATTTACGGTACATGCCAACCTTTTGACATTAAACATCGGGAGATGTTATTGCACACTTCAGTATTACATGTGAAACAGAATCTGTCTCCAGAATTAACAAAAAACAAAAAAAAATGTACCTTTTTAAAAATCCAAAACTTACCGAAACAGAAATCTAAAGCGATCGTTGCAGCGGTTTATTCTCAAAGACTTTGTCTCTCATCAAACGCAACCCTAAGACTAAAATATTGATCTGCAGTCAATATACTTTTTTATTGTTTAAATTAAAAAAACAAAACTGTGTGGGTGTATACAGACGCTGCCCGACCAACAAACGAGATATTGTCCATGTATCACTGGAAAGACCCCTAAATCCCATTATTTCCTCTTCCCCTTCATCTTGCCCCTTAGACCAGTAATGCACTTTCATAAAGAGACTGAGTGATACTATTATAGTTCACCAATGGCACGGGCCGGAAACCTATGACCCTTTTCATGAGTACATGTGGCTCGGATATAAAAGTATACTCACCCAAATTGTATCTACGGTGTTACAATTCTGATAAGCGCAGTCAAGTTTAGTGCACACATAGCTGATGTAGCGCTAATAGTGTGAGTACAGACGCTGCCCTACTTATGAATGAGATAACGTAAGTTGAATTTGTTATTTAGTTGCTTCAGTGCTATTTTTTGTATGCTTAAGGTTTATATAAGTATGTTTAAGGCCTGTATAAGTAACCTGAATTGTTTTGTACTAAAAAATAAACATTCAATGATATGAAATGTCTTATAAAGATAAACAAAGTCAGGTTTAACTTACTTTTGGGAGATGCGCTTCAAGAGGTCCTCCTGTGGCAAAAAGTGGACGAAAAAATGTTGCGACCGTTTTCTCAACCGTCTCAAGCTTTCTTATTCCATTTCCGTTTCAAAAGAAACGGATCACCTCTTCTTTACACTATATACCAACCATATTGAATGGATGTACGAGATATTAAACAATAAAAACGTCACATTTCTTAGCGCGCTGTAGATACAGTACACGTTGTTATGATTACACACGAACCAGGAAGTGGAAGCCGGATTTCTAACGGGGCGGCAGTGGCTCAGGAGGTAGAGTGCTCGTCTTGGGATCAAGAGATCGCAGTTCGAATCCCGGCTCCTCCGTGTTACATGTCGAAATGTCCTTGGGTAAGACGCTGAACCCCTAGTGCCCCCAATATGCAGGTTAGCGCCTTACATGGCTGCACGGCCGCTATTGGGAAATGTGAAGCACACTGTAAAGCGCTTTGGGAAGTCATTGACTTGAAAAGCGCTATATCAATGCAGATCATTTCATTTCTTCCTCGGTGCGGATGCTGGGTGACCTCTCACAGCGCCACACGCCGGTAGTGGCGGAAAGAAGCACTACAGTAAAAATGTTCGTATCTGCAATTTTGCGTAAGTTGAATGGTAGGTGAGCGTCGATTTTATATATATATATATATATATATAAAATGATCATGAATTTACTATAATTATCTCGCACTTAAAAAATAGCTAACTCACCAAAAATGATATCACATATACATTTTAAAACACTACATTTTGCTCACATACATTACTGTAAGGGCAGCACGGCGGCGCAGTGGTTAGCGCATGTGCGGCACAGTTCATGTCTTGGGAACCGCCTGCGTGGGTTCAAATTCAGCTCCAGACTTCCTGTGCGGAGTTTGTATGTTCTCCCCGTGCTTGCGTGGGTTTCCCCCGGGCACTCCGGTTTCCTCCCACATTCCAAAAACATGCATTTCAGGTGACTTGGCCGGTCCAAATTGTCCCTAGGTGTGAATGAGCGAGCGAGTTGTCTGTCCCCGTGTGCCCTGCGATTGGCTGGCAACCAGTTCAGGGAGTCCACTGCCCGATGACTGCTGGGATGGGCTCCAGCACCCCCGCGACCCTACTGAGGATTAGCGGTGTAGCAAATGAGATGAGATGAGAGACATTACTGTAAATGTTTTTTAAAACACTTCTCAAAACCATCTCACGCATTGACTAAAAAGTCTCCTTTTCACTCCCACTTTATAGCGAAATCCGTGATTTACTTCCAACCATAAACTCCTCAAATGCTCTCGCACGTGACTTGAATGGTTCTGAAATGCTCTCACAGAACATTAGTCATACAAAGTTTTCTTTTCCAGTTCTAAATAGCCTCCCCCACACACAATCGAAACACTCTCGCAATCAAAACTGTAATCATGACTAAACAGTATGTCTCTGACGGGCCCTCCTAATAGCGTTTCCTTGTTTCTGTGTGTGATGGTGTATGTGTGTGATGAGGCCTCTTGAAGTGAAACAAATGCAGCATGCAGCTGACCTGGTTCTTGCCCAATGCAGACGGGGGATGCCCAGCACTGGCTTTCCTTCCCACACAGCCTAGGAAAAAAAACATCTCTACCTCAAGCCCGACAGCGCACTAAACAAGTGTCTGGCGGATCACACATACGTTCTCACATGCAAACTACACACACCACGCGGGGAACGAGGCTTATACAACACAGCCGTTGTGCCAGGACGCTTCACTGTACCAGTAACTTTTCATTGCAGGGTGAAAAGGATGCAGATGCTTGAAAAGAGGATCCATGTACTACCGTAAATTCCGGACTATAAGCCGCTACTTTTTTCCCTATTTATTTATTTATTTTAGACACTTATACTGATATGTTTTGCACGGATGAACGAAAAATGAGGGGCGGAACAAACGCGGGGTGCCGAGTTGAAGTGGGGACCGCTAAAGGTGAGGGACAGACAAGGAAAGAAGAGGGGGTAAAAAGTTGGTTAAAGAAAAAGGAGTTGCGTGAGTAAATGTGTTCATCTGATATATTTTTCCCACCCTTACCTTTAGAAATATACACTTTTTTCCTTGGATTACTTTCAATGGGACCCGGGTCAGCATCAAACCTTTTACCCCCAATAAGCAGGTTAGCGCCTTACATGGCTGCACAGATCACGGCCGCTATTGGGAAATGTGAAGCACAATGTAAAGCGCTTTGGGAAGTCATTGACTTGAAAAGCGCTATATAAATGCAGATCATTTCATTTCATTTCAAACCCAAAGTACCGGTATCATTTTCCGTTCATTTTGCCGGCTGTGATTTTTGGACTGTGGACTTTAATGAAGGACATTTAGTTTCAATCGCGGGACTTGAAGTCGGGTTTGGGTTAATTTTGTGTTTGTGTTAGATGTTTAAATGTGGGCGCATGTGGCTTATATACAGGTGCGGCTTGTGTATGTACAAAATCAGTTATCCTCTTAAAATGTGGTGGGTGCGGCTTATAATCAGGTGCGCTCTATAGTCCGGAATTTACGGTAGTTTCATAGATCTAATATGTGAGGCTACTGCCAGTTCTATGCTAAAGGTTATGTCTTGCCATCAAATGTAGCATTACATTGTTTCCGTACTAATGATACTATGTGATTTTCTGTCTTTTTCAACCGACCTCTGCAGCAGATCCAGGCAAGTTTGTAACTAGTAGTCAGTTTTAGTAATCCCTAGCATATGTTGTTGTTGTTCTGTGATCAGAAACCTGTATCTACATTGATTTTATTCTTAAATCTTGAGGGGCAGCACGGCGGCGCAGTGGTTAGCGCGTGTGAGGAACAGTTCTAAGGTCTTGGGAACCTCCTGTGTGGGTTCAAATCCAGCTACCGGACTTCCTGTGCGGAGTTTGTATGTTCTCCCCGTGCTTGCGTGGGTTTCGTCCGGGCACTCCGGTTTCCTCCCACATTCTTAAGACATGCATTTCAGATGGATTGGCCGGTCCAAATTGTCCCTAGGTGTGACTGAGCGAGTGAGTTGTCTGTCCCTGTGTGCCCTGCGATTGGCTGGCAACCAGTTCAGGGTGTCCCCTGCCCACTGCCCGATGATTGCTGGGATGGACTCCAGCACCCCCACGACCCTACTGAGGATAAGCGGGGCAGCTAATGAGATGAGAGATGAGATGAATTTGCATTGACCACCTACAGCAGGGGTGGCCAACCCGGTCCTCATGTCCTGCATGTTTTGGAGGTTTCTCTTCCCCACCTGTGATGCAAATTTAAAACATGCATCTATCTGGTGGAGTTGCTAATCATCCAAATCAAATATCGAATACAGGGTTTTTCAAAAGGTTTATTTTAACCTAGAAACTATTAGGCATATGAAAACACATATGGTGGATTCAGAAATTTTGTAATCTTAGTTTTCAACCGCATCAAGCTTTCTTATTCCACTTCCGTTTCAAAAGAAACGGATCGCCTCTTCTTCACACTTTATACCAACCTCATGCTGGGGTTTTGAGTTTTTCCTTGGCCACATTTTGGTTTATGATCAGCTGATTGTGTAATTGTTATCTTGAGCAGTCTTTTCAGACATTTTTGCTATTAAGGGCGTCACAAATAAATGTGACTTGACTTGAAAGATGTTCAATGTGGACACCATTGGTCACACGACACGGATTAAGCCAAGTCAAATTCTTGCCAAATGCGTCCCAAGCATTGCATTGTCAAAGGATAACAAATTCAAGCACACTAAATGCCTTTTCTGGTTGAGAGAACGCCATTAATGGGTCTGAAAAGAAATATTAAAACGATTGCCTTAAAAAATAATTACTGTAATTAGCTTTAAACTGACACAACTTTTATCCTACTACCATTCATAGTTAAGGAGATATGGGGACTTTAAAATCGCCCCCTGTACATGTACGAGTCAGGAGCCTCATTTAATACTAAGATTCCTGTCTTCTATTGCTCGAATTCAAACAAGATGTCAGTCTGCTATTGGTTTGCATCACAACGTCATGGACATGCCAATATACTATTGGCTGAATTCCCTCTCACAATGGTCTCTTTCATTACGCGTTGTAATCAATGACACTAAAGACCATTGTTATTCTCATTCAGTTCAGAATCTCATTTGCTTTGTAAAGACTTGATCTCTGTGAGTTAGATCGTTATTGAAATGTTTGTATTTATAACACCTATGGGAAAAGTTATTTTTTCCTTATTTTCAGTATTTATAATGCTAATTACCGTAAATTCCGGACTATAGAGCGCACCTGAATATAGGCCGCACCCACCACACTTTCAGAGGAAAACCGATTTTGTACTTACACAAGCCGCACCTGTATATAAGCCGCATGCGCCCACATTAAAAAAATGTAACACAAACACAAAATTAACCCAGACCCGACTTTAAGTCCCGCGATTGAAACTGAATGTCCTTCATAAAAGTACACAGTCCAAAAATCACAGCCGGCAAAATGAACGGAAAATAATACCGGTACTTAAGGTTTGATGCAGACCTGTAGAGTCCGGGTCCCGTTGAAAGTAATCCAAGGAAAAAAGTGTATTTCCAAAGGTAAGGGTGGGAACAATATATATCCACTATTGTCTGCCGCGTCCACAAACGCTCACCTTTACCGGTCCCCACTTCCCATCAACCCGCGTTTTTTTCGCCCCTTCTTTTTTATTCGCCCATGGGAAACATTTCAGAATAAGTGTCTGAAATAAAGACATTACAAAAATATTCAGTTGCAAATACATATTATACATGGTTACACATATTTACAAAGAAAGACGGTACACCGAGAGAGTTTTCAAAGCTTTAATAATAATAACTTTCATCCCAAACGGTGCCTGTGACAGGTAGCAACACGCGAGCAACACAGTAAAGGGGTCTGTTAAAAAAACATACTGTACTTGTAAAAATCACTGTAAACCGTCCTCATCTTCCTCCTTAGAACTGAAGCCATAGAAAAGCAACTCTGTCATATAGACTTCGTCCCACGCTCCCTTATTCCAAAACACGCTAGCAACACGCTCGCAACACAGTAAACGGGTCTGGTAAAAAGAACATACCGTACTTGTAAAAATCACGGTAAACCGTCCTCATGTGCTGCGTCATTTGCCTTTCTTTTTGCATTTTGCATGATGAGGGTATGTTTACGCTAATTTAATTTATGCACAAGCCAAGAAGTTGCAGTCTTCCTCGGCACATATATTCCACCGGCCTAAATCTTACCTTTTGTACTCGAGCGCCGCTGGCGGCTGTTAGAAAAATTACATAAATTGGCCGCATCACTGAATAAGCCGCAGGGTTGAACGTTTGGGGAAAAAGTAGCGGCTTACAGTCCGGAATTTTCGGTAGTCATATCCATCCATTATCTGCATCACTTATCTTCAGTAGGGTCGCAGGGGTGCCGGAGCCCATCCCAGCTATCCTCTGGCAGTGGGCAGGGAACACCCTAAACTGGTTGCCAGCCGGGGCTTATTGGTCATATACACATATATTACACATGAGTTGTACTTACTGTTTTGTTAGTAATGCTTTATATCTACTTATTTAATGTTTTACCGGGGGTTTCGAACGCATTAGCTAATTACTACAGGTTTTATCGCCCAACATATGACTATTTCACCTTACGATCCCCACATTTCTCATGTATCCCGATAGTCTACTGTCCAGGTAGCCCACCTTTACCTTAGAGACAGATCAGTCCTTTGAAAGACCCTCAAAGATCTCAATGAGTGTTTCGTAGCAATAGTTTTGTCCCTAGTATAGTCTATAAATTGAAGCATCTGCACACAACTTGTAATGCGGCTATAACTTTTTAAAAGCCACCATTTGAGCTGGTAATTACAAAGCAATTTGTCATCCTTGTAAGCACATCAACTGAGATGTTTGTTATTGTTATTGGAGACCTTTGCATTCTACTGGAATACAGCTAAATAATTCAGCACTAATATGGAGTCCATAGAAAATTGATGCGTCTGCTGCAGTCGCTAGGATTGGAATACCTCGGATAAACTAACGACTCCAAACACAAATTGAAATAAATATCCTTTTTTCATTTTCATTTTCAGCATACTTCATTGTCACCCAGTGTTTTTTTTTCATTAATCAAGCAGCACATGAGGCAGGACTCCATCCAGAGAGAGGGCAGTCCTCTCTGTCAGGCTTACCGCCTAATCCGCCAACCGCCTGCCCATCAGTGCACACTCCGAGTATTGCCCACCACGTGCCGACTCACCCCTGACTGCCCCCTGGCCGTTGGGTGTCCTCGTTTGTTGCCCAAATACATTTCTCTAGGAGATGTTTATTTTCCATTTGTGCATACTACCAAATTTGTCAAATGCGATGTCAAAATTCAATGCAATAAGGGCTGTCAATTTCTCATCTCATCTCATTAGCCGTACCGCTTATCCTCATTAGGGTCGCAGGGGGGCTGGAGCCCATCCCAGCCGTCTCCAGGCAGGGGACACCCTGAACTGGTTGCCAGCCAATCGCAGGGCACACAGGGACAGACAACTCATTCGCTCATTCACACCTAGGGACAATTTTGGACCGGCCAATTCACCTGAAATGCATGTCTTTGGAACGTGGGAGGAAACCGGAGTGCCCGGAGGAAACCCACGCAAGCACGGGGGGAACATACAAACTCCGCACAGGAAGTCTGGAGCTGGATTTGAACCCAAAACAGGTTCCCATAACATGAACTGTGCCACACAAGCGCTAACCACTGCCCCGCCGTGCTGCCCGGCTGTCAATTTATTCTTCCTCATTTAAAGTTTGCTCTCCAGGAAGACAACCACATTGACATCAAACCCTTTATGAATAGAATTGTCTTTATGGTCGCTAATGATAACCTAGTGAACATTGTATGCACGATTAGATAGATAGATAGATAGATAGATAGATACTTTGTTCATCCCCGAAGGGAAATTCACATTTCCAGCAGCATCCCTGAGCTGAGAAGAAATGAATAAAATATGAATAACTTAAAATTAGTTTTACCTGGTTATATCAGTATCAAAAATTATTTTCCCCCCATTTTATTAACACTCCACTTATTGAAACATGAATATTTTGTTTGTTTGTTTGTTTGTACATGATTCAATTGTTTGTTTGTACATGATTCAAATTGAATCTTTTCTTCCGGCGCCGTCACGAATGGCAGCCACTCCAGCAGCTCCCGTGTTATTTTCGATTGTTCTCGATTGTTCTGAGATAGATAGATAGATAGATACTTTATTCATCCCCGTAGGGAAATTCCTACTTCCTACCTACAAATGTGGGGGTGGGGTTTAATGTGGGCTTATACTCCCCCGGGTGGAGTTAAAGAGCCTCATGACATGAGGAAGAAATGATCTCAGTCTGTCCTTGGATATGATGAATTGTCCATAATTGACCGCAGCTTTTCAGTCTGTCTGAGTAGCACTCTTGCAGTTTTCTGTGATTGTTAAGGGTGGTCAAGGGGACCTTTTCTGAGCCTGTTGGTCCGTGTTATAAAGGACTTGTTGCGTCTGTCTGTTGGAAGCAGGACAAAGAGTTTGTGACCAGGGTGAAGGAAGTCCTGGATAATGTTCTTGGATCTGCTACGATAGAGCAAGCCAGGAATTTCTTCCGGACTGGGCATGAAGCCGCTGATAATATTCTCAGTGATGACTCTCTGTAAGGTTCTACGCTTTTCTTTAAAAAAAACAAAGAATTCTTGCAATATTTACAAATGTTTACAGAGTTACATCTCTAGTTAGGTAGGCGGTGGTTACTGTTTGGAAACACTGGTATCTCCCTGTTTTGTATTAGTTTTAGTTTTCTGTTAGTGTTGTTTATGTTGTGATGGTCGTGCAGATCTGATGCCTGTCAAATGCAAGGAACATATAGCAACCTTTCACACAGACATTCATGGACAGTTGTGAGTACAGTTTTCACTAAGCCAAATGTATGTTTGTTGATACAAGATACCATCTCCAGAGGAAATTTGACCACGGAGATAAGTTGCATACCCTATCAAGCAGAGATATTAACTCTAGTACTGGGGCGGCAGTATCTCAGGAGGTAGAGCGCTCGTCTTGGGATCAAGGGATCCCAGTTCCAATCCCGGCTCGTCCGTGTTACATGTCGAAGTGTTCTTGGGTAAGACACTGAACCCCTAATACCCCCAATAAGCAGGTTAGCGCCATACATGGCTGCAAGGCCGCTATTGGGAAATGTGGAGCACATTGTAAAGCGCTTTGAGAAGTCATTGACTTGAAAAGCGCTATATAAAATGCCGATCATTTCATTTCATAGTATGGTGGGACAGATGTTTGAACCACTGGCCTTTCTTGTCGTTCTTATCAGAAACGTGGGGAGTTGCAGTGAAAAGTATTTTACAAGCGTAAATAAGAACACAGTTATGATTGGGCAAAGTTGGATTTTCTGAATAATATTTATGGTTGTCAGCACCTGCATCTGCTGTCTAAAATGACTCGACAGAGGCTATGCGTGTTAAAGCGAGACAGATGGCAACGAGCATCCGGTTTGAAGCCTTAGCTCACACGCTTATCTGCCAAATCCTCTCCCACAATTGACACTAAAGTGGCGATTGGCAGGTAAGCTGCGAGGATGAAGCCATGCATTGACCAAATGAGTGTCGCATTTATCCAGTAAATGGGTGTTTTTTTGAGCGTCCATCTAACACCCGCGGCATTTTTTTCAAAGCCAAAACATGCTACTGTACTTCTTCAAGCAGTCTATTCTATACCATTTTGTCTTCAAACACCACTTTAAGCATAGTCCGGCTGAATAGTCGTAGTGTTGTTTGAATGATTTATCTATCCATCTATCTACCTTGGTCATATCCCTCAAGAGGGGTGACCGACAGTAAGACAAACACATACAATAACAAAGAAAATAAAAAAGGGAAAAAATATTTTGGACCATGGCCAACCCAAATGCCCAAACACCCAAACAAGTTAGGCACCTCGACACCCAAGTTGGTCACGCTTTCGTCTCTCCAGATGAAACGGGACACAAGAAAGAGGCCATGTCACTCAGGTCAGGGTGACACAACACACTCATTTGTTCAACAACAGGGCCCAACAGCTTTCACTGGTTTACCCCTGCCGCATCATACAGGTGCCCTGCCCATCCCTTAGAACGCGCCCAAATATCCCACTATCCTTTTACAACAGGTCTCCACTCGTTCCTATCACCAACAATAGCTCTTGCTTTCTCTAGATTTAGACCTCTTTCCTGCAGTGCACTCATAACACCATCCATCCACGTCAATCGCGGCTTTCCTCTTGGTCTCCTTCCATTGACTTCTGCTTTGTAGATCCTCTTCAACATTCACTCCTCATCTATCCTCTCCATGTGTCCAAACCAACCGAGCACAGTGGAACCACGGTTCTTGACCATAATCCGTTCCAGAACCCTGTTCGAAAACCGATTTGTTCGATCACCGAAATCATTTTTCCCATTAAAAATAATGTAAATCGTTTTAATCCGTTCCAACACCCTGAATGTTTACATTGAATGGTTAACGCAAACATAAAGCTAACCCAGGCTAATCGTAATCTTCAGTACGAAAGATTAGGCTAACATGAACGTGTAAAAATAAAAAAATCAGGTCGTTTACATGTCATTTAGCACCCGGGTCTCCACAACAAGTGGTGAGCGGTTCATTGGAAAGGGGGCTGCGTCCCAAAACCCTGAATGTTGGGCTCCGTTCCAACACCCTAAATGTTTTGAATGTTTAACATAAACATGAAGCTAATCGTATGTTCGCGTTATCGTAATCTTCTGTACGAAAGATTACGCTAACATGAACGTGTAAAAATAAAAAAAAGGATAAAGAAAAGAATTATGCATAGGATTTCTTACCTTTGTGGTGGTCAGCAGAAGGCGCAGGTGGACGGTGGGGAGAGGAATGGAGGAGGTAGGAAAATTACACTACTTTTCTTTTCACCTGTAGCAACTTTGCTGCTTGCACTGACTTTCTTCGGAGGCATAATTAGGGGCTAAAACACTTGGTACACCTATATTAAAAGCGAAAGCAAAACAAAGCACTTCCGCACGCGATAACAGTTGGTCATGAAAAGAGCGATCTACACCCGTACGCCGCTCAGCATCGCACCCTAGCGTACGCACTCACGCATTACCGGCGTTCGAACACCGATTTTTTTGACCAAACAGCGAAGCAAGAATTTCTGGAAATTTTTGGTCGGACTCCGATTTATTCGAACTGAGAGGCCTTCGAAAACCCAGGTTCCACTGTACTCTCTTATCAACACACTTGCTCAGTTCCACGACTACTCCAGAATGAAATGCTATCACGAGTATCCCTGATGAATGAAAATCCCTGGAAGAAAAAGTCTACCTAATATTTGAATAAAGTGATATTAACTACAACATGTGATTTCATTACATCATATTTTAGTTGGCCTGTTTGTGAGTGACTAAGTGGCAGCAACCCAAAATAAAACCCCTTCTGTTTCCTCACTCGCCGAGTCAATGCTAATGGGCTTAAGTGTTAATTGTGTTGTTGGTGTGTCGCACGCATGCACGAGCAGCAGGAAAGCGCCTCCAGCTCGCATGTGCCATAAAAGCCTTGGCATGTTTGTGCTTCTGTAAGACGAGGTCGGTTGGAGAAAGGTGTCGGCAGGCAGGCGATATCACACAAGAAGTATACTTAGCTGGCCGTTCTCAAGCTGTTGAGAGACGTTCGATCCTGAGCTGGACTGTTGAAGCCTGATGTTTCCTTCATCATGCAATCACAGGGAATTCCCATTGTCAAATAACGAAACTGCTCGATTGTGTAGACAAAAATGCAGGACTACTATATAATAAGGTTACAGTCAGCCAAGCGCATCAATAACGATCCGCTCTGGTCTGTTTCTGCCTCAGTGGACTGCACATCACATGACTATCACTTTGACCATTCATAAAGTCAGGGAAAGCTTCTCGTCCATGCAGATCTCTTGCTAATCTGGGCCGGGCCAGCCCTCGTGATGTCACGGATAGCCCCAGCTGCCCGTGTCATCTCCTGTCCCTCGGCCGTTCCGCCGAAGCCTGCCGAGCCTATGGAGAGGGAGCGATTAATCCAGCAGCTGCCCTGTTGTCGCTGCAAGGGCCGGTTACAGCATTGTGATCTGATAAGCGACTTATCGATGTAGCTGTAGCTTAAATTGAGGCGGTATTTATAGCCCCCCTGCAGCACTGCCCCTCATTCACAAACGCTGAAGATTACGGTGTGGGTGGTGTTCGTGTAGGGACTAGGATTCCTATGAATAGACTGAGGCTGTTCGGTCTGCTGAAATATTTATCTGCCGTGAATGAATAATACACAGATCTTTCTTCAGTGGCATTCATAAGATAAAAATGATATTTGAGGCTCTGTAGATTTACAGAAACAAAACAAAACTGTTTCACCCCATCCAGCCTACATCCAGTATTGGTATTATTATTGATCAAATTGTGTGGCAGCTACTTTGTAGATCAGACCCTGTGAAAACCTTGTTAAAATCTGATTGACTAGCTGTCACTCACAGCAGTGATTAGTTCTCTGGCTCAGATTTGGCGACATCTCAATATTGAGAACTACTTGAAGTTATTAATTACTTAATTACTCAAGCCATGCACATAGGCCATTGTCTTTGAGTCTTGGATGTTGTCATGAAAACTGTTGTAGACTCTAATTGAAATATTTAACTCAACACTTTTTACAAATGACAAGATTATTAGAATAGAATATAGAATATAATATACCTTTATTGTCATTGTTACAACATGGGTTGAATATATTGTGGCAACGAAATTGGACGTGGCACTCCAGTCCCGCATTTTACAGTGCGGATAAACAAAACAAAGAAGATAAAGGAACAAAGAAGATGTTTGTACTGTCCTTGTTGCAGGCTTTGTTTTCCTCCGGAGGGGGGTGAGGGACAGACAGAGATGGCCGGATCCTTCTAGATGTTTGATATTACTGTACACACGGTCCAGTGTTTTTTCCCCTGGTTGCTCAGTCCATGTATTGAATGAATTTGGGAAGTACAGTCCTTAAGCATGCCTAATTAAAGTCGCCGGCAACAATAAAAGCTCCGTCGGGGTGTGCAAGCTACTGTTTATTGATAGCAGCGGGCAGGAGATTTAGCGCTATGCTGACGTTAGCATCCGGTGGAACGTTAGCATCCTGTGGAACGTAAACAGCAACCACAATGACCACAGTTAGCTCTCTCGGTAGATAGAAGGGTCTACACGATACTGCTAGAAACTCTATATCCAGTGAGCAGTGTGTGTCAATGATTCGGCTGTTATTGCTGCGCATAGTCCCCCACGCCTGTTTTTACCAGAATCTCCGTCTCGGTTGTGCCGGTGAAGCGTGCGTCCTGCTAGTTGGACTGCGGCGTCGGGGAAGCCAAGACTCCGTGATGACAAAAATACTGCAATTTCGGACGAAGCTCAAATTTACTCATTTTGTGGACGACATAGCATCATTGTGACTGTTAGAATCAAGCACCAACTAGTAATCTACCATAATGCTATGATTGTCCCTGCCCTGGATGGCACTATGTGCATTTCATCTTGTCTGTGTTGACGGCCGTGAGTGCAATCATTTTCCACCCCCACCATATCAGCATGACCTGAGCTGATGCCTTACCTTTCCAACATGTCATAAATCTCAAGGGGGATATTCCGCTCTTAAACCTGTTGGAGCTTCCGCAGATATCTTAGAAAATCGTAAATATGAAAAGGATTTTCGCATAAAATCCATTGTTACTTAATACAAACTAGACTGTGTGTGGGATGTTGACATTTGTAGACAGTTAAGATGTTGTTTTGATAACCTTCCCCAAAACGGACAAGTGAGACGACTAGCATATGTTGTTTGCTCTAAGCCCACTAGGCACCTTCTCAAATATAATATATTTGGTCCCTTGAGACTCTAGTTGTCCTCTCTGATGTCTGTTGTGTGACACAAGCAATAACCCTCACATATGCCCTGCGTGCGAATCTATTACGGCACTGGCTGGCATGGGCTCTTCCTCCAGAGGCTTCCCCTTCCTTCCAGAGCTGTTTCCTCTTGCTTTCAAAGTCACACCAAGTCTTGTTATGTTTGTTTTCATTTCTTTTGTCCTCAAAGCCGACAAAACCTGGTGGTTTTCATAGTGCGGAGAAATGTTCCCTGTATTTTTCCACGGGTCTGAGCGTTCACACAAAGTCGGTGAGCGACGCTTGAAACAACAGTGGGCAACAGCAATCCCAAGTGTGGCAACTGAGTCATTATCAAACATGTCCAAAACTTGACATCAAGTTAGATTTTGCTGAGTTTCCGGCAATGCAAAATTATTTTTCTCTTTTGAATGAATTGACTCATGTACTATTGCAAAGGTTGTACGGCCTACAAATGTCGTTTGTTCTTACAATTCTTTCACAAGATATCCATTTCCTTTTTTTTTCCTGATATATTTTGTCGCATAATATTATCATTTTTGGGGGCTTATTGAGTCGGTTGTACGATACACAACTGTATTTAATCACATGTTTTATTGGAAGTACAATGTTTACAACAAGATTGACTTGGTATAATTGGAAATTATTTGAATGCAACACAAACTTTTTCTTCTTTTTTCCTTTTTTTTTCTACTTTTTATTTCAATTCCTTTAAAAAAAATCTCATTGTGTTTATTTTTTCCGAGCTGTTACTTTTTTTCTTTTTGTTCTCCATTTACTTTTTTCCTACGTTTCTTTCTTTTTTTTCTGGCTTTTTTCTAATTTTTTCCTTCTTTTTTTGTCTCTTCCTTTTGTTTCTTTTTTTTTCCCAGCTTTTCACTACTTTTTCATTTTAGTATTTTTTTTATTTTTGTTCTATTCCCCCCTTCCTTTAAGTCATTTTGTGCAGTTTTACATCATATTTGGTCATGTTGGGATTTAAAGAAGCAAAAACAACCTGAAGAGCCATTTAGGACCCGAAAGAGCCGGTTCCTTTTAGTGAGCCGAGCCGAAGAAGCCGGTTCTCGACGGACTCTACTAACTTTACTCAACTTCGTTCTACTTCGATTCGACTCAAAAATACAGCATTTAGGACACAACGTCAGGGGAACCCGTGTATTTTTACCTTCATGCACTGTAACTTTGACTTAAGTCGCTTCTTAATTGGGAATTTTGAGCCCTGATTTTTGTGCGCCGGCTAGATTTTCTTGTGCGCTGAGAATGTGCAAGCAGTGCACAATTGCGCACACGCGCAGCTTAGAGGGAACACTGGTGCGGAGACTTTTCTCTTTTTTGATGATAGTAGCAAAGTCACAGCTAGTCAAACCAGTGCAGAATAAAGGTGTAAACCTTGCCCTCAGGCTACTTTACAGGTAACTCGTCCTCCAACTTCCGAGCACATTATCCACACTGATTGGGATCCAAGCAAACACACTCTATTTACAGATACATTATTTCCTTCCATAAATCTGCGGTGACACTTGTTAAGTTTTTTTTTTTAAACTGATATGTTTTTGTGTTTGGTGTTATGAGTGCACTGCAGGAAAGAGGTCCAAAATATGATGGAAGCTAGAGCTCTTGTTGGTGATAGGAATGAGTGGAGAGGTGTTGTAAAAGGATAGTGGGATATTTGGACGTGTTCTAAGGGATGGGCAGGGCACCTGTATGATGCGGCAGGGGTAAACCAGTGAAAGCTGTCAGACAGAAGAGTGTGTTGTGTCACCCTGACCCGAGTGATATGGCCGCTTCTTGTGTACCGTTTCATCTGGAGGGACGAACAACTTGGGTGCCGAGGTGCTTAACTTGTTGGGTGTTTGGGCAATTGCGTCGGCCATGGTCCCCCCCCCGAAAAATTTGTGTGTGTTTTTTGCTACGTTTTCCCTCTTTTTATTTTATTTATTTTTGTATGTGTTTGTCTTGCTGTCGGTCACCCCTCTCGAGGGATATGACCAGGGTAGATAGATGATGTTTTGTGTTTGTAGGACAAGAGAGTTGTTTTGTCCCCTGGATACCGCTCTGTACTAGTCTGATGAGTTTTACGGTGCCTCCCCCTTTGGTCTGCAACGTGAAGGAACTGAGTGCAATAGATGGTGAAAAAAAACGCAGATAGCAACAGACAGCAGCTCTTTAGCCTATTCAATCTTGCATATCTACAGACACAATTTTTTTTTAACCCTGAGCTTCCATAAACAATCTATTAAGGTGCTGTGTTTATTTTACAGTTTCCTGTAGTGTGCCTTTCAAGGAATCATTTCTTATGGTTGGAGAAAAGTCTTAAATAGTGTTCTGAAGACGCAGTGTTTTGAACGTTACTTCTTGTTACTCGTCATCAGGGTTGGGTAGGGTTACTTAAACTGGATTACTTTCAATTACTTTTGGATTACTCCAAAACCAAATATGCTAATAAAAGACAAAATAAACTAAATATGAATACAATGACTAAATTTTGTGCAGGCTTGGGGAGTAACTGAATACATGGAACGGCAAAAAGGATGTTGGCAAGCTGTTTGGATTTTTTTTTCATTTTGTTTCTGTCGCATTTTATGTTAGTTTTGCCGAAAATCAAAGAGATCAAAGCCAGGAGAGAAAGCTTACCACGTGTTGTGAGTCGTCATTTTATTCATATTTAGTTTCTTTTGTCTTTTGTTAGCATATTTGGTATTGGAGTAATCCAAAAGTCATTGAAAGTAATCCAGTTAAAGTAACCCTACCTAACCCTGCTCGTCATTGAGTAGCAAAACTGCTCTGCAAAAAAAAAAAATATAAATGACACAGTGCCTTGTAGTTTTATTGCAACACCTTAGTTTGAACCCCCATGAACCCCAAAGCATTGATACAGAGTGTGTCGAAGGAGTTAAGCAGCATCAATGGCAGCCTCAACTGGTGCAATGCAGTACCTGGCAGGGGAACACACTCTCGGGAGCACCGAGGGCTCATTCACAACACACAGACACAACATCAATCACAGCCTTGGCAAGATTTTCCGATAAAGCCGCTCGCCGCTCTCGGACACCATGCCAGCGCGCTCATTTTATACGTCTTTGTGGACACTAATTCCTTGATCACCCGGACTTTACGTCTTTCTCTTTGAACTCAAATCATTGATTATTGACATTGTCTGAGTGGCACTTGAGCGGACTTTGTAGTACCTTTCAGAAATATCAGATCACAGAATGAAAAGATCATGATTGAAATTTGATTTTATAGATTTGTTTTTTTCTTTATTGATCATATGTTCAGATTTTCCTAGAGTTCCGAGTCCTGATCGGATTCTGTATGATATGAACCTGCAATAACCCCTAAAAGTGTATCTGAACATTTGTGCCCACTTCAGAGAACGCATTCTTGGTACAGTTGAAGGCATCATTCTAGAACTGGCTGTAATTGAGTGAATCGATGTGCCGGATATTGTCATCATTAGAGAATTTAGCATTGCATTTTGCATCCATTTTCTTTCCCGTCACAATTTTTTAGATCCAGTTTCAGATTTCACTGCGATATTAGCCATACTCTTACATTTATCGTTGATGCAAAATTGTAATAAGACCGTTTGTGTAGAATTGATTCAAGAGGGGTGGCTTGTTCATTGGTGTCAAGTCAGTCAAGTCAAGTCATTTTTATTTGTATAGCCCTAAATCACAAAGAGTCTCAAAGGGCTTCACAGATTATTACACTATATTACACAGACTATTTTTCAGCCGACAAGAAGAGTAGGTTATTCATATGCTATAGAGTAGAAGTGAGTTTTAAGCTTAGATTAAACATTTCCACTGAGGTTGCAGATCGGATCTCAGGGGGAAGAGCATTCCACAGCACCGGTGCCCGGATGGAGAACACTCTTGAACCAGCAGAACACTTCTTTGCTCTTGGGATCACCAGAAGACCGGCACTCTCAGAACGTAGGCTTCGGACCGGGACATAGGGGGAAATCAGATCTGCAAGATAGGAGGGAGCAAGTCCATGTATGATTTTGTATAATACTAAGAGAACCTTGAAATCACATCTAAGGCTAACTGGGAGCCAATGCAGGTTAGCCAAACTCTGTGTGATGTGATCAGACTTTTTTGTCCTAGCTAAAAGCCTCGCTGCGGCATTTTGTTCCAGCTGAAGAGACTTGATTCTAGACTTCGGGAGACCGGAGACCAGAGAGTAGTGCATTACAGTAATCGAGACGGGAGGTAACAAACGCATGAATTATAATTTCCGCATCCGACTGAGACAGTATAGAACGGATTTTAGCAATGTTACGAAGATGGAAGAAAGCGGTTCTAGTAATTTTCTTTACATGCGTTTCAAAGGATAGATCAGGGTCAAATATGACACCTACATTTTTAACTGAGTCACTCTGTGTGATGTGACATTTGTCAATGTTCAGAGCAGTTTTTGAGAATATATCACGGCATTTAGATGGACCAATGACTAACATTTCTGTCTTTTTAGAGTTAAGACGCAAGAAATTGTGTGACATCCACTCTTTTATCTCAATGAGACAGGCCTCCAAATTTCCACAGTTTAGTGTGGCAGATTCCTCCAACGGTGTTTGTCTCCCAAGTTATGGGTTTGATTCCTGGCTCTTGCGATCCCTTTCACTTGAGACCATGAAATTTAACCCTGAGCTCCGCTTGATGCTATACCATCAGTAGGTGAATGCAGTGTCCGTAAAAGTCCATTTAATCATGTCTTGGCACGACCGAGAAAAATATGAGCTGCTAAATTCACCAGTTTTACTATTTGAAAACATGTTTGCTATTAAGGGCTAAATAAAAAAATGTGACTTAATCGTCTGTAGTTTGCAATAATCTGTGTTCTTAGCAGACTCCTTGTGATTAAGGGTGTCACAAATAACCATGACTTGACTTGCTATGGGTATTTTTGTAGTTAACTCATCATCTTGGAAGTTCAATTTAAAACAAGATTATTTAGAGCAATGGTTCTAGAATGGGGTATGTGCACGCCTGAGGGTATGTTAAGGCTCTCGAGTGGGTACGTTAGATTGAATTTAAAAGAAGTATCACATTAAAATCTGGCAAGTTTCATTATCCCAGGAACTTGTACTGTACATGACATTAACTTGTACCGTAAATTCCGGACTATAAGCCGCTACTTTTTTCCCAAACTTTCAACCCTGCGGCTTATTCAGTGATGGGGCCAATTTATGTAATTTTTCTAACGGCGCTCGAGTCTAAAAGGTAAAATTTAAACTGCAACTTCTTAGCTTGTGCACAAATTATATTAGCGTAGACATATCCTCATCATGCAAATTGCAAAAAGAAAGGCACATGACGCAACTTTCAAGCTAAACGCAATTGAGTAGTCCGATATAGAACTTACTTTGCGAGCGTGATGCTAGCGTGTTTTTGTACAAGGGAGCGTGGGACAACGTCTATATGACAAAGTCTCTTTCCCATATTGAATGACGACGGCTCTGAGGACGTCAGTTATAATGAGGAAGATGAGGACGGTTTACTGTGCTTACTACAAGTACGGTATATTTTTTTAACACAGCCGTTTAACCGTGTTGCGAGCGTGTTGCTAGTAGCGTTTTGCTACCCTTCACAGGCACAGTTTGGGATGAAAGTTATAATATTATTATTAAAGCTTTGAAAACTCTCTCGGTGTACCGTCTTTCTTTGTAAATATGTGTAACCATGTATAATATGTTTTTGCAACTGTATATTTTTGTAATGTATTTATTTTAGAAACTTATTCTGATATGTTTTGTACGAGCAAATAAGAAAGAAGGGGTGGGGCAAACGCGGGCTGACGGGAAGTGGAGTAAAGGTGAGACGTGTTTGTGGACGCGGCCGACAATAGTGGATATATATTTTTCCCACCCTTACCTTTGGAAATATACACTTTTTTCCTTGGATTACTTTCAACGGGCACCCGGACTCTGCAGGTCTGCATTAAATATTAAGTACCGGTATCATTTTCCGTTCATTTTGCCGGCTGTGTCTTTTGGACTGTATCGGCTAAGGCTTAATTTCGTGTTTGTAATGCGTATTTTCAATGTGGGCGCATGCAGCTAATATACAGGTGCGGCTTGTATATGTACAGAATCGGTTTTCCTCCTGAAAAAAATTCAATATGGCGGCCAAGGAAACTGTGCGGGTCAGATGTATCGACATTTCGTTCTGTATACGCGTGTACACGAATGACAATAAAGTAAATCTGAATCTGAAATGTAGTGGGTGCGGCTTATAATCAGGTGCGCTCTATAGTCGGGAATTTACGGTAATTAATAGGCTACACTCTAAAAGTAGTCCGGTACAAAACCCAATTATCCCCAAAATGTTGAAGTTTCACCCCCATTTCTTTTGTAGCATAGGACTTTGTAATACCGTCCATGCTCAATTCTTCCCGTATTACCCTCCAAATCCTCACAGTTTTTCGTCACCACAGCACTAATCCAATAAATCACCTGTGCCGACTTGACGCCCGGGTGGGCTCTTGCGTAATGGTGCCGGATTGCCGACCCGTGTTTCCCCCGGTGACCGAAATGACTACATGGCTGCGGGTTATTTTTAGCCTTGGAGCACACTGCGAGGCAAGCGTGGAGGGCGGTGGGAAGAGGAGTACCCGCTCGTCACTCCTCGGTGATCCTCTCAGCGCAGCCGAGAGGATCATTAAAATAACAAGAGGTGTAAAGTAAGATTCAGGGTTTGTGTAACACCGGGGAGAAAGTGCAAGCGGTAAGGCGAGAGTTAGCTGAAAGCTGAGCAGGAAGAGTGACAACCGTCGCGAGCTTTTCTGTCTTTCTGTTTTAAACTAGGTGGTGTGTGTTTTTGTGCACACATTGAAGCTATTGCCCGTCCTTGTCTGTGCAACACCTAATCCTGCCTGCATACAGTAGATAGCACAAGAGTCTTTACCAAAATAGATTCCACCCACTAGTGAACCTAGAGCGAGTCAACAATGGCTCAGATACATAAATCCAAGAATTGTACTTGTCGCGCAAGCCTATCAACAAACTACTGTATTTTCCACACTACAGGGCGCACCGGGTTATAGGGCGCACCCCCCAAAAATAGTTTTTGGTCCCATATCTTCCATACATAAGGCGCAACGGATTATAAGGCGCTACAATGGGAACGTCGACAAAACCGTCAGATGATTCAGTCCAACTGATTACCCCCTTAACATTCCGAAAGCTTGCAAAGAAGCAAATACGTGTCGTAGACACGTGCGGATGCGGTGTCCGTACGATGTCACTCAAATGCATCGTTCCAAATATCATTCGGAAGGTTAAAGTCTTGGGATTCAAGAAATGCCAACCATTCCTTAGTTTCTATTTTTTTTCCCTCGCAACTTTACTGTGCATATGACAATAAACACTTGGAATTGAGTTTGATTTAAAAAAAGACCCATCACAAAAACATCGAGATCACTCTGAAACGAGATACTGGGAAAATATATAGCCGGAGTTGCTTACCAAAGTCGTTGCGTTCAATAATAATGTGCAACCATGGTCCCCTTATATCCGTGAGTGTAGTCGATCCAGGAGAGTAAAATATTTACAAATACAGATGGTAAAACTTGTTTCCTCTATGCCGTAGTCAACCAAACTTGCTATTCACATTCATCTTTTTCGGCCAATTGCAGGCTTTGTTTTGCCCCTTTAGCCTATGCGAGCCTGTAAATGATAAAAAGGTTCCGCCCCCTTTACCTCCAAATAACTTTAGCCAATAGTGATCGATTCAAATGATGATTGACACATTGGCTGGGAAATGAAACGCCGGCATATGTATCCCAGCATACACCGCGGACCACATCGCCTACGAGGAAAAATCTAGTCGGCGGCTGCTTGCCTTTGTTGCGAGACCTTGCGACTTAATATTGATCCATACATAAGGCGCACTGTATTATAAGGCGCATGGTCAGTTTTTGAAAAAAAAATAAAGGCTTTTAGGTGCGCCTCATAGTGCGGAAAATACGGTATATTATTGTCACTGATAGAATGTCGGATGATATAATTAGTCTCTTGTTTCAACTTCTTACCAATATTACACATTCCTAATAGAAACCATTTTGTTTTTTGAACCTTTTAGGATATGAGAAGACTGAGGATGCCTCAGAAAAGACATCACTGGCGGACCAAGAAGATGCCCGATTGATTTACCTTAACCAGCCACAGTTTACGAAGTTTTGCAGCAATCGGGTCAGGTAAGCATTATGTATTTCACTTAGTGCTGTGGTCTGCAACCACGGGGTTGTGGGTTGTTTGCTACCGGGCCGCAAAGAAAGCAGAATAAAGTTGCCATATTTTTCTCCTTATACCATATCTATTCCTGTATAATGCACTTCTTTTTTTATTTCCCCCAAAAATCTCAAAGTTTGAGTGAGCGTTATACGTGAGGGTTTTTGTTATACCTTACCATATTTGAGCAACGATTGATCAGTCAAAAAATGTCACTGATCACATTTGCAAAAGATTGAATACAAAGAGAGTCGAACCCACATTGAGCACCAATTTTTAACCAGTAGACCACTAGGGATGTAGATGACAAGGAAACATGCTTTAGTTTGTATCTCATCATCACATCATTACTCACGGTACCACCTCTTGAATATGTTATGCCATGTTTAAAATAATTTATTATGAACACAATACCAAAATAAACTTAGAATGTGTCTATTTAATGTCCTCCAAAGTCTGATTTATCTTCAGATACATTGAAGTCAAGTCATGTTTATTTGTTTAGCCCATAATCACAAAGAGTCTCAAAGGGATGCACAGACCACAGACTATTACAAACTACATACTATTCTTACACCATCCCTTGATCTAAAACCTACATGAGGGCAAGGAAAAACTCAAAAACCACAACATGAGTTAAGTCAAGTCATGTTTATTTGTGACGCCCTTAATCACAAAGAGTCTCAAAAGGCTGCACAGACCACAGCTTCTTACAAACCACAGACTATTATGACACCATCCCCTGATCTCAAACCTACATGAGGGCAAATGATACACAAATATTGTCAACATAAAATGTAGGTTATTCATATGCTATAGAATAGAAGTGTGTTTTAAGCCTAGATTTAAACATTTTCACTGAGGTTGCAGATCGAATCTCAGGGGGATGAGTATTCCACAGCACCGGGGCCTGAATGGAGAACGCTCTTGAACCTGCGGATCTCTTCTTGGCTCTTGGGATCACTAGTAGACCAGCGTTTTCAGAGTGAAGGCTTTGGACAGCAGCTCTTTAACCTATTCAATCTTGCATAGGGGGAAATCAAATCTGAAAGATATGAGGGGGCAAGTCCATGCATGATTTTGTATACTACCAACAGAACCTTAAAATCACATCTTAAGCTTACAGGGAGCCAATGCAGGTTAGCTAAAATCGGAGTAAGAATTTTTCCCTCTTCATGATTTTTTGTATTTATTTATACAATCCTAACCCCTTTCAAGATGGTACCGTTACTAAAAATAGTGTGACAATGAGATCAAACCTAATGCTATTTCCTATGTCCTCTACAGTGGAACCTCGGTTCTTGACCATAATCCGTTCCAGAACCCTGTACGAAAACCGATTTGTTCGATCACTGAAATCATGTTTCCCATTAAAAATAATGTAAATCGTTTTAATCCGTTCCAACACCCTGAATGTTTACCTTGAATGTTTTACGTAAACATAAAGCTAACCCAGGCTAATCGTACGTTCGCGTTATCGTAATCTTCCGTACGAAAGATTACGCTAACATAAACGTGTAAAAATTTAAAAAAAGGATAAAGAAAAGAATTATGAATGGGGAAAATCATCAAAAGTTTTTCAACCTCTTCCAAAACTTGCGGCCGTTGCTTGCTTATAGCACTCACTCCCTTAGGCACATCAGTAGATTTCACAGCCTCCTTATCCTTTAGTATCGTACTGATCGTAGATTTAGCCATGCTGTATACCCTAGCACAGACCTGGGCACTCCGGTCCTGGAGGGCCGTATGTTCTGCATGATTTTTGAGGTTTCTCTGATCCAATACAGGTGATTCCAATCACCAGTATCGTTAACGAGCACTTGCTAGCTTGCTAACGAGGTTATAATTTGTATCACCTGAGTTAAAGAAGAGCAAACTTCAAAATCTGGCAGGACGTATGGCCCTCCAGGACCGGAGTGCCCAGGTCTGCCCTAGCAAGATCAGACACTCGCACACCTCCTTTATATTTTGCTATTATTTCTTTCTTAAATGCAATAGTTGTACGCACTACTATTCTTTTTTCACCTGTAGCAACTTTGCTGCTTGCACTGACTTTCTTCGGAGGCATAATAAAGGGCTAAAACACCCGTACGCCGCTCAGCATCGCACCCTAGCGTATTTTTTGACCGAACAGCGAAGCAAGAATTTCTCAATTTTTGGTGAGACTCCGATTTGTTCGAACTGAGAGGCGTTTGAAAACCGAGGTTCCACTGTACATATCTAGTTGTCTAGTGGTCACTCAGTGGAATAATTATTAATTATTTGTATTCTTATTATCAGTAATTATATTATTAGGCCGGGCTGCGAGAATATTGTCAGAGAATTAGACCGGTCCCTGGTACAGAAGGTTGGAGACCACTGATTTAGTGCATACTGTCATTGTAAACAATTGAGGCATACTGTATAATGGTGGTCATTTACACACCTTACACGAATAGCTATAGGTCTGTTTTTCCTGCCTTTGTCTGCTGATATAGTAGACTCATTAGTCTGTGTGATTTGCCATTGATTTCCAGTCAGTGCAATGCAGTTACTAAGGTCCACATTTTCTACTACACTTTATCAACGGTAATATCACACCCGCCGTTGCCTTTTACCGTAAACTGATCAATAGTGATGTGGATAAAGAGTGCAATTAATCACTGATGGTCTTTTAACCATTGGGTCTCCTTCAAGGCAAATGTAAGTGTTCATAACAAAGACTGGTTAACGGAAATTCAATGATGTATCTGAGGTAGTAGGTGTTTTATCGTAGATCCGTATACTGTACATCAAGACACAATCCGCAAACTCAGCACTTTTGTCGTGTGACTGCCTCTTCCTCTCTTAGGATTGCGCTGCTTTTAGCATTAAAGGTCAAACGTGTCAGGTCAGGCCATCCTCCGTCAAGGAATATTCCTGTTGGCATTCTGGCTGCACTTGTTATGCTCGTCCACACCCACGCTCTTACGCACCCGTACACACACAGATGTGATCCGGACAACAACCGCAAATGTAACGTGCAGAAGTGTGCAGCAATCATTGTTAAGTTGCATGAATGCTTGTGCACACTCTTGAAGTTTGGTTGTTGTTGTCGCGGCTCAAGGAAATGCAATATACCGTAAATTCCGGACTATAAGCCGCTACTTTTTTCCCAAGTGTTCAGCCCTGCGGCTTATTCAGTGAAGCGGACAATTTATGTAATAATACTAACTGCCATCAGCGGCACTCGAGTACAAAAGGTAAGATTTAGACCGGTGGAATAAGTGCGCCGAGGTAGACGACATCCTCTTAGTTTGCGTACGAATTGTCAGTCTGACAAAGAGTCTTTCCGATCATGAGGAAGTCGCCCTTGATGGTGGCACTTATAAGGAGCAAGATGAGGACGGATATCCGTGGATTTCGCAATTGCGGTATGGCTTTTTTTTAACAGATTCGCATGATGCGTTGCGAGCGTGTTATTAGTAGTGCGTTGGTACCTTTCACAGGCATGGTTTGGGATGAAAATTATATTATTATTGTTGTGGAAAATAGACTTGCATTTGTAGAATAGAGTTGCATACATTTAGAAATGTAGAAAGACTTGCTTACAGTAGTGAGGGAATGTTGACATCATTTCGAGAAGGTCCTTGGCAAGACAGTTGAGTTTCCCTAAAAGGGCATTAGACCTGCAAGGTCCCTCTGAGCAAACTGAGGCGAACAGCATGTCCAAATAAGGGTACGACAACATCTTCCTTGTTGAGACGTCAGATCTCCGCTGCCTCTTGGGTTGTACTCAAATTGAAGCTATAAAAGCATTGTTATGTCTGGAGTTCTCTGAGTTCTTTGGGATGACGCAATAAAGAGCTCCCCCTCATGACAAGGCCTCGGTGTACTTGATTAAATCACGTAAGAAGACTTAAATATATATCGAACCTGCATTTTCCCCTACATTATTATTAAATCTTTGAAAACTCTCTTGGTGTATCGTCTTTCTTTGTAAATATGTGTAACCATGTATAATATGTATTTGAAACTGTATATTTTTGTAATGTATTTATTTTAGAGACTTATTGTGATATGTTTTCCACGAGCGAATCAAAAAGAAGGGGCGGAGCAAATGCGGGCTGACGGGAAGTGGGGTGAAGCTGAGTTAAATCTGTTTGTTGTTGCAGCGGACAATAGTGGATACCGGTATATATTTTTCCCAGCCTTAACTTTGGAAATATACATTTTTTTCATTGGATTACTTTCAACGGGACCCGGACTTTAAAGGTCTGCATTAAATTCTAATTACAGGTATCATTTTCCGTTCATGTTGCCGATTGTGGTGTTTGGATTGTATACTATGTGGGTGGCAGTAGCTCAGGAGATAGAGCGCTCGTCTTGGGATCAAGGGAACCCAGTTCGTATCCCGGCTTGTCCTTGTTACATGTCGAAGTGTCTTTGGGTAAGACACTGAACCCCTAATACCCCCAATAAGCAGGCTAGCGTCTTACATGGCTGCAATACAAGGCCGCAATTGGGAAATGTGAAGCACACTGTAAAGCGCTTTGGGAAGTCATTGACTTGAAAAGTGCCATATAAATGCAGATCATTTCATTTCATTACTATATTTATAGTTACAATCGCGGCACCTAGTCAAATTTGGGATAAGCTTTTGACTTTGCTACATGTTTTAATGTGGGCGCATGCGGCTTATATACAGGTGCGGCTTATATACAGGTGCGGCTTGTGTAAGGACAAAAACAATAATACCCGTGAAATGTAGTCCGTGCGGCTTATAATCAGGTGCGCTCTATAGTCCGGATTTTACGGTACAAAAAAGGTGAGGATCACCTACACTTTGGTGTCACAAGAAAGTGTAATGTTGATTTATTCACACATAAGGAAATGCATTCCTACCTGATTTGGATCTCCAAAAATTGTACTGGTTTGACCAGCTTGCCAGTGTCAGGTTGCATGTGTATGCAGCTGTGTTTACTTTGAATCACCGAGACAATGATATCGTCCAATCATGTTGGATCAGAATTTTCAGACTTTGTAGCCGCTATTTTCTTTTCTTCATTTTCAACTCTGTTTGCACAAACAAAAGCAATTTTATCTGAAGCTCAATTCATGTTATACACTTAGTGAACTATTGCAATGCTTCTGTGTAAAGACACTAATTACAGTGTCAACAATTTGAGGCTTTTCGTGTGTAAACATGGCACCAAGCGTAAAAATATAAACTATATAGTAGCAAAAATTGATTAAAATGGCACAGCACAGTGTTCCTGCTGTAATCTAAAAAGGAAAGTGTTTGCTCACAAAGCCTCTCACTCCCTTTAGACTTTACCAGGAAATAATCCTCCATTAGGTAGTGCGCTCAATGTTGTACCCTTTCTTCACATCAGATGAGTAAGTTAGCTGGTCAGTAAAAATCAAAGCGGCGCTGCCACGAGCGGCTGCCTTTTCCAGCAGCTGCCCAATTGTTTTATTGTCTGCTCCTATCTTCGGTGTTTTTTCTTCCCGTTTTGACAACTACACTATGGATTACTTCTATCCTATGAACATGGGTTTTAGCGCACAAAAAATGCGTGTATTCAAGGAATTTCAACTCCTTGCCCTGGAGAATTCTCGTGCCGGCGTGATGAAGGGGCCTATCGTGGAGGAAGAGCCGGAGCTAGCGAAGCGGCTAGCGGCGTTATAAGTCTTCGGTACCATCCGTAATCGTGGTAAATGCGAACTCACGACCAAATAAGATCATCAAGTGCTGGTGGAAAACATCGAAGTGCACAGGGAGCGCAGTTGCTGTGTTTTGCGGAAACGTGGCTCACATTTAGCATTCCGGACGCTAACGTGTAGCCACCCGGAGCTACCCGGAGCAATCCGGCTTCAACGCCGCTAAACAGAGACACGAAAGCCGGGGGGAATCGGAGAGGAGGCGGACTTGCTAACACGAGGTGGTGTATCCCTGGATTTTCACAAAGAAAAGTTTTCCATCTGCCCCAGGGATGTCGAATTTTTGGACTGGCGTGACGTCATCCACTCCGCTTCAAGCACCCCTCGGGCATCATGTTCATCTGTTAATAAACAACGGTGTAGACTGCTGGAAGTGTGAATTTCCCTACGGGGATGAATAAAGTATCTATCTATCTATCTAAAAGAGAATTTGATCAAACACCAGAGACACTGATCAAAAAAGGAACCGAGAGGGTGCATTACGTGTGATGAGGGTTGTATTGGAAGATAAGAATAATAAAGCCCAAGCTTAAAGGCTAAAAGTTCTATTAGATTTGCCACCCACTCTTCCTATCCTCCTCGAGGGAGGACTCGACCAGTCGTTATGCATTAGCACTGTCAGGCTTACGTGTCCTTTTTGCAGGGATTCATTCTCTAAGCACTCCACCATACAGGGAGTGCAGAATTATTAGGCAAGTTGTATTTTTGAGGATTAATTTTATTATTGAACAACAACCATGTTCTTAATGAACCCAAAAGTCTCATTAATATCAAAGCTGAATATTTTGGAAGTTGGAGTGGGGCTTTTTTAGTTTTAGCTATTTTAGGAGGATATCTGTGTGTGCAGGTGACTATTACTGTGCATAATTATTAGGCAACTTAACAAAAAACAAATGTATACCCATTTCAATTATTTATTTTCATCAGGGAAACCAATATAACAGCTCAACATTCACAAATATACATTTCTGACATTCAAAAACAAAACAAAAACAAATCAGTGACCAATATAGCCACCTTTCTTTGCAAGGACACTCAAAAGCCTGCCATCCATGGATTCTGTCAGTGCTTTGATATGTTCACGATCAACATTGCGTGCAGCAGCTACCACAGCCTCCCAGACACTGTTCAGAGAGGTGTACTGTTTTCCCTCCTTGTAAATCTCACATTTGATGAGGGACCACAGGTTCTCTATGGGGTTCAGATCAGGTGAACAAGGAGGCCATGTCATTAGTTTTTCTTCTTTTAGACCCTTTCTTGCCAGCCACGCTGTGGAGTACTTGGATGCGTGTGATGGAGCGTTGTCCTGCATGAAAATCATGTTTTTCTTGAAGGATGCGGACTTCTTCCTGTACCACTGCTTGAAGAAGGTGTCTTCCAGAAACTGGCAGTAGGACTGGGAGTTGAGCTTGAGTCCATCCTCAACCCGAAAAGGCCCCACAAGCTCATCTTTGATGATACCAGCCCATACCAGTACCCCACCTCCACCTTGCTGGCGTCTGAGGCGGACTGGAGCTCTCTGCCCTTTACCGATCCAGCCACGGGCCCATCCATCTGGCCCATCAAGACTCACTCTCATTTCATCAGTCCATAAAACCTTAGAAAAATCCGTCTTGAGATTTTTCTTGGTCCAGTCTTGACGTTTCAGCTTGTGTGTCTTGTTCAGTGGTGGTCGTTTTTCAGCCTTTCTTACCTTGGCCATGTCTCTGAGTATTGCACACCTTGTGCTTTTGGGCACTCCAGTGATGTTGCAATATGGCAAAACTGGTGGCAAGTGGCATCTTGGCAGCTGTACGCTTGACTTTTCTCAGTTCACGGGCAGTTATTTTGCGCCTTGGTTTTTCTACACGCTTCTTGCGACCCTGTTGACTATTTTGAATGTAACGCTTGATTGTTCGATGATCACGCTTCAGAAGCTTGGCAATTTTAAGAGTGCTGCATCCCTCTGCAAGATATCTCACTATTTTTGACTTTTCAGAGCCTGTCAAGTCCCTCTTCTGACCCATTTTGCCAAAGGAAAGGAAGTTTCCTAATAATTATGCACACCTGATATAGGGTGTTGATGTCATTAGACCACACCCCTTCTCATTACAGAGATGCACATAACCTGATATGCTTAATTGGTAGTAGGCTTTCGAGCCTATACAGCTTGGAGTAAGACAACATGCATAAAGAGGATGATGTGGTCAAAATACTCATTTGCCTAATAATTCTGCACTCCCTGTATAGTCGAGCAAAAGGTCACCAAACCAGTTAGTTTTCCACCAGTCTCTATAGTTTCAACGATGCTACTAAAATAGTTTAACTCTTAATCAGTTTGAATCCCAATAATTTATTTGGGTATTACATGTTATAGGAGTTACTGGTGATAGTATTGCGAGTTTGCAATGTCGTTTTTTTTTTTGTTTTCTTGAAAGAAACATATGGATATAACTGGAACGCAGCATCAGTAATATATCCTTGGTTCATTGAGTATTTTGGGTCTTGCAACATCACACTTTTGCCCAGCCGAGGTTTATTACGCCTCAACTTGCATCACAGTTGCAGTCGAAGGAACTGCCCTTCTGAGCCATAGCCACTTATTTATTTAATGGATTTCTTCTTGGCTCCCCCTGTCACACCCATCCGTCCTAGGCCTTTGCAGTAGGATCGTTCAGAAAAACCTCTGCAGCTGACCTCTTTCGGCTCAAAAAAAACATTTCAGCCCCTGCTGGTTCTCTCTTCAACCCCAGCTGATGACACCTTGCTGTCCTAGGAATGCCTCTTCTTCAGAGCCTCTCTAGTACATGCCAAATTGAACACTCCTCAGTGATGCCACTAAAGGGTATCTGGATGGTGTTACTTGGGCCGTACGGGGCAGCGCTGGTGAGGCTGGGGCTATGTTCCAGCCACTTCCGAAAAAAGCTCTTGATCCTTCTTTTGAGGAACTCCACATAGAGTTGATCACGCCTTAAAATTTCCTTTGTGGGGTAAAGTTCTGTTTCCTTGTTTTGATTCTGAAAGCGTATTCCTTGAAAGGAAAAAAATAGAACAAATGTTAGACTATTGTCCAGCTGTTTGTGTGCAAATAGTTTATGGTTTACTTTTGTTAATGAATGATTGATGTTGTTTTGTGCTGTGCCTAAAGAAAAAGCCACAAAACCCTCCACAAAATTGTTCCAGAAGAACGCTTGTGATTATAGGTAACCCCCTCATTGTTTAAAAAAAAAAGAAATATGTTTAAGGAGATCTGTCCTGCATAATAATTTTGAGTGTTATAATACCTCTTGAGCAAATAATGCTGCATCATTTGGATAGTACTTGTTCCGATTTACTGCTTACTTTTTCTGCTTGGGAGTGGACTGTTATCGCATTGTTTTCAAAACCCTCCCCTTTGAAAAAATACGTAACCTACGGGTCCAATGTTTTGATATATAGGATTAATCGGTGCGTATAGTACCTTGAGGGATAGAAATGGAATCGTACTAAACCTATAGTTCAATTTGGGAAAACAATCTGGGGACACCAATGATCTGTCCACTAAAAACCAATTAGACTTTTCTGAGTGAGACAAAGCTTTAGTGGCTTTAAACTTTTCCTGACCCTTCCTTACTTTTTACAGGGCTCTTATCAGGCTATTGTGTTCTGCTAGCGTTGGGTTGCATTGCTTTTTTTTTAAAGCTTTAGCCTTTGTTTCTCTCCTTCACTTCGCCAGCCTCTTCCCCATTTAATCAACTTTATAAACCCCATGTGGAACATTTTCACAAAACATAAACATAAGAGAGAAATTTGATTGATGCAGTTTCACAATGTTTTAATTCATTGTAAACAGTAACTACATGCATGCTATAATCTAGAGATATATTTTACGTTTGTGAGACGTAAATGAAGGCAGAAAGCCAATTATGCTTTTATGTGGGTCTTCAATCACTAGAACAAGATGGTTGTTAAAACTCTTTACCGCAATAACGGTTCTCGTAAATTAACATCGGATACCTCCATTTTCTTTAGCTGACAGAAAAATCGCAACAGAGATTCATCCAACTGATGCCCAATTGTCCTATTTCAGTACACGTGGCTTACCGTAAATTCCGGACTATAGAGCGCACCTGATTATAAGCCGCACCCACCACATTTCGGGAGGAAAACCGATTTTGTACATACACAAGACGCACCTGTATATTAGCCGCATGCGCCCACATTGAAAAACCGCAATCCCAACACAAATTGGGGTTTTTAAGGGTTATTATTCTATCTTCGTTATTCATTATCCATTATCCGTTATCGGTCAGTTCATAATACGCTACAAAGCCTAGGAGCCGGGACACTTACTCTTAGCCAAAAGGCCAAGCTAAGGTCCTAGCCCTAAAGCCTTGCTGCGATCATTGCGAATGCACCGTTCCCGGAGGTACTGCAATACCGGGCCGATGCGTGGAGTGGACAGAGCAAGCTCTTATTCCATCTCCGGATTGCAAAAATCAAAGATCATGGCAAGAGGTAATGTCCTACCACCCAGTTGGTTCAAATTGGGGTTTTGGGGTTTTTAAGGGTTATTGATCTATCTTCGTTATTCATTATCCATTATCCGTTATCGGTCAGTTCATAATACGCTACAAAGCCTAGGAGCCGGGACACTTACTCTCAGCCAAAAGGCCAAGCTAAGGTCCTAGCCCTAAAGCCTTGCTGCGATCATTGCGAATGCACCGTTCCATGACGACTCATTTAGAATCTCACAGTGCACCGTTCCATGACGACTCATTTAGAATCTCACAGTCGGCTATACACTTGATCTTAGCCAAAAGGCCGAGAAGCGACAGATACTACACTTGATCTTAGCCAAAAGGCCGAGAAGCTCCTTCATTAAAGTCCACAGGCCAAAAATCACAGCCAATACAGTTCAAAACACACAGCCGGCAAAATGAACGGAGAATGATACCGCTACTTAAGGTTTGATGCAGACCTGCAGAGTCCAGGTCCCGTTGAAAGTAATCCAAGGAAAAAAGTGTATATTTCCAAAGGTAAGGGTGGGAAAAATATATATCCGCTATTGTCTGCCGTGTCCACAAACGCGTCTCACCTTTACTCCACTTCCCGTCAGCCCGCGTTTGCCCGGCCCCTTCTTTCTCATTTGCTCGTACAAAACATATCAGAATAAGTTTCTAAAATAAATACATTACAAAAATATACAGTTGCAAATACATATTATACATGGTTACACATATTTACAAAGAAAGACGGTACACCGAGAGAGTTTTCAAAGCTTTAATAATAATATTATAACTTTCATCCCAAACCGTGCCTGTGAAGGGTAGCAAAACGCTACTAGCAACACGCTCGCAACACAGTAGCCGGGTGTGTTAAGAAAACATACCGTACTTGTAGTAAGCACGGTAAACCGTCCTCGTCATCCTCCATATAACTGACATTCAGAGTAGTCTTCCTTCAGTATGGGGAAGAGACTTTGTCATATAGATGTCATATAGACGCTCCCTTATTCATAAACACGCTAGCATCACGCTCGCAAAGTAAAGTTTACTGCGGTAGCTCTGATTCCTTCTATATCGGACTGCTCGATTGCGTTTAGCTTGAAAGTTGCGTCATGTGCCTTTCTTTTGGCAATTTGCATGATGAGGATATGTCTACGCTAAATTAATTTGTGCACAAGCTAAGAAGTTGCAGTTTAAATCTTACCTTTTGTACTCGAGCGCCGCTGGCGGCCGTTAGAAAAATGACATAAAATGGCCGCATCACTGAATAAGCCGCAGGGTTGAAAGTTTGGGAAAAAAGTAGCGGCTTATAGTCCGGAATTAACGCTATATTGATTTCCTTCTCAGTTGAGTTTATGAATGGGTTCATCATTGCCAACTACTTCTTTAAATATTCAATGTCCACACCCATGTCAACCATTTTCACTCTTCATTTAACATGCTTATTTTCTCAAATGTTTGCTAAAACCTTTATTAACCAATAATTCAAAGTACACGAGCCATCAGACTTTGGCTATGGAAAAAAGAACACCTGAAAGTGCCGAAAAGTGTTTTTATTTTTTTTCCAGGAACTAATCTAAGTGAAAAACTAATCAAAGTAATTGATACAAAACATTTATTGCCCCCGAGCTGATGAAAATGCATTTTATGAAGAGTCAGCCAGCGAGGGATGAAATGAAATATGGGTAATAAAACAGCTTCTTGTGCCTCATTCAGTAAAACAAATATATTTTTTAATCAGTTTTAGTCACATCTACAGGGATCAGAATGGAGATTTTCATTTTCAGCTGAAATAGCCAGCGTCCAGGAATAAACCAGGGCGGAGCCCCCCCCACCAACCCAACCCCCCCCCCCCCCCCCCAAAAAAAATAAAAAAATAAATAAAAATAAAAAAACCTGGGTTTTAGGCAATTTACTTGTCCAAAACCATGCTTATATTTATCATTTAAGTAACATTTTTAGAAGATTAAAATAATTTGCCCACATAACTGATTTTTTTGTAAATACTGCAAGATAAGTTCAAATGCAGTTCAGTCCCTGCAGCTTGTGCGACAATGCGGCCAATTTTTCTAACGGCCGCCAGGGTGCGCCAGAGCAATAAAGGAAAGAGTGAGACAGTCGGATTTTGAATTTGTTTGCTACGCAAGAGAAAAAGTGAAAAAGTCGGAATGCCTTTGGGGTTCAAAAACAGCGGAAATCCGCGGAAAATTCTGATCCCTGCATCTAGCAATGCAAGTGTGCTGTTGGTGCAGAGATTTTATTTCTACGTGGCTGTTTCTATGGTGAAGTGTAACACTATTCAGCCGCTGACAGATCTTAAATTGCAAGAAACTACAAAATAACTGTTGACCCTTTTTATTTTCACGTCTGATAGGGTTAACATGTATCGACCAATATATTTAATTCTTGTAAAAAGTGTCGATTAAAAACGTTTATTGTTGGGATATGATATGATGAAATTGTGTGTTAAAAAATTGTTAAAACGTCATATTATCAGATATAATGAAATTGTGAATAACGAAATTGTGAACATGCTTAATTGCTGTTAAGATTGTCGAGAAAAATTGTTCAAACCTCACATTGTTTATTTGATGTTACTAGTGTCAATGAAATTGTTCAAACCAAACCATGTATCGACCAATATCTATAAAATAGATGAATAATTAATACGATTTAGCAAATGTACCAAATGTTGAGATTTGTTGTCCTTCAAAACAAACAGTGCAAAAGTAAACAAATTAAAATAATTTCAACTTAGCGGTATATGGGTGCATCTTGTCAATGCTACTCTAAACATCTCATCTCATCTCATTAGCTGCACCGCTTATCCTCAGTAGGGTCGCGGGGGTGCTGGAGCCCATCCCAGCCATCATCGGGCAGTGGGCAGGGGACACCCTGAACTGGTTGCCAGCCAATCGCAGGGCACACGGGGACAGACAACTCACTCGCTCATTCACACCTAGGGACAATTTGGACCGGCCAATCCACCTGAAATGCATTTCTTTGGAATGTGGGAGGAAACCGGAGTGCCTGGAGGAAACCCACGCAAGCACGGGGAGAACATGCAAACTCCGCACAGTAAATCCGGTAGCTGGATTTTAACCCACACAGGAGGTTCCCAAGACCTTAGAACTGTTCCTCACACGCGCTAACCACTGCCCTACTCTAAACATACTTATCTCAATTTTTTGGGGGTTATTTTTTACATTTACATTTAAAAAGAAGTGCGAAAATGCAATAAAATGAAAATAAATCTTTTTGAAATAATGCCAATGATAAGTTTGATGAGGTTAATCCATAAAATATGGCAGAACTTTGTCACCGCGATTTAAATTTACTTTAAATGTTTACGTTTTCTGTTTATTCTCTGGTAATCTAATTTTAACATGTATTATTTTCATGTGCTGATGCTCTTTTATTATTTTTTAAGAAAAAATGTAGACCATTTTTTTGCGGGCCTTAGAACGGATTAGCACATTTCCATACAAAATGCGTCTCTACTTATGAAGTTTTCAGGTTACGAAGCTACTCCCAGAACAAATTACATTTGTAAGTAGAGGTTACACTCTACTTACAAAACTAAATACCAATTGTCTTGCTACTTAGGTTTTGCTACTTCTCGGATTTGCGTAGTGCATTGTGTTCTGCATTCTGATTGGTGAAACAATCCCAAAATTAGTAGTTATTGGTCATAAATAAATACATGTTTACAGGATACATTACTTGAATTTCTTGAATGAATGTTTGGGCCTGTAAAATGGTTTTGTTATTTGATTTCAATACATTGTAGAATATTTAACCCTTGGATGGATAAGTGGGGTCAAAAATTACCCCATGGGTTATTATTCTTCAAAATCTTTAAAAATAAAAAAGACATGTTATAATCTAGGTATTACTCATAAAACATGTTTATGATCAATGTTCCCTGTAATTTTCCTTAAGGGTCTGAGCGTTCACACAAAGTCTGTGAGCAACGCTTGAAACAACAGTGAGCAACCATAATCCCAAGTGTGGCAAGATAATTCATGATCAAACATGTCCAAAACTTGACATCAAGTTACATTTTGCTGAGTTTCCGGCAATGCAAAATGATTTTTCTCTTTTGAATGAATTGAATCATGTACTATTGCAACGGTTGTACGGCCTACAAACGTCGTTTGTTCTTACAATTATTTCGCAAGATATCCATTTCTTTTTGTTTCCTGACATGTTTTGTTGCATAATATTACCATTTTTGGGGGCTTTTTGAGTCGGTTGTAAGATACAGAACTGTACTTAATCACATTTTAGTGGAAGTACAATGTTGGCAACAAGATTCACTTGATATAATTGGAAATTATTTGAATGCAACACAAACTTTCTTTTTTTTTCCCCGTGTTTTTTTTCTACTTTTTTGTTACTTTTTCCTTTTTCTCTATTTCCTTTTTTCCTACATTTCTTTCTTTTCTTTTTTTTTTCTGGCTTTTTTTTCTAAATTTTTTTTCTCTTCCTTTTGTTTTTTTTTTCTAGCTTACTTTTTCATTTTGGTATTTTTTTCTTTTTTGTTCTATTCCCCCCTTCCTTTAAGTCATGTTGTGCATAATTTTACATCATATTTAGTCATGTTGGGATTAAAGAAGCAAAAACAACCTGAAGAGCCGTTTAGGACCCGAAAGATCCGGTTACTTTTAGTGAGCCGAGCAGAAGAAGCCGGTTCTCTACTAACTTTACTCAACTTCGTTCTACTTCGACTCGACTTCAAAATACCTCATTTAGGACACAACGTTAGGGGAACCCCTGTATTTTTACCTTTATGCACTGTAACTTTGACTTAAGTCGCTTCTTAATGAGTAATTTTGAGCCCTGATTTTTGTGCGCCGGCTCGATATTCTTGTGCGCCGAGAATGTGCGAGCAGTGCGCAATTGCGCACGCGCGCAGCTTAGAGGGAACACAGTTTATGATATGATGCCATTAGTATTTGGATTTTTCCCACCACTAATTTTTGACCCTACTCATGGAAGAGTATGTACTGGTAAGTCATGCATGCATCCAAGGGTTAATTGAAAGAAAAAAATAAAGGTTTCTACTTTACAGAGTTTGCCCATCACCGGTTCATTTTGGAACCAAACTTTTATGATACACAAATAATCAATGTATCCTACTAATATTAAAACATTACTCTTCCTATTAGAATAGAATAGAATATGCCTTTATTGTCATTGTTACAACATGGGATATGCTGTGACAACGAAATTGGACGACTCCAGTTCCACATTTACAGTGAGGATAAGAAAACAAAGAGATAAAGGAACAAAGAACTAACTGATTTTGTTGTAAGTAGGCTTTGTTTTGATGAGGGGGGGTAAGGGTCAAACAGAGTTGCTGGATACAACCGGAATGTTTGATGTTTGATCTTACATTATACATACATAGTCCAGTGTTTTCCGAATTGCACAGTCCACAATTGAATGGATTACAGTGGGAGTACAGTCCATAAAGTCATGGTGGAGTATTCTTAACGTGCTATTGACAATGAAATTCGACTACCGTTTCCCTAATTTTGAACATGGCTTCTTTCTCTTTCTAGTACGGCCAAATACAATGTCCTCACTTTCCTCCCGAGGTTTCTCTACTCGCAGTTCCGGAGAGCAGCCAACGCGTTTTTCCTCTTCATTGCACTCCTACAGGTAACAATTTCTTATTCCATATACGATTCGAGCATGCAAACATTTTTATTTTAGGTGTGAAAAGTCTTTCTCGCTATTAGTATGCAAGTGCTAGACTGTTAGCATTGACCTAGACACCATTTGCAAAGGTCCTGTGTGTAAAAATACACTCGTAAAGACGCGCGCGCGCACACACACTCGTAAACATTAGACTGCTTTGCTTATGAATAATACATGTAATACAATGTTCTGCTAAAGGAAAATTCAATTGGTTTTTGGGCTTTGTGATATTTATATGCCATATTGCATCGAAACTGCATTGAACTAAGACGCCTCCGTTTTACCTCATTACCATACTGTATATTGTGGAATGGATAGTGTTATTGTTCTTTGTTAAGCCACAATTTTCAGTATTGATGTTTTCCCGCCGCCATCGCGATGCGATTCAAAATAGCTCAAATCCATCCCTCTCAGAGATAAGAGCGAGCGGGAGGATTCGTTGCTTTGATTCCAGCAGACTTTAGTTCCCCGTTAAGAACCCTCCATTCTGTGACCTTGGAGTCCTTGTTTTGAAAAGCAGCCGCTGGATCTTCATTAGTTGACTGCTCGATGCTGCAACCTTGAACAAAAAAAAAACGTCTCCGTGGAGATGGTGTGTCACGTTTGTAGATGCGCGTCCGATTAGTATTGAATGTGGGAAGTAGGAAGTAGAGTTATTACGCTGTGGTTGCTACCAACCAGCAGAGGAGACCAGGGGCGGCAGTAGCTCAGGAGGTAGAGCGCTCGTCTTGGGATCAAGGGATCTCGGTTCGAATCCCGGCTCGTCTGTGTTACATGTCGAAGTGTCCTTGGGTAAGACACTGAACCCCTAATACCCCCAATAAGCAGGTTAGCGCCTTACATGGCTGCAAGGCCGCTATTGGGAAATGTGGAGCACATTGTAAAGCGCTTTGGGAAGTCATTGACTTGAAAAGCGCTATATAAAAGCAGATCATTTCATTTCATATAGACCAGGGGTGTCAAACTCATTTGAACTCGGGGGCCACACGATAGAACAAACATTCTGTCGGGGGCCGGACGAGTAGATTAAAGAGAAAGAAAAAGAGATAAAGAAATAAGAGAAAAAGGGAGGGAAAAGGAGAGAGGGCGGGACAAAGAAAAAAAAAGAGAGAGCGGGAGAGAGCGTGAGAAACGAAAGATAAAAAGTCGTGAGAGAGGGGGAAAAGAAAGGGAGAGGAAGAAAGAAATCCAAAGAGAAATAGAAAGACAGAAGGAGAGAAAATAAAGCGCGATGGGTATGAAGAGAGAAAGAGAAAAGAGAGAAAAGGAAAAAAGGAAGTTAGAGCAAAAGAGGTTAAAAGACACAGAGAGAGAAAGAGACAAGGAGCAACAAAGGAAGAGAAAAAGAGAGAGACAGAGTGAAGGAGAAAAGGGGTGGAAAAGTGAGAGAGAGAGAGAGAGAGAGAGAGAGAGAGAGAGAGAGAGAGAGAGAGAGAGAGAGAGAGAGAGAGAGAGAGAGAGAGAGAGAGAGAGAGAGAGAGAGAGAGAGAGAGAGAGAGAGAGAGAGAGAGAGAGAGAGAGAGAGAGAGAGAGAGCAAAAGAGGTTAAAAAGACACAGAGAGAGAAAGAAACAACGAGCAACAAGGGAAGAGAAAAAGAGAGACACAGAGTGAAAGAGACAGAGAGTGGGAGAAAAGGGGTGGAAAAGTGAGAGAGAGAGAGAAATACAAGTCCAGCGTCTTTGTTCCAGGCACCTGGCTTTGGCAACATCAAGTTGACCTATTACAACCTGCAGCTTGTTTTTCTCTTGCGCTTCTCTGAGTGTTGTCTCGCGGGCCGGATTCAATCCCTTAGCGGGCCTGATCTGGCCCGCGGGCCGCCTCTTTGACACCTGTGATATAGACCATTTCCCCTGGGTCGTGGACCGGTACCGAGCAATGGGTCATTCGGTACCAGAGAAACAAGTTGCCTTATTTTTCACTTATATTGTATTTGTTTCTCAAAATACTCATTGTTCAGGTGCTTATTATACACAAGGTTTTACGGTTATATATTACCGTATTTGAGCAAGTCCGAAAAAATGCAGCTGACCATATTTGCTCAGCAACGGAGGGCAGCACGGGGGAGATGTGGTTAGCGTGTGTCCGGCACAGTTCATGAGATCAAACCTTCCTGTGTGGAGTTTGCATGTTCTCCCCGTGCTTGCATGGGTTTCCTCCGGGCACTCCGGTTTCCTCCCACATTCCAAAAACATGCATGTCAGGTTAATTTGCCGGTCCAAATTGTCCCTCGGTGTAAATGAGCGAGTGAGTTGTCTGTCTCTGTGTGCCCTGCGACTGGCTGGCAACCAGTTCAGGGTGTCCCCTGCCCACTTCCTGAATATAGCGGGGATGGGCTCCAGCATCCCCGCGACCCTAATGAGAATAAGCCGAGTAGATAATGGATGAAATGTGATGTCTTCAAATTGTTTTTTCTTTAGCCTTTTTTCGTTTTAATTTTTCTTTCAGGACTAAAAACTAAATACTTTTCGTGTTTGGCACAGATCTTTTTGATGCCGGAAATTTCGATGCAAGCCTACACATATGTTGTTTACAAATTCATTGTGAACGGGTCTGCTAGCCCTTATGATAACATTCATACATAATACTATAGAATAGAATAGAATATATCTTTATTGTCATTGTTACAACATGGGATATATTGTGACAACGAAATTGGACGTGGCACTCCAGGTCCACATTTTACAGTGAGGATAAGGAAAACAAAGAGATAAAGGAACAAAGAAGATGTTTGTACCGTCCTTGTTGTATAGGCTTTGTTTTCCTCCGGAGAGGGGTGTATGAGGGGGTGAGGGACAGACAGAGATGGGCGGATTCAACCAGATGTTTGATCTTACTGTCCACACGGTCCAGTGTATTTTCCCTAATTGCTCAATCCACGTATTGAATGGATTTGGGAAGTACAGTCCTTAAACATGCCCGATTAAAGTCGCCGGCGACGATAAAAGCTCCGTCGGGGTGTGCAAGCTGCTGTTTATTGATAGCAGCGGGCAGGAGATTTAGCGCTATGCTAACGTTAGCATCCGGTAGAACGTAAACAGCAAGCACATTGACCACAGTTAGCTCTCTCGGTAGATAGAAGGGTCTACACGATACTGCTAGAAACTCTATATCGAGTGAGCAGTGTTTGTCAATGATTCGGCTGTTATTGTAGCGCATAGTCCCCCATAGTCCCCATATAGATAAGACAAAAAGTTTCTCTTCTTATGACAAAAACTGTGTTTTATTTAATTACATCCGTAATGGTTCAAAAGTCCGTTGAATTGGTCAGTGACCACCGAAACCTATTTGTATCATGCTAAATCGAAACATTCCCAGATATTTGAAGAATATATACAATGTTTTCATAGTTCCTTTGTGTTATGACTGTAACATTCTGGTTCATTTAATCTCATCAAACCACATGTTCCTCTTGATACTCTTTGTCCTTACTTAATTTTGTCTGAAATTCTTTTCTTCCACACAGCAAATTCCGGACGTCTCTCCCACCGGTCGCTGGACAACGTTAGTTCCACTGCTCTTTATTCTAGTTGTGGCTGCTGTCAAGGAGGTCATTGAAGATCTGGTAAGAATGACTTCAAATACAGCACTTTTTGAGTTTAGACTTCCACTCCAGGAGGCAGTGATGATTTAATCCCGATATGTATGCTCGCATCAGCTCGGTGGGCTTGCGGGTAGGGCACCCGCCCCGAGACTGGGAGGTTGCTGGTTCATACCTAAGACTTACAACATTGGTCCCCATTGCCTCTCTGCTTGGAGGGGTTGGAATTGGGGGGCTTGGTCACCTAATGACTCCCAACGAGACGTTGCAACGCATCAGTTGGGTTGAGCGAGAGGGCTGGGAATGTCTTCTTGGCTCTAGCCAGGGGTAGGGAACCTATTGCTCGGGAGCCATATATGGCTCTTTTCATGAGTACATATTGTCACGACCCAGAATGGAATCTCGGATCCAATTGCGTTTGTTTTAAAGGAATCTTTATTGGATTGAGCTGACAGAGCTTGCTTTGGAAGCCAATGGTTGTCAGTCGCTAGCAGCGTTGGACAGAATGGCGGTTCCGTGACAGGTAGGCAGAATCGATACGGCTTAGCGGGCGGGTCGATGGCCAGGGCAGGAGAGCTGCTCGTAAACGTGGGACAGAAACAGGTCGAAACCGAAGGCAGGCAGGAATCAACAGGAGAGGTCTTTGGTACTGGAATCTGGCAAAACACACAGAGAGACACAAGTACGGTCTAACCCTCACCTCTGGGCGCTGACAGCTTAAGAGGAGAGTGCCAGCCAATCAGAGAGCGCGCTCCTGCGTGCCAAAAGATTGCCCCAGGTGTCTTCATTTTGGCAATCATGACACATATGGCTCCAAAATAAAATGTAACTATTGCACATCTCTCTGTGCCGTTCCAAAGTCAAGTGATTTCATCCCGATTTTGGTCCATATAAAGCCGAAGCAACTTAATGCAGAAGTTCGACAAGAAACCGTTTAAACTGATAAATAAAAACGCTGGCAAACAAATTTGATTGGGTGAGCAGTACAGGTGGGCGGATCCCTGCACTCAGCGCAAGGCACTTCCCTCTCTCTATCTCTCGCTCAGTGCAGTCTACACTAAAAGTCAATATTCAGATTCAGATTTACTTTATTGTCATTCGTGTACACGTGTATACAGAACAAAATGTTGATACATCTGACCCGCACAGTTTCCTTGAGCGTCAGCCGGGATAGATAAGATTAACCATGTCTTCGTCAGAATTTTAGCGCAGCAGTTCGTCATCTCGCGGTTCGATGCCACTTCCAGTTGTTAAATGGTCCAGTTTATTGTCCAGAGTGCGAACGTTGGAGAGGAAAATGGATGGGAGAGGCGTTTTGAAGGGTTTAGCCTTTAGCCTAGCGGTTAGCCCGAATATGATGATATGCTTATCGTTTGCAGTCATTTGTGACATTTTTACAAAAGAACTTTGCATGCACATTGTTTTGAAACCGTTATTAAGGACACATTTCATGGAAAAAAATGGTCCCTGACCCCTGCACTAGGGGGATAAGGCTCCCGTATATACATACATGTATGCCTGCAAAAGCAGATATATATCGTGTGCATGTGCAAGCACGCTCATTTCATTTAACAAATATGCTTGCCTGAGTACCTTTAGAATTAGTTAACATACATATTATATGCACTAAGCTTTTAGCACAGCTTAAATTATCGTACCTACAAATCTGTAAACTTTCTCTTTGGAAGTTATTTTTCTCTATTATGTTCAAGTGTCAAGTTGTGCCCCCACCCTGGGCTCTATTGCAGTAGACCTGCTGTGTAGTTCTGTTTGCAGGTCCCAGTGGATAGCTACTCTATACCGTCCGATTATCCGTCTTACTGAACTCACAAGCAGAATCAGCGTCGGTATCGGATAGAAAAATCCGGAATTGAGCCATCCCTCGAAAGAAATGTCTTAAAAATACCCCACTCTGAAATCAACAAAAAATAAACAGAAGCTTGTTTAGGATATTGTTAAAATGAATAAAATATGTTGACATTTGGAGTAGTGAGCGCTCGTTTTGCAAAAATAAATGCATGCTAATGCGTATTTACTGTAATAATTATAAGTATAAATAATATATATATAATATAGTATAACAAATATAAAGTATCTATCTATATTTATCTATCTCTATCTATATTTATCCATCTCTATCTATATTTATCTCTCTCTCTCTCTATCCATCTCTATTTATTTATCTCTATATCTATTCCTATCTATCTATATCTCTATCTATATCTCAATCTCTCTTTATCTATCTCTCTATCTCTCGATCTATCTCCATCACTTTTTATCGATCTCTCTATCACTCTCTCTTTCTCTATCTAGCTATCACTCTATCTCTATCTATCACTCTATATCTATCTATCACTCTATCTATTTATATCTCTATATCTCTCTGTATCTCTTTATCTATCCATCTATCCCTCTCACTTTCTATCTATCTAGACATCTATCTAGACATTTCTATCTATCTATCTATCTTTATCTCTCTATCCATCTATCTATCTATCTATCTATCTATCCCTCTCTCTTTCTATCTATCTAGACATCTATCTAGACATTTCTATCTATCTATCTATCTATCTATCTATCTTATCTTATCTTATCTTATCTTATCAATCAATCAATCAATCAATCTATCTTTATCTATCTTTATCAATCTATCTCCTCTATATCTCTCTATTTATCCTTCTCTATCTCTTCTATATCTCTCTATTTATCCTTCTCTATCTCAATTTATCTATCTCTATCTATCTTATAGGGTTTCCCTTAATTCTGACACAGCGGTATTACTATGCCTTCATTTTGCTCCAGCACTTTCTCACTTTGGATTAAATTCATTTCCTCACCTTCGCCAGCAACAAAATAAATACAGGAAACGCGGATTCACGTGCATTATAGCTTCCGTTGCTTACCTGGAGCGTGTTTTGTGAGCGCACTGACAAGTAACAAGGTAAGCGATATAAATGCCGCACCAATCTGACACGTCTGGTTTGCGTCAGGGGCAGAAAGAAAAATGGCCGAATGAAATTAGCCGACAGCTCCTGCTCTCAATGTGATGAACGAGCTTACGCTTAGCACTGAAAACTTTCCCCGGTCTCGGCGCAGCTGGCGAAAGGTTGAAACCGCGTGACACCGTCCGCCTTTTCATTACACACAAGAATGCGTCGCTCGCGTGGCGTGATTCGAATGAAGCCTTAAAAGGCGACTGCACGGGACTGCACCAATTAGCTTTTAATTGAATTAGCAGTGGAGGAAATCGGCATAGGCTTAAGGAATGTAAACAGTTTCAGTGTTCTCGTTTGCCCGCGCCCCTGCGTCCTAGACTCATCATTTTTGCTGGGGACGCATAGTGTCAAGTCAACGTGCGTCCCTGGGACGCATCTTTTTTGACACAAAATTGTCATTATTACCCTTTTTTTTAACAAAGATTTACCGCACTCCAAACTTTTCGTCAGGCAGATCCGCCATTGTTGTTTTGGTCTCGCGGTTCGAGTTTTCGTCCGCACGCCGATCTCGGCAAACGAGATCTCGTTGTTTCGAGATTACGTCATTGTTGTGGTGGTTGTCGTCGAGGGAAGGTGAAGGCTAAGTATGCCTCTGAAAAAAGTTAGTATTAGGTGAAAATCAACACAAAATTGGTCATTTCTTCAGTGTCGGTAATAAGTCGAAACTTAACGCAGAAAGTGATGACAACGGCAATAATTCCGGCACGAAAAAACGGCGGGGAAATTCTTCGGAAGATCGCGAAGGCAAGGAAAACACGTGTGTTGAAGCCAACGATTCGACGAAAGAAAACAAACAAAAGAATACTCCTAGCAAGGACTTTTCTGCCAAAATGGACTCTATTATATTCCTGGTTATGCTATGAGGGGATGATAATGGATTGGACCTTGAGAAGGCATTACAACTGGGGCAGGACGGCAAACCATGAAGAATATATGAATTGGAAAATCTGAAGTGATAACTTGCTTTGTATTACCAATTAAATGTGATGATTAAAACTGCAGGCAGCACGGCGGCGCAGTGGTTAGCGCTTGTGCGGCACAGTTCATGTCATGGGAACCTGTCGTGGGTTCAAATCCAGCTCCAGACTTTCTGTGCGGAGTTTGTATGTTCTCCCCGTGCTTGCGTGGGTTTCCTCCGGGCACTCCGGTTTCCTCCCACATTCCAAAAACATGCATGTCAGGTAATTTGGCTGGTACAAATTGTCCCTAGGTGTGAATGAGCGAATGAGTTGTCTGTCCCTGTGTGCCCTGCAATTGGCTGGCAACCAGTTCAGGGTGTCCCCTGCCCACTGCCCGAAGATGGCTGGGATGGGCTCCAGCCCCTCCGCGACCCTAATGAGGATAAGCGGTACGGCTAATGAGATGAGAGATGAGATGAGATTAAAACTGCACGAATAGACTAATATTTCAACAATATTATTTTGTATAATGTACAATATTTTTGTGAAGTGGAAAATCTGAAGTGATAACTGCTTTGTATTACCAATTAACTGTGATGATGAAAACGGAATAAAAATATAGATTACTATAATTATTTCAGCAATATTATTTTGAATAATGTACAATATTGTTGTGAACTGAAAAATCTTGAAGTGATAACTGATTTGTTTTACCAATAAACTGTAATGATTAAAACTGAATGAATATATAGATTCATATTACATATTTGTCGCCGATTTACAATGTCAACCTCGATAACACAAAATTTTGGGGACCCATAGATCTCTGTTGGGACCCATAGATTTTTGAGCATGCGAGTCCCCGGGACCCACTTTTCACAGGTAAAATGAACACAAATTTTGTTGTGAGGGTAGTGAGAGGATATGCCAACGCCCTTCTTATCAGGGTTAGTGCACATTGCTGTTGCTGGATGCAACTCGACAAGACTCCAAACATCAGCACTGTCGACAATGTGACTTTAGTTCACTGCTGTCAAACTGCCGGCCCGCGGGCCGGGGGGCCGCGAGACAAAGCTGAGGGAAGCGCAAGAGAAAAACGAGCTGCAGGTTGAAATATGTCCACTTGATTTTGCCAAAGCCAGGTGCCTCTCACAAACGCTGTTCTTGTATTTCTTTCTTTCTCTCTCTCTCTCTCGTCCTCCCTTTTTATCTCACCTCCTATCTCTGTCTCTTTCACTCGCTGTCTCTCTCTTTCTTTCTTTGTTCCTCTTCTTCTCTTTCTCTATCTGTGTCTTTTTACCTTCTTTGGCTCTCCCTTCCGTTTTTTCCTTTTCTCCGTCTTTTCTCTCCCTCTCTTTCTCCCCTTCTCTCTTTCTCCCCTTCTCTCTTTCTCTCTTTCTGTTTTTGTTTGGATTTCTTTTTCTCTCTCTTTCTTTCCCCCTCTCTCACTATTTCTCTTTTTATCTCTTTTGTTTAACATTCTCTGTCTCTTGCTCTCCTTTATCTCTCTCTCTCTTTCTCCCTTTCCCTCTTTCTTTGTCCCACTCCCTCTCTTGTTCTCTCCCTCTCTTTCTCTTATCGTATTTCTTTTTCTTTCTCCTCAATCTACTAGTCTTTTTTTTTTTTTCTTTTTTCTTTCTTTTGTTGTTTCTTTTTCTTTCTTCTGTCTTTCTGTCTTGCTTTCTTTCTGTGTTTCTTTCTTTGTTTCTGTCTTTCTGTCTTGCTTTCTTTTTCTTTCTGTCCTTTTCATTCTTCCTACCTCATTAGTCCGGCCCTGAGAGAATGTTTGTTCTATCTTGTGGCCCCCGAGTTAAAATGAGTTCGACACCCCTGCTTTAGTTAGTAGAACCCAAGGGCAAATCATTGTGCCGATTCACATTCCTACTACCGATGACCAAGTAATGTCTTACAAGTAATGTCAAGAAATTGACCCGATAGAGCGATAATCGGCATTCCATTTTCTTCTTTCGTTCTAGAAACGCCACAATGCTGACAGTGTTGTCAACAAAAAGGAATGTCAAGGTACTGAAAACCTTCCAATGATGCTCTCTTTTGCCGTAACGGTATATTCTGACTTCCGACATTGGTATTTCTGTTTTTCTTTTTGTTATGTCACACAGTATTGAGAAATGGTGCCTGGGAGATTGTGCATTGGGAGAAGGTATGCAATGAAAACAAATCGGATTTCTTCCAGTCAAATCCTTTAAAGGCTAACTCATAATTACTCATCCCTGTTTTGTTTTGGAGACTCATTGCACGGCATCAGGTGGTTCGAGTTTACATTTGAACTGTGCAAAGAGTCTTTGTTTTTATGATTTGTTTGATTTTTTTTGTCCTTAACAAGAAGGCATTATCACATTTTTTTGTTGTTGTTTCCCATACTAAACATTAAAAGTAAGACCGGGCCTAAAAAAATCCAGCCCACACAGGCCCGTGAGTATTAAAGCCTGACCCAGCCCGTGCACGACAAATTACCTCAATTTGTTGGACCGAGCCTGAAGCCACCCTAATTTTCGCATTCCATTTGTCAGGACTAGGGAAGAGGAGGGTGGGGTCTAAAATAGACCACTTACATGTGGGAGAGCTATAAAAGTTGGCTAACGCTAGAAAATACACCAGGCATGAGACTTGATGAGTTTTCTTTACAACTGCAGTTGGAGGAGGACCTCAGACAGGAAAACTAGGAGACGCCAAAAAGGGCCATACAACTGATTAGAAATACACACTTTTGAGCAAATACATTTAAGCCTACTTGCCAGGAGCCCAAACCCGAATGTAATGATTGACATTTTATGGTCAGGCTCGGGCTTAAGATCTACTACACATTCTGCAGACCCGAATAATTCTGTGTTCTTCTTTTGAATCAGGGTCACCAACCTTTTTGAAGCTAAGAGCTAATTATTTGATTAGCACAATGTTGTATATATTTTAAAAGGTGGGTTAAAATAAGCTCAGTCAAGGATTAAATCATCTGCCTTGCATATGTGCACCAAGCAATTTACATATCTCAATCATAGGGTAATGTTAAATATAATTTTGTCAGAATTTATCATGTATTTAAGACACTGACCATGTCAATGATTTCTCAACCTAGCTAGAAATTTCCTAGAAATCACAACAATTCCTTACTGGTGAGTTGGGTGTCCATAGAGGGCTATTTGTTGCCCACGGACACCATGTTGGTGACCCCTGTTTTAAGTATTTATGCAGCAATAGAAAATATTACTAATTAGGTGCTGAAGATTGAAATCACTGAATAGTTTATATGAATATGTACGGTTAACATAGCATTTCCAAGCTATTTAGTGTCTTTTTCTCACAATATGTGTCTGATAATTTCCTTGCTGTATTAAATTCCATGCCCCTAGCTGTATTTGTGTCTAGTTCTCATCATTTTCATCATCGTCTTATGGAGTATCTGTCTCTTTTCAAATCTTGAATTATGCCATTTGAATTTCTTGCTCGGTCACAGTCCTTCTTTCCATTGTGTGCAGCACAATGACTGGTCTATTTTCACAGGTTGAGACGGGCGATGTTATTAAAGTTAATGACCGTGATTTCGTGCCTGCGGACGCTGTGGTTTTATCATGCAGGTATCAAGAGTCCGGTCTGGCGACTATCCGCTGGGATCGTCTCCGTCCTCTCTCTCTGTCTCCTCTTCCGAAAGAAATGATGATTTCCCTGCTTTTGAAAGAATCCACCATTTTTAGGCTTAAACTGAAAACGATCTCAAATCAGTAACAAAGATGTATAGTGTGACACTCATCATTTCTCTAGGTTGGAAAATAGTCATTTCTCTGGTTTTGCCCTTAATTTAAGAAATAAAAGACGATGAACCTTTAGGACTGACAGTCACTTTTCTCCTCTTTTTGTCCTTCCATCCTTGCCTCTCGTTCACCGCCACCCTTTCTTTTCTGCCCTTTTCCTGCTGCTGGCGTGTGCTTGCTAACACCAGGTGACCGTTGGGGAAGTAGTCAGAGCTGCCAACGGGGATCACCTCCCGGCTGACCTCGTCATACTATCGTCCAGGTCAGGAAATCCAGAGGTGTTGCAAAGACAAATGCTGGTGTCCAAAGCTCTGAGCAGTAGAGGGAGGAGCTTGTAATTCGCTCCCAGATTTTGCATGTTTATTTTGTTTTTATATTTTATATGCATGGCTCATCTAAACCCTACCGTGAAGCTTTTACTATATTTAAATGATACCAGGTCCTAGTAATGTAAACAAGTGTGACATAGACAAGTTGCGCGCGAATTGTTAAGGCTGAACGGCAACATTTGTGTCAGTTAATACCAGCCAATTGACGGTGCTCGCTGGACGCGGGAAGCAAGCCGCTCCCAGAATCGGAACGTGTTCCAAATGCGGAAGTGAATCTTCCGGAGCGGGACATCGTTGTGTAGTAGACGGAAAAACAGGTCGTGAGCCGGGACGGGAGATCAAAACGTGGTTGGGGTTAAAAAAACGAGTCATAGTCGGAGACAAACAGGGAAATCAGGAACGGACAGGTGGAAAACAGGACCGACGGGAGTCGGGGTCAAAAATGCTCGCCTTATGGAAACAGAGGTTTGCTGACGGACTGACAACAGGCGAGTGAAAGGACGGAGCTTAAGTAAGACGAGGAAGCCAGCAGCAGCTGGCGCCAAACGAGAGGGCACAGGTGAATGTAAGCAGTTATCATGACAAAAACATCGTAGATGATGACATCTGAAATAAGTACAAACATATATGAAAGCAGCAAGAAAGAGACTTAATTTTAGTGTTCAAAGTGAAATTAAAAAAAAAAAATGAATACACACAAAAATAAAAATTTAAGGCCGCAAGTTAATGAACGAGAATAGCGGTTCAGAAGACCAGTTCATATTTACAGTTGTTTAATTCATATATAACTTAAACTGTCTTTGGCTTCCATCCACTCAAAATAGTTAGTTTTGGTGGGATCAATCATAATGACAACAGCAATTAATAACTATTTTATTAACAATAAAATAAGGTATTAAATATTAAAGAAAATAAACATTAATAATAATGTTGATAAGTGTCATAGTATTGTTATACTTACCGTTCATAAAAAGATCTACTAGCTAGCACTGTGACTTACAGTATATAGTAGGCAATGGTAGCAAACTCTTACAATTACTTATCCTACTTACACTTATTAAGAGATTTGGCATTCAAGTAAATTGAAAACAGAAAGCCAAGATAACCTTGGTCCAGTCATTTCTTTCAATGATTTGCAGCAACAGGCTCCTACAGTGTTTCTAAAAAGACCTGTTTCATACACACAACAGCTGGGCATGTTGTTTTTACGACACTAAAAGTGCAACTCGACATACACATCTGCCTTTGCTATATTCAAGTCAAGTCATGTTTATTTGTATAGCCCTTAATCACAGAGTCTCAAAGAGCTGCACAGATCAGACTATTGCAAACTACAGACTATTATGACACCATTCCCTGATCTGAAACCTAAATGAGGACAAATAATACACAGATATTGTCAACATAAAATATAGGTTATTCATATGCTATGGAATAGAAGTGTGTTTTAAGCTTAGATTTAAACATTTCCACTGAGGTTGCAGATCGAATCTCGGGGGGAAGAGCATTCCACAGCACCGGGGCCGAATGGAGAATGCTCCTGGACATGCGGATCTCTTCTTGGCTCTTGGGATCACTAGTAGACCAGCATTTTCAGAGCGAAGGCTCCGGACCGGAACATAGGGGGATATTAAATCTGAAAGATATGAGAGTCCATGTAGGATTTGTATAATACAAACAGAACCTTAAAATCACATCTTTGCTAACAGGGAGCCAATGCAGGTTAGCTAAAATCGGGGTAATGTGATCAAACTTTCTTGTCTTAGTTAAAAGCCTCGCTGCAGCATTTTGTACCAGCTGAAGGCTCTTGATTTTGGACTTTGGGAGACCAGAGAGTAGTGCATTACAATCATCGAGACGCGAGCTAACAAACGCATGAATTATAATCTCTGCATCCGACTGAGACAGCGTAGTGTGAATTTTAGCAATGTTGCGAAGATAGAAAAAAGCTGTTGGAAAAATGGTTTGGTCTCTCAGGAACAGTCCTTTTATAGTTCAGATCATACCTCTCAGATCGGACGCACTGTGTTAAGTATGGAGAAATGACATCTGAGCCCTTTGGTGTTACCTGTGGTGTTCCGCAGGGTTCAGTACTTGCCCCCCTTTTTAAGCCATTTTTGAGATCTGATATAGCAATTTGGTGTGACATATTTGGACACCAACTGCCTCCAACTGCTTCAATTTTCATTAATGACTTCAGAAAATACTTAGCTGAGAAGACATTAAGTTTTATTTATACTTTAAATCTTTGGTACCTCCAATTTAGTGTCTACATGGTTCTTATTAAAGGGAACGGTTATTTATAAATGGTGTCAATTTACATGCTTAACATGCAAAACATAAACTTAAATCCAGCCATTTGTATCTGTCGGATTAAGACCCCCTTTAGCTGAAATTTTGAGGCAGCCATTTTCCTGTACGCTGACTTCTCATATAGTACAGTAAAATCCGAGTTCTGCATTTTTGTGAACGCAACATCCATCCCAGATTTGGATTGACCCACTCCAAAAGAAACTAACTCTATAAAGAGTAGCTAACAGTGTCCTGGCATGCTCTCCCGCCGTCCCTGTGCCTGAATTATGTTAGAAGCTCATCTGTCAACTCTGTTTCTTGCGGTTTACACACACTCGCATCACGCCACTCTGGAGTTTCCTTCCTTCTTTCTCAGCCCCTGTGCTGTTTAGTAGTTTATTCATCCTGCAAATAAAGAATCTTTCTCCTTAGTATTGCTTTTAAGCTGTGTAGTATAGAAGTCTAGATTTTTCTTTGCTCTTCAAATTAGCGCTACTACTACTATCTTCTCTTCAGTTTTACATCGTATTCAAATGATATGGTTACCAGAAATACTGTTTTCATGCATTGTTTCTTTTTCCCAATAGTGAACCGCAAGGAATGTGTTACATAGAAACATCTAATTTAGACGGCGAAACAAACTTAAAAATCAGACAGGTATGTCTCTCTTCAAGTGTTGTGTAATCACATTGTCGATTCTTGTTATCAGTGACACATGAAATACAAAATCTACAGGGTCTCCAAGTTACCTCGGACTTGAAGGACATAGACAGCCTGATGCGTCTCTCGGGAAAGATGGAGTGCGAATGTCCCAACAGACACTTGTATGAGTTTGTCGGGAATATCCGACTGGATGGGCACAGGTGGGTTTGCTTTTTGAGATCTTCGAATCTAAAAACATTTTAACACTTAATAAAGCCATCTATAATGCATTGTATTTATTAAATTATTCTCTAGTTCTGCCATACTTAGCATATTGTGCAGAAGTCTGGGGCAATAATTACAAAAGTTCACTACAGCCCCTTTATATCCTCCAAAAACGTGCAATTAGAACCATACACTGGGTAGGATATCGGGATCATACTAATAGTTTATTCCTGCAGTCCAAATGATTAAAATTGGATGATTTAGTAATATGTTTCACTTCACAACTCCTATTTAAGGACAACAAAAACATAGTGCCAGAAAACATCCAGACATTATTCATTCGGAAAGAGGGAAATTATAATTTAAGGGGCTGTAGTAAATTCATAATCCCAAAGGTGAGAACCACCAGGAAAAGTATGTGTGTGTCTGTGTGTGGAGTCAAACTTTGGAACAATTTACAAGACGAGATCAAACAATGTCCAACTATTCACTTGTTCAAATTTGAATATAAAAAAACATTACTGGCGGAATACAGAGATGAAGAAAATGGGGTATGAGTGATACGAGAGATTGGGAATAGTGCGACTAGAACTATGGTTAACTTTGTTGTTATTGTTGCTATTATATATAACTGTTATTATTGATATTATTATTATTGTTGTTATTACCATTGGTGTATTTAATAGGGAAGATGAAGGGGTAGGAAAAATAAGCATCTGCTTCTTACTACCCCTTTTCGATCATGTTATGTAACATTATTTTTGTTGTTGAGCTAATGTTTTTGTTCTGTTTTTATTTTAATGTTCGAAATCAAGTTTTCATTCATTCGTTCGTTCGACTTGGGAATTGTATATTCAATCCGTTTACGAAGTTTAGGAACTGCATGGTATTAGACTCATCGAATATGAAACGCCTTCAGCTATTTTTGTAACCCCTTTGACCTGTTCCGATATGAAACGTTTGATCCATTAGCTCAGAGCGGAGTGCATTGTCTGCTAGAGCACCTGGTTCACTCAAATTCAATTCTGCCTTTCTTCAAACGCTGCAAGGAAAACATTTATGAGGGATTGGATGCAATGTTAAGATTTTATGATTTGATCACCCAGGGATTAAAAAGCTTTCCCGAGTAAACAATTTTCAGAATTATATTTGTTGTTCCTTTTGTGTCATTTTGGTTGTTAGACCAAAATAAGAACCACAACATGAATTGAAACCTAAAGACTGAGTGCAGACTTTCTTTTTTTTTCCTTTACTATAGCACGGTGCCTCTTGGTCCGGACCAGATCTTACTAAGAGGAGCCCAGTTACGGAACACTCAGTGGGTCTATGGTGTGGTGGTGTACACAGGTCATGATACAAAACTCATGCAGGTAAGACTTACAGTATGTGCTTTGTATAACTGTTAAATTTTTTTGTCCAGAAAAAGAGGGCAGGCACAATGTCTCTTGCTTTTTATTGTTTTGCCATTTGGATATCAGTATGCAATGCACACTTTACTGCCAGCAGCGCTAGAGTGAAACTGTATTTTTTTTTTTTGAACAAATAATAGATAATTGCAAATCTTAAATAGAAGTAGCATAACTGTATTATTAAAGGCTGAATGATGTAGCCCAACATAAAATCATTTTTTTTTTAAATCGTATTCAGAAATTCTGGACAATTGCAAGTTGAGTGAATTGTAGTACACTATAATTATAATTTTTTCATATCCCGTGCAAAATACACAGGCATCAACAATGCTACATACTGCTACTGCTTTCGCTGGTTTACCCCTGCCTCATCATACGGGTTTCTTAACATCCATACTCATACTCTTGTTGCTCATCACTCTCCTCAGAGCACCCAAAACCTTGATTCACTCAATACCTCGCTCTCCATTCCACCAACTGCAGCCACATCACAACCCAAGCACCTAAAACTTTCAACTTCTTCCAGCACCTGTCCATTCAACTTCATTTCCAACACCATGCCCACTCCATCCTGTGAACACTTCATCACCTTACCCTTACCAACATTCACACATAACTTATGCCTATCACACACACTTTCAAACTCCATTTCCAACCTTCTCAATGTTTTATTTCTCTCATAGAAAGAATAAATCATCCTTTTTGAAACTGTTGTTTCTATTAAGATTTTTGAAGAATTTATAAAATAAGCAAATTGATCTAAAATATGATATAGTCTTGATTATTTAAAGTAAAACGTTGCAAAAATATACAAATGATACATAATAAACAAAAATGTCTTAAAATGAAAAATATTTCACTTATTTAGGATTTTTATGTTATGTTATTTCACTACTTTTCATTACACTATTGTTACGATGCTCTATTTTTTAATTATAACTTGGGTCAGTCTCGAAGCACTACATTGTAAAGGTATTCTGACAGTTTTATCTTGGTTTTCTCTTTGTAGTCTTTATTACATGTTTATTGCCATGTCTAATCTTTTTGCATAAAATGATTCACCATGTTGATATCAATGGCATGAAAGACTATTCTATTCTAACTTTAGCACATTTTTCTGCATTATGCTAAATATTTTTCATTTTGCAGGTCAACATGTATTGTTTTTGATAACGTCAGTAATTGTCATAATTGTGATCATTGATAATGTACTGATCGGGATTTTAATTAGATCATTAACAGTTGGTATTTCAATGTTTAATACCTGTCATGAACCAGAACATGATCAGGACGCATTACTCACACAAACCTTTTATTTTACGGGAAATGGGGAGTCATGCACGTTAGGCAGCAGCCTGGCATGAAATGATAGGAAGCCAGAGGCCGACGAGATCGATATAATTTGCCCTAGTTGATATCGGACGGATGGGGTCGATACCGGACAGGAAGAGGCAGACAGGATAGATAATGATACAGGATATCGAAAATAAACAGGACAGACTAGACGGGGACAAAAACTGGAGAGAATAATAAACAGGACAAAAATAGACGAGAACGAAACTGGCGTGAAATGATTGGAAGCCAGAGGCCGACGAGATCGATACAAATTGCCCTAGTTGATATCGGACAGATGGGGTCGATACCGGACAGGAAGAGACAGACAGGATAGATAATGAAACAGGATATCAAAAATAAACCAGACAAACTAGACGGGGACAAAAACTGGAGAGAATAATAAACGGGACAAAAATAGACAAGAACGAAACTGGAAACCGATATTAAACAGGAAAAAAATGAACGGGAACAATACCGGAGAATAGGGAGTACCAACAGGAAACATGACCGAGTCAAAAACCACGTCTTGCAGGGCAGAGGTTCGTTGGCGGACTGACAAAGGAAAAATGAGAGCACTGAGCTTAAATAGACTGAGAGCCAATCTTTCAATGAGCCGCAGCTGGTGCCCTACGAGCGGGGCCGATTGGGCGCCATGGCAACCGTGACAGTACCATCCCTCATTTTATTTATTTTCCAGAACTCTACTCGGCCTCCTCTGAAGTTGTCCAACGTGGAGCGCATCACCAACTTTCAGATCTTGGTCCTTTTTGGCTGCCTGCTGGCCATATCGTTGGTCTGCTCCATTGGCCAAACCATCTGGAAGTACCAGTGCGGCAATGACGCCTGGTACATGGACCTCAACTGTAAGAGTCCCTCCCATCCCGGAGCGGCACACTGCCTCTCATTGCACATATTTGATCTCACTTGTGTCCACATCAGCTTATTTCTTTGTCGTTTTCAGTTACTTCCTTAAATGCTGTATGTGCCTTTTTTTTCCCGTTTGTATTAAGTTGCCTCAGTTAAACGATGTTTCTCATAACAAGTGAAATATGTGGCAATGCGGGAATGATCCGATTCCCTGTTAAGCGATGCATACGTAGATGTGTTGAGCGAGAAATGGTTGAATATCACTGCGCTGCTGTACTTTTTTTGTTCCCTTTCTAATGTTGTTTGGTTTTGTTGTTTTTTTTCTTTGTTGTCGTTTTTTTAACAGCTCCAGGTAACAACCATTTAAAAGCCTTGGCCATCCGTGAATGAGCTCCCTTTACTAACCCCTTACTGAAGCCCTGCCTTTGCTAAGCAAATGAGGCCCCCTACCCTCGCCCCAAATACGGTTGCCCAACTTTGTATGGGCCCGTTCCCGTGGACAAGCACATACCAGGGATCCAACGATAGGTTTTCCCCTCCAGCTCTCTCATACACCTTTGTCTAGTTATTTTCAGTGCCTGATACAAACTGTTTCACTTCCCCTTCCATTTTTTTCTTTCTTTCTTTGTTTTGTCCCACGTGGAACACTTTGCCTTTCCCAAGCTTTACACAACCATTTCTCATTCATTTCCAGAATGAGTAGTTCTGTCCCTACCATTGCCTGAAGGTAATACAAATAGGCTCAACTGCAGGAAACGGCACATGTTTATTGATATTTATCTTTCAAATGTCATCTTTTGAAACCTTTACGCAGAGGAGTCATGCAAACTCTGTTGCAGTCTGACAGATTGATAGACGTTTGCGGCGATATTTGAAGTACTGTTTCCGATGTCATTTTTTTGATCTTTATGTTGGATGTTTGTAACAGTTCTAGAAATGTCTTTGACTTTTTAAAAAAAGCCTGTAGGGCAACCTTGTAGATATGTAGTTTATTTTTTGTATTTATCCACGTGTGTTTTAACCCTCGACAACTTAATTCGCTTTTAAGGAAATCCACATGAAGATAGAAAAGAACCTGTGATCAATTATTTCACAGCAAAATTGGAATTTAGATGGATAGATAGATGGATAGATAGATAGATACTTTATTCATCCCTGCAGGGAAATTCACACTTCCAGCAGCATCCCTGCGCTGAAGAACAAAACAATAATAAAGCAAAAAGAATACAATACACAAATACCCAATGTGACGTGTTAATACTCAATGTAGCGTGTTATATAGAGTATCTAGATAGTGCTACACAGAATACACACTGCAATAAAAATACGGTAATATGCAATGTGGGGGGTGTGGTTTAATGTGGGCCTTTACGCCGCCGGATGGAGTTAAAGAGCCTCATGGCATGAGGAAGAAAAGATCTCCTCAGTCTGTCCCTGGTACAAGACTGTGACAGCAGTCTGTCGCTGAAGCTGCTCTTCTGTCTGGAGATAATGCTGTGTAGTGGATGTGATGAATTGTCCATGATTGACCGCAGCTTTTCCAGTGCCTGTCTCTCAGCTATTGTTGTCAGGCTGTCCAGCTCTGTGTCCACAACAGAGCTTGCTTTCCTCACCAGTTTATTGAGACGAGAGGCATCCTTCTTCTTGACGCTGCCTCCCCAACACGTTGCCTCATAGAAAAGGGCGCTTGCCACAACAGTCTCATAGAATATATTCAGGAGATAGATACTTAATGCATCCCTGTAGGGAAATTCACACTTCCAGCAGTATCCTTTTATTGTTTATTAACAGAGTAACCGGATGGCCTCGGGGTGCTGTGTTTAGTTTAGCAACAGCGGAGTGGATGACGTCACACGCTAGGCCAAAAGTTTGACATCCCTGCAGCAGATGGAAATCTTTGTGCCAAGGGTTACACCACCTCGTGTTCACGTAGATAGCGAGTCCGCCTCCTCTCCGCTTCCCGCAGGCTTTTGTGTCTCTATCTGCCCTAACAGCGCTGAAGCCGGGTAGCTTCACGTTAGCGTCAGGGATACTAGATGTGAGCCACGTTTCCCTAATACACAGCAAACTGCAATCCCTGTACGCTTTGATGTTTTTCACCAGCACAGCCAGTTCGTCCGTCTTATTTGGTATAGTTCACATTTCCTATGATTACGGACGGTACAGAAGGCTTATAACGCCGCTAGCCGCTTAGCCTTCACCTTAGCTCCGGCTCTGCATCCAGGATAGGGCCCCCTCATCACGCCGGCACGAGAATTCTTCAGGGCTAGGAGTTGATTCCTCAAATAAACGCATTTTTGTGCATTAAAACCCATAACGATAGGATTTGGAGTAATCCAAAGTGTAGGTGTCAAACGGGACGATAAACACCGAAGATAGAAGCAGTTACTTAAAACAATAAATCACAAAAAGAGCGAAATAACACGGAGCTGCTGGAAAGGCTGCCGCTCGCGGCGGTGCCTATGATGCTACTAGTTTACGTTAGTGTACTGTAATCATTGGGAATAAGTGCACTTGATTTAGTGTCAGATCATCATGAACATTCTTATATCTTATTATAAGTAGCCACACATTTGCAAACATAACACAAATGTAAGAAGAATCATTTCAAACCTATGTCTTTCAATGGTGGTCTGTGCAGCCCTTTACAACTTTTTGTAATCTGGGGCTATACAAAATAAATGTGACTTTACTAAAATTAAATGTTTTATATTTTAAAATAAATGCCTGTTTTTCTAGAACTCAAGTTGTTAAAGGAGAGGGCGGAGGTAGCTGAACATTTAATGAATACTCATTGGTCCGTTGTAATGCTAACTATTTATGGCTATCTGGCGCAACTGGATTGAGTTTGCATGACTTTTCCATCTTTGGCATTAACTTTATTTCACAATTTGGTCGCTATTGAATATTAGAATTGGTCCTTTTTGTTTTCAATCACTACCTGGTTTGCAGTGATGAAGCAATGGTGTGCAAAGTGATTATCGTGGGATTTGAGCCATTACTCTGTGCCCCTGATAAGCCTGTAAGAGAGGTTGTGTTCTGGTCGATTTAAACCTGCATTATGACTTACACTCCCCCAATTTGAAGGGTTCTATTGGTGGTCTGTTTTCGGGCGAGGGATGTAAAACTGACTTCAAACACTTTAGGGGCAGTGTAAGTCATAAAGCAGGGGTCCGTCTTGAGACTGATTGTACCGCCATAAGGAGCTTGTTGAGACTCTTTCCAGTGCACATTCTCCAATCTGTGACAAAAGAGAGCGGTGGAAAGCCTGACAAATTGTTGTAGTAAAACAGTGAAACTGAAAAATTACAGCTGCAAACATAGACGAGAAGAATCACTGATTTCCTGACCACGTGAAGCATCCCATAGGCTCGTATGTCACAGAAGCCAAGTGAATAATTAATGTGACTTTGAGCGGTCACAGAGTGCTGAGATGGCAACAGTCTACATTCAACCTGTATACTGTGATAACATAATGCAAACCCAGGCCAAAAAGAGCTTATTTGTATGTATGCATTCAGAACTACCTGGGATATTGTGTTCTTTAGTTAAACATGGAGGAAGTCTGTCAAATGATGAGATGGTATTTCCTCTTTAACGCTTTTTGAGGAAGTCCTCAGTTTCAAACGTACAAAGCCAAGTTGCAGACTAAAAAATTGCATCTAAGTAAACCCTCTGCTGTGAGAGATGGTAAAATGATACAGCGAGACCGTTTTAGTTCATTTGTTAAGAAATATTTCTAAGGTTTTGTGTTGCTGTATTGCGAAATTGAAATTACCAGAAAATATTTGCGAACATAATACACGCTTAGCAGTTCTATCCCCCTCTAGTCAGTTGTTTAGCTCGGCAGTTTTGATTTCGATTAGGAAGGTTTTTGCCACCCCGCCACCAGTACATGGCAACACGTTTTAAAACGATTCCCCCCTACTCACAGCAATATGCATTCAGGGATAATGGATTACGGCTGTACCAGCAGATTTTACCTTTTGGTGAACAGCACTGCATAAACAAAGAGCCCCAAACAATTTGGACACACCAATATGCATTCAGGGATAATGGATCGCAGGATATTTTTCTGACGCTTAATGCACTGAGGTCGCCTCGTTTCAAAAAGCCAACAATTTGAAAATGTACTGAATTATTAAATCGGGTGAGTTAAATTCTAAAAACTCAAGGCAGGTGCTCACCACCAAAAATTAATTAATTTAAGTTTTTACTCTTGCACACAGCTAAATATTAACTATTTAATAGAATTTCCAGTTTTACTCTATTTCCAGCTCGGTGGCCTTGGGGGTATGGCGCCCGCCCCGAGACTGGGAGGTTGTGGTTCAAGCCTCGGCCGAGTCATACCTAAGACTTAAACATTGGTACCCGTTGCCTCCCTGCTTGGCGTTCAGCATTAGGGGTTGGAATTGGGGGGTTTGGTCACCTAATGACTCCCAACACCTCAGTTGGGTTGAGCGAGGGGCTGGGAATCCCCTCCTCTGAATCAATCTCCCAAAAGAGTCAGAAACATTTGACTCTAGCCACCCCCACTAGGGGGATATGGCTGTGGTATGTATATATATATATATATATATATAATACTCTATTTCTAACTTTTTTTAATAGTAATTTAAAATACTATTTCGTCTTATTTTAGGAAGATAGGTAAAATTATTAGAAATTGTATTAAGGAATACTCATACAAGAATTGGAAGGAGAAAATTTGTTTTAGGGAACATGACACTGTATTAAAGGCACACCGTGTACTACTTGACCACAAGATGTCACTGTATTGTGTAGTGCAACTTGCAAAAATATTTAAAAATATATGTATATTTTGCCTACACTGTCAGGGCCTTCAACCCGCAAGGCTTCACTGCACTCGAGTGGTGTGGTTTTGAACCCAAACATGCCTAGTTCTTGGCAAGCAACTTTGAGTGAAGGAACCTAACATTGTGGCGATGAAGTGGTCATTATTAACACACCGGCATCATCCGCCCGCTCTTTTCCACTCCTTGTTGGTTGGAAATGTTCTATGGGCTGAATCTCCCCTCCTTTGTCTTGAAAGCATCCAGTGTGTTTGTCTGCCCTCCCACCCTCCACACTTTTGAATCTCTCCCTGTATTTGTTGTGTCTGTGGCATTACAGCTTTCACCCCGCCACCCATTTTGTTTTGGTTTGGTTTGTTTTGCAATGTCATGGCAAGAGACCCCTCCTCTCAATGCTAAGAGGAAGTTGGCTTGAGGAAGGTAACTCTTGTAACCCCCCCCGCAAGCTCTGGAAAGATAAATGACATCCCTCCCGTTTTCATGTTTGGTGTCCGATGGGGGAGGCGGGGAGGGAGCGGCTTCATTTTGCATAGTGCTTCATTGGGATTTCATTGCCTGGATCATGCTGGATGCCAAGGCTGCTGCTGTGACAATAATAACAATGGAAACACCTCAGTCCCTCTCTGTCAATCTATGGGACGTTAAATTTGACTCACGGGTGAGAGGATGGGTTCATTTCCAGCTAATGCTCCGTGTTAGCCCAGCACAGTCTCACTCCTTGGGATAACAGGGACCATTGGCTGGAAGTAGCTGCGGGCTCTTAACATGTACCCGACGGATGCTCATGAAATCGGCGCTGACGAGACTCCTGTGTATCGCTTCCTGTATCCAAACCCGTGTCCCCTTCGATAGACGGCGGGGCGGCGAACTTCGGCCTCAACTTCCTCACCTTCATCATCTTGTTCAACAACCTGATTCCAATCAGCCTCTTGGTCACACTGGAGGTCATCAAGTTTATCCAGGCCTTCTTCATCAATTGGGTGAGTCAAGCCTCGAGTTAAAGCTATGGGTCTAGGGCAGAGGGTAGGCAAACCTTTCCAATCACGGGCCACATTGGGTTAAAAGAAAAACCTGTTCATTTGCATCCTTGAATAAAAATATATACAGACGCTACTTACAAACGACGTTTCCGGAGGGTCGTAAGTTGAATTTGTTCGTAAGTTGCTTCAGTGCTATATTTTGTATGTGTAAGGTTTATATATAAGTATGTACCTGTATTGTTTTGTACAGAAAATTAAACATTTAATAAGATATTATGCTCTGGAAAGATAAATAAAGTTGAGTTTAACTTACTTTTGGAAGATGAGCTTCAACAGTTAGGCGACTTCCTCCTCCGTGGTAAAAAGTGGCCGAAAAAAAGCGATCCAACCATTTTCTCAACCGCATCAAGCTTTCTTATTCCACTTTCATTTCAAAAGAGATTGCTCGCCTCTTTACATTTTACACCAACCATATTGAATGGAACAGTTAAAATGTCAAAGTTCTTATAATAGTATGTTCACACACGAACTACAAAGAGGAAATGGAATTCTTCTTCGGGGTGGATGCTGGGTGACCTCTCACAGCGTCACACGTCGGTAGCGGCGGAAAGAAGCACTACAGTACTGTCCTGTACTTGGATAAAGGTGCACAATGCAAAATCCAATTTACAGCAATGTCTGGATATTTTTCGACGTCTCGAAAAAAACGATTGTGTCTACCGCTTTTCTTAAGTCGAATGGTAGAAGTAGAGGAGCGTCTATACAGTACAGACATGCTTCAGTGCTATGTTTTGTATGTTTAAGGTTTATATAAGTATGTACCTGTATTGTTTTGTACAAAAAAATAACATTAAATAAAATAATATGCTCTATAAAGATAAATAAAGTTGAGTTTTATTTACTTTTGGAAGATGAGCTTCAACAGCTAGGCGACTTCCTCCTCCGCGGTAAAAAGTGGCTGAAAAAAAGCGGTCCAACCATTTTCTCAGCCGCATCAAGCTTCCTTATTCCACTTTCATTTCAAATGAAACAGGTCACCTCTTCTTTACACTTTACACCAACCATATTTAATGAAAAAAATGTTCGCATTTACCGCTTTTCGTAAGTCGAATGGTAGAAGTAGAGGAGCGTCTATACAGTACAGACATGTACATGTTGCATTTTAATTCATATTTCTTTATAGATTTGTTTTATCTCATTGATTCGGAAACACTCGTAATCAAGGCAAATATAACATTTCCGGTGCTAAATTCGATTTATACATTTGATTTTGTTAAATAGATAGATAGATAGATAGATACTTTATGTTAGATGATAGATACTAAATGTTTTGATAAATAGAATGTATACATGTTTTAAAAAAAATAAATAAAGCAAGTACACAAAAATGTAGCCAGTTATTGGAACGGTGGCCTTCCGTGCAGTACACAATAATGCTTCATGAAATATACATTATTATTTGGAGTGGGGAGTTAAACAGAGCCAGAAAAACATCAATATTGTATTACTAGTACTTTGTGTTACCATTAAAAAACATTATCTTTATATATTTACCGTTTTTATTAAGCAGGCTTGATTAAAAAGCCTGGCGGGCTTCATGTGGCCCGTGGGCTATAATTTGCCCCTAGGGCCATTTCTGGCCTGCTGATCAACTTTTAGCGGGCCAATTAAGAAAAGAATCTGGGTGAATGGTGTGTTTTAAACCTATTTATTCACTGATACACCAGTAACATTGATCATTGGCGTCACGGAGATAGCATAACTCTCAACTTATAAAATACGAAGAAAATTTAGATGTTTTTTAATCGGTTTAAATGGTGTACACGTACAACAATTTTTATATGGGAAAAAGACCGATCTCGTCTTGCCCGTTTCAACCGCAATCCAGATCGTCTCAGTCACTGACAGCAGACAACACAACTTCATAGATTGCTAATATTGTCGCGGTATTCTACATAGTCTGTCTTGCTGTGAGTATATAGGTGCTCGGGAAGCAATCGGCTGAGGTTGACAGGCATGAGATAGAGATTGTTGATAATACATAAGCCAGTGTCTGAAACTCGTGACAAGAAGTTAGCGGACACCATAAAGTTACCTGCCCCATTTTTCACAACTTAAAACACAATAAAACGATTAATCGCAAAAAAAAAACCATTGTTGCAAAGTGCCTAGGATTGATAACCAGAATATATAACAGACACTTTAAAAATAAGCATATAACATAGCTGTTTTCCATCTCCCATCAGTATTTACCTGTATTTACTCATCTTCAGTCATCCAATGTTTGCGTTGCGTCAACTGATACAAGCCACGTGAACTCCTCGTTCCACGACGCTTTTAATGTACGTTTACATTTTGTAGCGTCATCAATTTTGTTTGCTTCTTTTGAATATTTGAGGTTTTGGCTTGATTCCTAACCACTTTACCATTTTCCTTGTGTTCTCTGTGCGTCTACTTTGGAAAATTATATGCCAATGCGCGACCTTATAACGCTCGGGAAAGTCCGGAAGCACGAAGTTATTCGATGCAGTCTTCTGATCGGCTTCCGAGTATGCAAATTGCTAAACGAACCGAAATTCTGAAATTTCCAAACCGAACGAAAATTTCGAAATCGGAATGAAGCAAACGTTTGATTTGCTTCATCGTTAGGTTTTTTTATTTTTATTTTTATTTATTTATTTATTTATTTATTTATTTATTTATTTTTTATAAGTTGTACGCCCAACGTAAAAAACTAACACCCCGGGCGTCCGGGCAGACGTTATTTCAGACACTGCATAAGCCCTTACTGTTCAGGTAACATTAAAGTTACTGTAACTTTAAATGAACGCGCACACTTAAAAAATTTACACCACTATTTTTTATTTGCATGTAGTAGGTTGCATGCGCAAACTGGAAGAGCTGTTGCTGGTTGTAAGCGGTCACGAGAGGTCTTGTGCGGTCTCTAGTGGTAGCCTCTGGGACTGCTCGTGAACTTGATTTTACGAGCAACATTTTTGTTGCAAATACAAAACTCCTATACAGTGGGACCTCGCTACTTGGCGGTTTCACGTTTGCGGGTTCAGAGATTCGCGGGTCTAAAAAATAATAAAAATAAAATTAAAATAATTTTTAAAAAAAAGCATTTTTTTTAAGCATTTTTGAAGGGGCGTGACTACTTCGCGGATTTTCACTTTTCGCGGGTGGTTTTGGTCCCCATTAACCGCGATAACTGAGGGATTACTGTATTGTAATTATTGTATTTAGAGGTACTCATTTTTTCAAGAGGTACCTCTACATTGATGTGAGCTTAAATATTCCTGGAAAATGGTTTTTCAAACGCAGAATAACTTGCATAACTAAACATTTTTTGTGACTTTTCCAGGACACGGATATGTGCTACGAGCCTACCAAGACACCTGCCATGGCTCGAACCTCTAACCTGAATGAAGAGTTGGGCCAGGTGGTAAAAAGCTGTGTTCTTATCATTGACATTACAATGGCGTCTTGAATGTCCTCTTCCCTTCAGGTGAAGTATATTTTCTCCGACAAGACGGGCACACTGACCTGCAATGTCATGCAGTTTAAGAAGTGCACAATCGCCGGTGTGGCCTACGGGTACGTAACGCTTCTCCTACTTCACTTTCTGCTCGTCTCCTTCCTCGCATCCTAGCCTGTCACCTTCACCTCCGTTCGTACGGGTTGTTTTCTCTCTTCCCTCTACTTATTAGCGGCTTTATCACAGCTGCTGAGCTATAAATAAAACGGGCCGAGGCATTTTCTTTCTGCACTCTTTGTCCAGGATTTGGTAGTGCAGAAAATAATCTGCAAATCACTCATTTTATTTACCCACCCTCAAACGTTTTCTGAAAAGAAGCACATTTGCTTGAGAGTCAAGTGCTCTCTCAAGGAGTGAGTGAAGTGCTCAAGTGGCTTTATTTTTGCAAGGCAGTGAATCAGTAATCCCTATGATTAAATGCTCGATTGTTGATGTGCGCACACACAAAATGGTTCCTGCTTCGGTAATTCCAAAATTTCCATGAGATTTCTTTGAGACACGATTCTGTGAGAAAATAAAACACCCAGAAGAACATACTAACCAGGGCACAACAATTAAATTCCAAACTACAAGCCGCCACTTTTTTTGCATTTTAAACTTTAAATACGGTAAGACTTCCTCCTTTTTTCATAAATGCACCGAAAAAAACGGCACGCTACTCTTTTCCACAATGCATGCGTTCTAAATACAATACGCAGTGACGTTATGAAACATCTATAACGCCCTTGAGAGAAATTAGTCTGTTTTTGCCCACATTATTCATTTAATACATGACAGGAGCAAAACGGGAGGTTTGACACGACTTTATTGTGTATATATACATACTACTTCAGATATTTCAACTTTTTAACTCGCAAACCAAGTGCTCACTTTATACTTCTGAATTGAACAACATTAGAAGTTAGCTATGAAGATCGCGACACTTCCCTTTCCGTATCATCTGCCTCAATGTCAGGTTGCTGAAGTTTTCTGTAATCCACGAGGAATGGTAACAAACAAATGCAATCTGATCTGTTACCTGGCAACCATCAATGAAAGCAACACAAAAACGACATCTGTGGCGCAATTCGGCACTATTCTCAACAGCATTGTTGCCCTGGCACTGTTGTCTAGAAATGTTTTTTTGCTTTTCCTTTCGGCGTGGTAGTATATATGTAGTCACAATCTTGAATGGTCACTTGAAAAGGTGGGGGCGCCAACGGAAAAAAAAAGTATTCATAAACTACATAAAAACATCAAAACGGCGTTTTGAAGATTGAATCAAGTCCTCAATTTATAGATCCGAATTAAACCGCACTAGACGTTATCCATCAGAAATGCCACACTTCTCTTTCCGTATCATCTTTGTCGATGTCAGGTCGCTGAAGTTTCCTTTAATCATCGGGAAATGATAATGAGCGAATGCAATTTGTTCAGTCACAGTGGCAACCACGTGTGCCAACAGACCAAAAACTGTTTGTGTGTTGCACTCAGGGAGAGAGAGAGTGAAAGAGCGAGAGAGACTGTGAGAGAGACTAGAGAGAGACTAGAGAGAGAGACTGTGAGAGTGTGAAAGACTGTGTGAATGAAACTCTGTGAGAGTGTGAGAGAGAGGCTGAGAGAGGTAGAGACTGAGAGAGGTAGAGACTGAGAGAGGTAGAGACTGAGAGAGGTAGAGACTGAGAGAGGTAGAGACTGAGAGAGGTAGAGACTGAGAGAGGTAGAGACTGAGAGAGAGAGACTGTGAGAAAGAGACTGTGAGAGAGAGACTGTTAGAGAGAGACTGTGAGAGTGTGAAGGAGATACTAGAGAGAGAGAGAGAGAGAGACTGTGAGAGAGACTAGAGAGAGAGAGACTAGAGAGAGAGACTGTGAGAGTGTGAAAGAAAGACTGTGTGAATGAAACTGTGTGAGAGTGAGAGAGAGGCTGAGAGAGGTAGAGACTGAGAGAGGTAGAGACTGAGAGAGGTAGAGACTGAGAGAGGTAGAGACTGAGAGAGGTAGAGACTGTGAGAAAGAGACTGAGAGAGAGACTGTGAGAGTGTGAAGGAGAGACTGAGAGAGAGAGTAAGAGAGAGACTGGGCGAGGGAGAGACTTAGGGAGAGAGAGACTGAAGGAGAGAGAGAGATTGAGAGAGAGAGACTGAGAAAGAGGGACCGAGAGAGTGAATGTGAGAAAGTGTGAAAGAGATACTGAGAGAGAGTGTGAGAGACTGAGAGTGTGTGAAAGACGGTGTGTGTGAGAGTGTGAAAGAGCAAGAGAGAGACTGAAACTGAGACTGACAGAGAGAGTGAGAGACTGATGGAGAGAGTGAAAGACTGAGAGTGAGAGAGACACTGACAGACACACAGAGTGAGAGACGGACTAAGAGGGAGACGGACAAAGAGGGGGACTGTGGGAGAGCTTGAGCGAGAGACTATTCTCCACGTAATGGTGTCCTGGCACTGTCGTCTGGAAATATACAACTCACACGTAGCCCTTATTCCCTATTTCTTTCTTACATATGCCCTCGTCTTTGTGATTGCCATCTTGAACAGTCGCACGATCCAAAAACATGTGACTCAAAATTGAGTTCTGTTGATGAATTTGGGCCACCAGCTTTTTAATAAGGTGCGCTCTGTCATCCTGAATGACTGAAGTCAAAAGCTACAAAATTAAATTTCATGCGGAAAGATATGGCTTCTAATGACAAAATAAGTTTTAACGAGATAAAGCTTCAAAAGTGACATATTTCCTTCTCTCGGCTCAATATACAAGCTGGCTTTGCCGTATGACACTTTGCCGTCTATTCCCATCGCAGATGTCCTATTTCGCCTCTCGCCTCAGGTTACAGCAAGTCTCTTTCGTAGTGTTGTTTTTCAACAACTCCACTCTCTGATTTTTGTGCATTACCTGAAAAACGCGCAGCATATACAAACACCGGAACATTTTTAGCACGAGTGCGTGCAAATTCGCGACTTGTAATTGGGTGACACAACACTAAAGCCCGGACGCAACTGCCGGCTTGTGTTCCTCTCCACAAACGAAGGCCTTCTGTAATTAATAAAGTTGTCCCCGCGGGTGTAGACATTAATTAATTCCACTGGAACAGAGTCCAAATCTCAAGATGAGATGTTGTTTAGCTGAGCGAATCGCATAAAATTATCCCACGCTTTGATGTGCAAGTGAAAAATCGTGAGGTGAATGAGTTTAAATAGGAATATTGATGTATTTTTTGCGTTCAGGGAAGAAAATAATATTGTTCCATTATTGCAAAATTTCTAATATAATTGCGTTATTCTACTCATCAGTACTTTGAGAGTAAAACATCTTATTTATGTATTTATTTGAAAAAAAGGCGCATTCCCCAAAACAGCCATTGTCATTTTAATCATATATAAATTACACTGGACTATAAGGCGCATGATATGAAATTACAGTTAGAAGCTACAGTTTTCTCCATTTGCTATATTTCTATGGTATATACTGTATTAGTGAGGAGAGACTGAGATTATTTCTTCCTCATGCCATGAGGCTCTTTAACTCCACCCGGGGGAGTAAAAGCCCACATTAAACCCAAACCCCACATTTGCATATTACCCTATTTTTATTAAAGTATGTATTTCCGTAGCAATATTGAAATACTTTATAGCAAAACGTTATTTTGGGTATTTTTGTATTTTATATCTTTATCTTATTATTTAATTTTTCAACACAAGGATACTGCTGGAAGTGTGAATTTCCCTACGGGGATGAATAAAGTATCTCTCTCTCTTTCTCTTTCTCTTTCTCTTTCTTTCTCTCTCTCTTTCTCTCTTTTTCTCTCTCTCTTTCTCTTTCTCTCTTTTTCTCTCTCTCTTTCTCTCTCTCTCTTTCTCTCTCTCTCTTTCTCTCTCTTTCTCTCTCTTTCTCTCTCTCTCTCTCTCTTTCTCTCTCTTTCTCTTTCTCTCTCTCTCTTTCTCTCTCTTTTTCTCTTTCTCTCTCTCTCTCTCTCTCTCTCTCTAACCATCTATCTATCTATCGCAGCAATTAATCGGACCTAACCTAAATCGCAAAACATTGCATGCTATGGTAATCAAACCCGGGTCTCAGTGGTGAGAACGCCGACCCCTAACAACTAGACCACAGATAACAAATGGAAAGGCATTTGATTTTAACTCAATATCACATTTATTCAACCCACGGTTGGAAAATGGAGAAAACGGAAAGTTATTCTGAGAGATTTCATAAATGAAAAACATAGAAAACAACTCCTTTGTGTATCTGATAATAAACCATTTATATCTTTCAGGATGACTTTCTATTTACTACATTCTGGCACCATGAGTAAAAAAAATATGTGTGATAATAAGATAAGATCTAATGCCTTGTCGCATGTCGGCTGTATCACTGGTGGTCTTGTGGTAAAGCTTCGGTTCCCTCACCGCCGCACGCCAGGTTCGATTCCCGTTGCATACAAAGTTTTTCAATCATTGCAAAAATAAAGTAGAATGCCATAACACTTCATGTAGGAATGCACCTGAATAAATACTTTGTGCATTTCAAATGTTATCCACCAATATTTTGCTGTATTTAAGGTACACCCGGATTATTAGGCAGACCTTCAAATTTCTGGCTGAATCCGGATCTTTTAGGTGCGCCTTATTGTCCAGAAAATATGATGTATCAGGCCAAATACATCGGACACCAACTTAACCCATTAATGCCGCAAATATGTGTCTATACAATGTCACCAGTCACTGAAATGCGTCACATGATTGGAACGCTAAAACTCTTGGGATTCAAAATATGCTGACAATTACAAAATGTACTCATCACAGAAACATCACGATCAGTCTGAAACGATATACCCGAAAACTATAAAGCCGTCGTAGCTCACCAATTGTGTCCCCTGGCAGTCAGCAAATGAGTTGAATGTCCGCAAACATGGCTCTCTACATCCAGGACTGTCCAGAACATCCAACTGTGTAAAATATTTACTGCAAAACACACGATAACGCTGACGGATACAAAAAAAATCCGCCTAAAAGCATTTCTGCATCGTTGGCAACCCATGTTTTAATCCGATCGTTTCACCGCATAATTTCCGTTTTAAAATAAACAAACTAGTGAAATTTTTCCCAATATGGCCGTTAGCCTCTGACCTTTTGATTGACACCACTCGGTCAATAGCAGGCTTTTTTTTACGGTCCACAGCCCGCATTGGCTTAGAAGAGTCTGTGTTGATGAACTGACATTGCCTCCTTTACCTTTAAATATTTTTTGCCAGGAGTAACCGAGTCACATGATGATTGACACATTGGTTAGCCAATGAAATCCGAAAAGAACAATGCGGTCATATATACTCCATATTAGAATTAAACCTCAAAATAAACATGCACAACACCACTTGCAATTCATTTTCACGCACTATTATTACACACAAGTGTGCAAAATCATTGATTGACATCTGGAGAGAGAAGTCAACTATTTACAACTCTTTCACAATGTCTAAATAATTAGCCAAATAAAATACGCTGTTTTAATAGCTGTAAACTTCATCTCCAAAAGGCCACTATTTAGAATTTTACCCTAGGAAATGTGTAAAATATGATATTTAGTTTTTCAGATTGTTATTTGAATCTGACAAGGTATCAGGTAAGGCTTCAAGGTATTGTCTCAACTGTTTTCCAGGTAAGATGCCCATGTTACGCTCATCTGTCGGCATCTGATTGACAAAAAAGGGTCAAACCCTTATATTTCTGTGTGTTCCAACTTGGATTACTTAATGCTAGTAGTACTTTGGGAAAAAACTTGGGAAAATGTTCACAAGAGACCAAAAGCGTCCGTATTCTCCAAACGATTCAAGAACAGCATTAAATTTACTTAAGGTATGTTTTGCATTGGGATTGTAGGTGAATTTGACAGAAATGTTAAGGGGTTAATGTTTCCCTAGATTGTAGAATAGATCGTAGTTAGTACACAGAACACAATAACCATCAGTCATTATTTCCTTTTCTCCCTTCCCACATCAGTCACGTGCCCGAGACTGAGGACGGTAGTTTTGCAGAAGATGACGGGTAAGCTACCTGGGCTGCTTTTGTGATGTAGTCCTTCTGTACTTAGTGGAAATGTGGTTTTGAATGTAAACTTATTGAGTGATAGGTTTCTCTGTTCCCTGACTTATGTGAGGGGAGTGTGTCTAACTGTTGCAATGTCATTTTTTAACATCCGATTTCTGCAGATTGGTTTAGGAAGTGTTCAGTTGTGGTACACACGGATTCATCTTCAGTATTGTTAATAAGAGTAGTGACCGCATGCCACGACTGTTTTGCATGGGTGGTTGTGGCCTGTTTGGTGTTGGCTGAATAATTGCCTCTTGACTGCTTTTTCTTCTTAACCAGTTTTGAGTTTTTGATCGTTGCATGTTGTGCTGCTTATTTTCTGAGTGTGTAACGAATACAACATCTTGTGGTAGGTTTCATGGTATTATCAACGGGTATCCAGCAGGGGTCTGTGCCAGTCCCCTGACTTTTGCTTCCTGGTTTTGTGTGGGAATTGTTTTGGTGCTAGATGAGGGTTAAATTCCTGATAGAGCTATTTCAAATAGAATTGAACAGGACCACCATATTGTTTTCCCCCCTACAGTGCAAAATGCTCTAGACTTTCTGAACGTTATGTTAGGGTGAACAGTGATTTAGGATGTAATTATCTTTTTTTTTATTGATTACAACATTGTTTACAATATGATCTGACATGTTTTTTGTATAGCCCTTAATCACAAAAAGTCTCAAAGGGCTGCACAGACCACAGATTATTGGAAACCATACTATTATGACACATCCCCTGATCTAAACCTACATGAGGGCAAATAATACACAGATATTGTCAACATAAAATATAGGTTATTCATATACTATTGAATAGTAGTGTGTTTTAAGCTTAGATTTTAACATTTCCACTGAGGTTGCAGATCGAATATCAGGGGGAAGAGCATTCCACAGCACCGGGGCTCGAATGGATCTGCGGATCTCTTCTTGGCTCTTGGGATCACTAGTAGACCAGCGTTTTCAGAGCAAAGGCTCCGGACTGGAACATAGGGGGAAATTAAATCTGAAAGATATGAGAGTCCATGCATGATTTTGTACCCTACCAACAGAACCTTAAAATCACATCTTATGCTAACAGGGAGCCAATGCAGGTTAGCTAAAATCGGGTGACTGTGATCAAACCTTCTTGTCTTAGTTAAAAGCCTCGCTGCAGCATTTTGTACCAGCTGAAGGCTCTTGATTTTGGACTTCGGAAGACCGGAGAGTAGTTCATTACAGTAATCGAGACGGGAGGTAAAAAACGCGTGAATTATCCGACTGAGACAGCATAGGACGAATTTTAGCAATGTTGCGAAGATAGAAGAAAGCTGTTCTAGTAATATCCTTCACGTGTGTTTGAAGGGACGGATCAGGGTCAAATATGACACCTACATTTTTGACAGAGTCACTCTGGGTGATATTACATTTGTCAATGTTTAGAGCTGTTTTTGAGAACACGTCACGGCATTTAGATGGACCAATAACTAACATTTGGGTCTTTTCAGAGTTAAGCCGCAAGAAGTTGAGTGACGTTCATTCTTTTATCTCAGTGAGGCAGGCCTCCAAATGTCTACAATTTAGTGTGGCAGATTCCTCCATCGGAAGATATAGTTGTGTGTCATCTGCGTAGCAATGGAAACTGATATTACACTTGTGAATAATATCACCTAATGGAAGCATGTAAATGCTAAAAAGAATGGGGCCAAGTACTGAACCCTGCGGAACACCACAGATAACACTAAAGGGCTCAGATATCATTTCACCATATTTAACACAGCGCGTCCTTTCTGTGAGGTTGGATCTGAACCATAAGAGGACTGTTCCTGAGAGACCAATCCATTTTTCCAAGCGTTCGAGTAAGATATAATGGTCCACAGTGTCAAAGGCAGCACACAGGACTTATAAACAATAATATTAGGATCGATAGGTAATATTTACAGTTTTGTGGTTCTAGACTGGCCTAAATTGTGCATCAGAAAATAGTGTTATAACATTAATAGCAGCATTGTGCAAAATTTAGAATAAAACAATAAAACATAAATACATATTTTTTCTATTCAGTAGGATTTTTTTTAAATGAAATTGTTTTTTTTTACTGTCTTGTGTGCTTGTTTAGGATGTCTCTGAGCCTGATACTCTGTATATAAGGGATCTGTTAACAAGCATCAGGTGGTGACTGTGGTGAGAAGAGTCCTTTAGAATGTTGTTGGCTCTTCTGCGGTATCCGCAGCCGGCAATCTCCTAATTTTCTGTGTTCGTGACTCTGTAAGGTTCTTCTGTCTTGAGAAGCAACATTGAAATGGATAGTGTAAATATTTTTAGAACACATTCATGTTTGAAAATGAAATCAAATGAATTCGTTTTTAAACTGCTACAGTAGTACCGTATTTTACGGACTGTAAAGTGCACCTAAAAAATGCAAATTTAAAGGTGCATCTCATAGCTCAGTGCACTTAATACACCGCAAATTACTGATGAATAAAATTAGTAGTGCATACAGTATTTATTTTTGTGGGTTAATACACTTGGTTTTATAGTATGCTACATTGCTCACCAACGCAAAACATTGTGGGAATCAAACCCAGGTTGCGCTGAAACCTAACCCCACTAGACCACCGATGGCACATGAAGGCATTCGATTTGATCTCATTGTCGCAGTATTTTTACTCATGGTGCCAGAAACGAATGTTAGAGAAAGGAAAAAATGAACATCGTCCCGAAAGATATAAGTAAAACAAAGTCTGATTCATCAATTGAGAAAACAAAAAGATAATTCCCTTGTCTTGCTTTTTTTGCGTGTTTTTACATCTTTCAGGAAGAACTTTGTTTACTTTATTCTCTGAAATTAGTTTCTGGCACCATGACTAAAAGTAGTGTCATGTAAATGGTCTGCATTTATATAGCGCTTTTAGAGTCACTCAAGACCTCCCAAAGCACTTAACAATGTGCTTCACACTTTCCCTTTTTACACACACTAACTAACCAATAGCACCGTCAGCCATGCAAGGCAACTACCTGCTTATTGGGGGCATTAGGGGTTCAGTGTCTTGCCCAAGGACACTTCGACATATAGGAAATCGAACCAGCGACCTCTTGATTCTAAGACAAGCGATCCATCTCCCGAGCCAATGCCGCCCGTGTGTAAATCCCTCAGTGCCCTTATGCAAGACAGTTGATTTAGTGGTTGATGGACCCATGTTGTTATAAATAAAACCAGTTATTAGCGTGGTAAAATAATAATAGCTGCCCGGTTATAACATGATAGCTTGTTATTTTATGAATGCATACAACTGGTGACCCCTTTCCACTAAACTATTACAAAGTCTTGTTTCTCAGGTTTAAAAATGTGGTGACTCCTGATCTAAAATGTCTCATTAAAAAGTTATGTAGAAGGATAATCCATTGTTGCTTTTCATGCCTTTTTGTTCGTCATCTGTACCGCTAGTATTCTAGTGGCTAAGTTTCAGCACTCTTACCTCTGCGACCTGGGTTCTATTCCTGTTGCATACACTGTTTTGTGATTTTGATTAGCGACATTTTGATCAATCAATGGACTTTTATATACTGTATTAACCTACAAATAAAATATATTTTACTTTAATTTTATTTCCCTGCGTCTTGTAGTCCAGTGCGCCTTATATATGAACAATAAATAGCCTATTTTTTAAGGGTGCCCTTTTTAGTGTGGAAAATTCGGTGATCAGGATTTCCTTTCTCAAACCACAAAATTGAAAAAGGTTCCATTCTTGGAATAAAACAATGTAATTCCACCTTGCTACAGGTCAGTCACAAAACCTATCCAAGCCTCCATTATATTATGCTCTAATCCGGAGAGAGCTGCCGTAAATTGATTGAAAGCCCTCAGCACCCATGGTCCTGTCGTGATGGCGCACCCAGTGAGCTGGCAGTCGGTCGATAAGTGATAGCTCCGGAGAGCCTGAAAGCTTACACCGGGTTCGGCAACGTGTTGAATGATGCCCGGATGCAGCGTAGCAGCTCCACTGTTCTTTTTCCCGTGCTGCCATTTTAGGATGTGCTCGTTGCTGCATTAGCATAAGATAATGTCACATGCTAATGAGTACGCGCCCTGCAATGTTGTATCACTGCGTGTTGTAGTCATGGTTGTGTAAATAGGGCTGGATAATCATTGTTGCTTGAGTCTAAAAATGAAATGTGAAGCATGTTTGGAATATGCAAGCTTTTGACGCAAATTGTGCCTGGAAGCAGTGGATGCAAAAGAAGTGCATCCGCTTTGTTTTAACTAGCAAAAGAGTGGTTGATTCCATTTCAACTAGGCTCATAAAAATGAAATGGGATATCAGATTAGAGGGAAGTTGAGATACGACTGGATTTTGTCACAATCCTCCAGGCAGCATTACTTTAATAACCCAATAATTGTAGTTTACATGTCACAATTGTACTATTAATTTCAGTTTTAAAATATTTCACACCGACATAATGGCACTTACGTTGTTGTTCACGAAAATCGGTTCAGTCACAGACGCACCAACAAATGGGGAGTAGTTTCAATTTAAACAGATTAGATTTATATTCAAAATTCAGTTTAGATCAATAATATTACATAGATAGATTAGATTAAGTAGCACACAAAAAACATTCAATGACAATCCTCTATATAAAAAAGCTAAGTTTTTTTCCTGAAAATAGAATAGAATAGAATATACCTTTATTGTCATTGTTACAAAATGGGTTAACATATTGTGACAACAAAATTGGGCATGACACTCCAGTTTCACACATTCACAGTGAGGTAAAAAGCCAAGAAGATAAAGGAACAGATAAGATAAGGTTATAAAACAAGGAGGATAAGGCTATAGTTATAATTTACATGATATTTACACAAGAAATGTCGGCATGTAGGATGTTACATACAATTGGTATCGTGGTTCAAATGTCATGAACCAGAACAGGATCAGGACCCAATCGCGTGACGTTCTCTTTATTTTACAGGAAATGGGGAGTCATGCACGTTAGGCAGCCGGTCTGGCGAGGAAAGACGCGAAGCCAGAGACCGACGAGATCGATAACGAATCAGGAAAACAAAAATAAACGAGAAACTAGACGGGAACAAAAACTGGAGAAATTAACAAACAGGACAAAAACAGACAGAAACAAAACTGGAACCCGAAATTAAACGGGACAAAAATAAACGGGAACAATACCGGACTTGAAATACCAACAGGAAAACCCACGTCTTGTTGGGCAGAAGTTCGTTTGACGGGCTGACAAAACAGCAGAGAGCGCTGAGCTTAATATAGAAAGAAAGCCAATCTCTCAACGAGCCGCAGCTGGCCCCACACGGGCGGGGCCAATTGGGCACCGTGACACACTCTGGCGCGGACAATTGGGCGCCATGGCAACCATGGCAGAAAAGTATAAAGTAAGCTTTTTCAAGACCCCTTTATTTCAAAATATAGATATTAAGATAGCGTTTATCTGCAGGGTTCGAACAATATTTTTTAAATACGTAAAAGCTGTTACCCAAATGACTACACAAGTGGAAAGCTCACTTATTTTATTTTTAATCTCGCCACTAATTTACCTGTTGTCATAAAAGCCCTCTACAATTAGAAAAGTTGGTGTCCAAGCACTTAAACTTGGGTAAGTGTTATACATGAGGTTTTACGGTATACTACTGATTACCAATTGAAAAATATTGCTAACCACAATCGCAGAACACATGATGCAACAGGAACGGAACCCAGGTTGCGGCGGTAAGGACACCAAATCCTAACCACTATCCAACCAGTGATATGACATATGAAAAGGCATTAGATTTGATCTCGTTATCACACAGTTTTTATTTATGGTACCAAGGATAAATGTTGGAGAACGGTGCAAACAGAAAGCCGTCCGGAAAAATTTAAATTGTCTTGTTTGAATTTGCATTGTTGGTGTCTATGTGAATTTTCGTGATGAGACTGGCTCTGTAAGGCATAGTAGTCTCTTGGTTGCCCCTATATAGCAGCCGCTAGTGGTAACATATCTATCAAGTCTGCAGCTCCGTGCACAAAAGCTGCAGTCTGCCTAAAGTATCGGCCGCCATTCATCATGGCACGGTGGATCGATCACCACTGGACAGGAGGCGAGAGGCCGGTAGACGGGCCAACGCTATAGCTGCTGGGTTAATAAAAGACATCATTTCTTTTATTAAGCAACAAAAACCTTGAAGCTTGGAACTTTCCGATAAAACATTTTGTCAGTGTGTTTTTCTTATTACCGTATTTTGACTATAAAGCGCACCCCCCCAAAAATAGTTTTTTGTCCTTTATTTTCCATACATAAGGCGCACCGGACTATAAGGTGCTACAGTGGGGACGTCAACAAAACTGTCAGATTGTTCAGTCAAACTTATTGATCCCTTAACATTCCGACGACTCGCAAATACGTGTCTCAGACACGTACAAACACAGTGTCCGTACGAGTTCACAATCACTCAAATGCGTCATTTCACATATCATTAGGAAGGCTTAACTCTTGGGATTCAAGAAATGCCAACCATTTCTTAGTTTCTGTTTTCTTTTTCGCTGGCAACTGTGTGGACAGCAAAGTAAGAATTTCATTGTGCAGGGAAACGTGGTTATTTACTGTGCATATGACAATAAACACTTTGAATTGAATTGAAAAATAGACTCATCACAGAAACATCAAGATCAGTCTGAAACAAGATATAAAGCCGGGGTAGCTCACCAAAGTCGTCTTGCAGCCATCACATTCTATAATAATACGCAACCATGGTCCTCTTACATCCATGAGTGTAGTAAATCCAACCGTGTAAAATATTTACATACTCCAAAACACGCAATAATGTCGACAAATAAAAGAAAAAATCTGCTTAAAAGCATCTTCATCAATGGACGTTGCTTGTTGCTAGCTGTCTCTTTAGCCCCATAATCCATGTTTACAAATACACACTACAGTAGCAAAAAATGTTTTCTCCGTGCCGTAGAGCAACCTAACGTGTGATTCACATGCATCTTTTTTGGCCAGTTGCAGGCTTTGTTTTGCCCCGCTTTAGCCTATGCGAGCCTGAAAATGCTAAAAAGGACCCGCCTCTTTTACCCCCGAATAATTTTGTCCAATAGTGACCGATTGAAATGATTATTGACACATTGGTTAGGAAATAAAACGCTGGTATATATACTGGTATATATATATATATATATATCCCAGCATACAACGCGGACTACTTTGCCTGTGGGGGAAAATCTAGTCGGCGGCTGCTTTTCTTAGTTGCGAGACCTTGCGACTCAATATCGATCCATATACTAGGCGCACTGTATTATAAGGCGCATGGTCAGTTTTTGAAAAAAATAAAGGCTTTTAGGAGCGCCTTATATTCGTGATAATACGGGAGTTATTTCTTGGACCAATAAACATTTATAGTACTGTATTTCCGTACTATAATGTGCAGCTAAATTGGGCAGAAATAAATGGGGACTGTAATCCGATGCGCCATTATATATGGATAAAATTGGAAAGGTATACCGGTATATTACCATATTTTTAAAATTGGTGATCAGTCAAAAAATATCACTGACTTATGTTGCAATACAATAGTGGATTTGGGGATCAAACCCAGATAGCTGCGGTGAGAGCGCCGGATCTTAATACGAAGGCCACTAAACCTTTGCATAGTGAATGAAATGGCATTAGGTCCCATCTCATTATCACACCATTTTTAATCACAGTACCAAATACAAATGTTGGATAATGGCAAAAGCAGAAAGTTATAAAAAAATAAGTTTAATATTTTCATTTTCTTGGATCAAACTAAGCATATTAAGTGACAAATATTGAATGCCCGCAGTCCTGATTAAAATAATTTATCGACAAGTATACTATGAACACAATACCAACATAACATTATTTATTTAAAGTCCCCCAAAAGTTCTTCATCTTGTTCTGCTTTTTTTTTGCATTTATTTATATATTTCAGGACAACTTTGTTTTCCCCATTCTCTAAAATGTTGATGAGATAAAACCTAATGCTTTTTTGCATTATATTTGAAAAAAGATCACAGACGACATTTTCAGGGGTGTGCTTTATAAACCAATGTGCCTCATAGTGCGTAAAATCCAGTACTCATGGGGAACAAATGTTTTTTCTTATCCCTTACGAGTGACCTTAATTTGCTGATTCTAATGCTCTTTAAATATCATTAGGGATCATTTTTTTCTTATTTGTGTAATTATCGCACCGTATTTTAGTCAATATGATCACATTTAGAAGCAATGTCAAATGTTAACGGTAGCGTGTTGCTACCATTAACTGCCCTGTCACAGGCACCATTTGGATTAAAGTTATATTATTATTATTATTATTAAAGCTTTGAAAACTCTGCACCGTCTTTCTTTGTAAATATGTGTAACCATGCATAATATGTATTTGCAACTGTATATTTTTGTAATGTATTTATTTTAGAGACTTATTCTGATATGTTTTGCACGGGCGAATGAAAAAGAAGGGGCGGAACAAACGGGGGGTGACGGGAAGTGGTGTAAAGGTGAGACCTGTTTGTGGGCGCGGCGGACAATAGCGGATATATATTTTTCCCACCCTTACCTTTGGAAATATACACTTTTTTCCTTGGATTACTTTCAACGCGACCCGTACTCTGCAGGTCTGCATCAAACCTTAAGTACCGGTATCATTTTCCGTTCATTACCTGGCTGTGATTTTTGGACTGTGTACTTTAATGAAGGACATTCAGTTTCAATCGCGGGACTTAAAGTCCGGTTTGGGTTAATTTTGTGTTTGTGTTACATTGTTTTAATGTGGGCGCATGCGGCTTATATACAGGTGCGGCTTGTGTAAGTACAAAATCGTTTTTCCTCTTAAAATGCGGTGGGTGCGGCTTATAATCAGGTGCACTCTATAGTCCGGAATTTACGGTAATATTTTTCTTGCTTTTATTAAATTTGTCTAGTAGTCCCTACACCTCTCTAATTGAGGTTTCATCGTTGTTTCATTCTTGTGTGGTATTTTGTTTATTTTGACATTCATTATGTCGTCTTTCCAGGCACAGCACGCACTCGTCAGAGGAGTCGGGATTTATCGACCCGAGCTTGCTGGAAAACCTCCAAAGTAATCATGTGAGTAAAGTCTTCCGTCAATTTGCGTCTGCTGCTCGGAACGAAAAATGATGTGGGAATAATTGTGTGTGCTGTAATATAGGCTTGGTACCAAACCCTGGCGTGTTGTGGTGATCACGTTTAGAAGCAGCCTGATGGAAAATTTTGTGTTTGTCTCGTTTACGGTATTTGTCATCTATACTACTTAATCACTTTGATTAAAATTGTCCTTGAAAGTATATTCACCTTACTGGGAAAACAATCATATTAACTCCTTCTTTACTTTTTATTAAGAAAAATACTGGAAACTCAACAAAGCTGCATTATATTCATTTATTTCTCTTCCTAGCATGATACAAGATAACTATCCATCCATTATCTGCAGCGCTTATCCTCAGTAGGGTCGCGGGCGTGCTGGAGCCCTTCCCAGCTATCTTTAGGCAGTGGGCAGGGGACACCTAGAACTGGTTGCCAGCTAGTTGCAGGGCACACAGAGACAGACTACTCACTCCCTCATTCTCACTTAGGGACAATTTGGACCGGCCAATTAACCTGACATGCATGTTTTTGGAATGTGGGAGGAAACTAGAGTGCCCGGAGGAAACCCATGCAAGCGAGGGGAGCACATGCAAACTTCACACAGGAGGTTCGATCTCATGACCTCAGAACTGTGTCGCTAACCGCTTCACCGCCGTGCTGCCCCCTTTTTTCTTTGCTATGCTTAGAACTCATGAAACCCTCATCATCCTTTTGTTGATTTTTTTTGGGATATACCGTATTTCCTGGACTATGAGGCGCACCTGAAAACATTTCGACCTGAATATCAGAAGTGCGCTCTATAAACCAGTGCGCCTTATATATTGCATCATACAGCGGCTATGATTGGAAATGCATAGGATAATTTCAGGTATGTTTTATTACTGTAATTGAGCAATGATTTATCAAATCGATAAACATCCCTGACCAAAATTGCAAGGCATTGTATGAGACGAGAATCGAACCCGGATTTTGAATGGTGAGAATTCAGACTCTTGACCCCTAAACCACCTGTGGTACAGGAAACACCCTAAGGCATTAGACCTTTTATCATTATCACACTATTTTTCTCATGGTGCCAGGAACACTAATTTGCATAGTGCATTCTTATATAGTGTTCTTTTTACCAACAAATGTTAAAGAATGGAGTAAACAGTATTTTACCAAAATACAACTCAAGTTTTTTTATTTATTAAACCAAGAGGTTATTGACTCTTAGAGGAAGAAATGGAGAGACCTACAACCTATTAGAATGCACTCTGCAGATCAGTGCTGTGGCACTGTAAGTAAAATAGTGTGATCATGTGATAAGGTCTAATGCCATTTCATATGTCATCTGTATCATCGTACCATCACTACTCATAATCTGGGGTCCATTATTGAACAGTTGAAAATGTTTTAAAAACTACAATAAAATAATCTATTGATGGGAAAAAAATTCTTCTATATATTTACATACAATATAACCCCAGGATACAGCATGACTCCGTTCTGAGGTGTGGATCCTACAGTAAAATTGCCATATAGAGGGGGAAACCGATGCTAATTAGCTAATGCTTTCCTAACCCCTGATAGCCCAGATAAAAAACATCAAAATAGTATGACGTAAGTACTTCTTTTGTGTCATATGTCAGATTAAATAACACTATAAATAAATATTCATGTAAAAGAAGTATAACATTATATTTATATTTGTTGTGACATGACTTGAGCTGGTCAAGTGGGGTAGCAGGTGGATGCAAAGGGGGAGGACGGTAGTTTTGAATTAAAACTGATTTGAAACTTCAACTTGCAAGGAATTGTCCTGACTTCATTGCGTTGCATGGCTGACGGTGCTATAGGTGTGTGAGTGTGTGTGGATGGGTAAGTGTGAAGCACATTGTAAAGCGCTTTGGGAGGTCTTCATTGACTTGAAGAGCGCTATATAAAAGCAGACCATTTACATTGCATACAATGTTTTGCGATTTTGGTCAGTGGTACATATTAATGCAATGCATTACACGGGAGCTCTTTCAGTCGTCTCAATTTGATGCGCTTTATAGTCGAGTGCGCCTTATGTATGAAACGTATACAGTAATCCCTCGGTTATCGCGGTTAATGGGGACCGAGGCCACCTGCGAAAACTGAAAATCCGCGAAGTAGCGGCGGCCCTTCAAAAATGCTTAAAAAAACCTATACAGGTATACAGTATACCCCCCCGCCATTAAACCGAAGTGATCGCTGGAATGATGTCAAGGAGTTATTGGGTGACTCATCCAGAACTCTTCACACTGGAACTGAATGTACCAAAACATGACCCACAAGTGTAGCCATGTCTTACATTATCAATTTACACGGAATAGGACTGTGGCGAAACCACTACAAACCATTCAGTATGATTGTATTAACCGCTCTCAACCACATGCAGCCATCGCAGCTTATTTCGCTTGTTAACAATACCGGTTTCATATTGAAAATAAAAACAGTGAAAATGTGATATTTGATGAGTGTTTGTGAAGCATTTTGGGAAACAACAGTTAAAAAAATGGTCTGTGTTCATTTTAATGAAAGTGAAAGAGCTACCTTCTGACAATAACAACATACTTTAGCTAGCGGCATCGAACGGCTTTTACAACAAATACATGAAACCACACACAATTAGCCGTGTTTAGGTAGTACAAACAACCGCTCGCTTTTGGTATAATAAAGTCACACTTGAGATGAAATGTGACAGAAGAGAACACACTTACGTCGCGTCGCCGAGTTCCTCCTTGATAAACAGAGCCACATAAGAAGGGGGTGAGGTGGGAGGAGTTGAAGGAGGGGGGGTGAGCGAAGCAGTAACTCACCATGACTAAGCATTGTGTCAGGGCCTCCCCCTCCCCCTTCACAATAAGAGTGTCCACACTGTGTCCTCAGTTGACATAAGCTTGCGCTTGCTCAAGTCAATAAATGCTTTTTTTGAGAAGGTAAGGTATATTTTTTAGACCCGCGAAGCTCTGAACCCGCAAAAGTGGAACCGCGAACTAGCGAGGTTCCACTGTATTACAAAAGACCATTTTTGGTGGGTGCGCCTTATTATCCGGTGCACCCTGTAGTGCGGGAAATCCGTTATCGGTCAGTTCATAATACGCTACAAAGCCTAGGAGCCGGGACACTTACTCTCAGCCAAAAGGCCAAGCTAAGGTCCTAGCCCTAAAGCCTTGCTGCGATCACCGTCAATACATAATTTCGGAATCACTTGCCGTGAAGCAGAGCCGGCCACCAACACTGACTCGGTTCAAATTCACGTTCAATAATGATACGCAATCATGGTCTTCTTACAACCGTTAGTGAAGTAAATCCAGGAGAGTAAATTATTTGCAAATACAGACTAGGGCTAGGACCTTAGCTTGGCCTTTTGGCTGAGAGTAAGTGTACTGGCTCCTAGGCTTTGTAGCGTTTTTAAGGGTTATTGTTCTATCTTCGTTATTCATTATCCATTATCCATTATCCGTTATCGGTCAGTTCATAATACGCTACAAAGCCTAGGAGCCGGTACACTTACTCTCAGCCAAAAGGCCAAGCTAAGGTCCTAGCCCTAAAGCCTTGCTGCGATCACCGTCAATACATAATTTCGGAATCACTTGCCGTGAAGCAGAGCTGGCCACCAACACTGACTCGTTTTTTTTTTTTTTTTTAGTCTGATGTTTACAAAGTGGATTTAGGCTTAAAGACCAAAGGCAGAACGGTGAATTCGCAATGATCGCAGCAAGGCTTTAGGGCTAGGACCTTAGCTTGGCCTTTTGGCTGAGAGTAAGTGTCCCGGCTCCTAGGCTTTTAGCGTATTATGAACTGACCGATAACGGATAATGGATAATGAATAACGAAGATAGAACAATAACCCTTAAAAACCCCAAACCCCATATCACTGTCTTTTGCACAAATCAAACATAACCACATCAGCAACAAAAATAAACTCCACCAAACCCCCCCAAGGTTCTTTGGAACTTTCTTCTGGATTTCATCATCATCTTTTCCCCGGACCCTTCAACTTCTACCACACTATCAAAGTCTGAAGTAAGCATCCATCACTGTTGCTTTGACAGTAGGTGACGACCCACCAGTCAGTGCGGGTCAAGTGTCTGGGTCCATTGCTGACGGCAAAGTATTCGCTCACCAACGAGACCGCCCCATCGGATCTTTGCGCTTGAACTTGTCAAGGCCCCGGTTTGCATAATAATTCCTTAACTCTCGAATTTACGAGCGCCTAAGCTAAACCCAGCGTTTAAATTCAGCCTTGGTGCATCCACACGACACACACCGCCTCATCCTTCGGAGGATGCCTGTCAGCCCAAGCTTGATTAGCATACGGAGACAAAAGGGCTTTCATGGCCACCTGGACTGTAATAGAAACTGTACTTTCATCTTCACTCATTCATATGCACCCTCCCTCACACCACAGCACTTCTATCAACTTCATCTTCTCTTCCGTGGTATAGCAGCGTTGCCAGGGACGACCGCATCCGAACTATGAATGAATGAAAACTTTATTTTGAACATTAAAATAAAACAAAAACAATGACTCAATAACAAAATAATGTTAACATAACATGTTTGAAAAGGGGTAGTATGAAGCAGATGCTTATTTTCCCTATTAAATACATTTTACAGATAGCTCTTCATGTGTCTAATATAACAGTCTCACCGATATACATATTACATAGGTCAGATATCAATAATTATAACAATAGTCAGATATTTTATACACTAATCATCGTAGTACCCATCTATTAACCTTATAATCCTACTAGTCACTAAACATCATTGTGACACCAATGATAATAACAACAATAGCAATAATAACAGTTATGATATAATACTAACAATAAAAATAAGGTTAACTATAGTTGTAAACACATTATTTCCAATCTCTACTATCACTCATACGCTATTTTCTTCATCTCTGTATTCTGCCAGTAATGTTTTTTTGTATTTATATTTGAACACGTGAATAGTTGGACATTGTTTGATCTCGTCTTGTAAATTGTTCCAAAGTTTGACTCCACACACAGACACACACATACTTTTCCTGGTGGTTCTCACCTTTGGGATTTTGAATTTACTACAGCCCCTTAAATTATAACTTCCCTCTTTCCGAGTGAATAATTTTTGGATGTTTTCTGGCACTATGTTTTCATATGACATGGGAAATGCCCTTAGAAACTCATATTTGTTGACCAGTTTATGATTTTTTTTAAAAATTACCCTATTTCAAAGACTATAAAGTGCACCTGATAACTTCCGATTGGCTCCAAATTTGAAAGAGCACCTTCTAACCCACGTGACTACAGTAGTAGTATACAATTTTACTTGAGCATTAAGTGATTAATCAAAAATATTGCTGACCTAAATCGCAATAGATAGTATACAACAGGAATCAAACCCGGCTCACAGCAGTGAGAACGCTGACACTTTACAACTAGACCACTGGATGACATATGAAAAGACATTTTTATTTCTTCAAACCATTTTTACTCACTGTGCTAGAAACCAGTGTGAGAGAATAAGGCAAACAAGAAGTTGCTCTATAAGATATAAATAACTGCAAAGTCTGATTCATAATCAGATGCACCAAAAAGTTGTGTCCCTCGTCGTGCTTGTTTGTTTTATTTATATCTTTCAGGACGACTTTGTTTTCTACATTCTCTAACATTCTTTTCTGGCACTGTGAGTAAAAGTAGTGTGATAATTAAAAAAAAAACGTCATGCCTTTTCATATGTTATCTGTGTCACTATTTGTCTAGTGCAGAGGTCAGCAACCTTTTTGGTTTGGAGTGCCACTTTCAAATTCCCTTGTAAATCAGTGTGCCAGTGTGTTTTTTCAGTGTGTTTTAATTAATTCTACACCAAATAGACAACATGGATATACATTGAAATCGTATAACTGACCAATTTATCTTCCACTATTCTTGTTCATCAATCAACTAAAAAAAGAATGTGAATAACACGTGGAAAGGCCTGTAGCCATCCCTGACTTCAACTTTTTACCACACGAATGAACCAGAATCAACCATTCTTCATCAACAATTAACTACAATCAAAAACAAGTGATATGGACAGCTACCATACCATTCATCAATGATATTTTCTTGCAGAAAATATCAAAACTCGAAATAACAGCAGCAAAGCAGAAGGCACGCGCTCGCGCACACACGCACACACACGCTTCTTAATATTCGCCATCAGTAAATGGTTTTCTGTGCTTTGCTATGCAGTGAGCAATGTGATAGCTTGCTTCAGTGGTGGGGTTTTTAGCAATGACAAATGTTTTAAGGCAGGGGTCGGGAACCTATGGCTCTTTCTATGAGTACCTGTGGCTCAGAGACAAATTTGATTGCATGCAAATTTTCTCCATCTCGTCCAAAACGTAAGCTACTAATCCTGTTCAGATACACGCAAAGCCAAACCAAAGCTGACATTGGAGCAGTACTTCGCAGAATATATAGGGCACGTTTTTCACTACAATTTACAGTCAAGGTGTCACAAAAAAAAAAAAAAAACTCGTTCTGACTGTACAACGCTAAAGAATCCGTTATATAAAACCTCACTATATTATCTGTCTTCAGTGTTCAGATACCTTATGATGAATCCACAGAACAAACTGTAAATACGCCAAAACACCGGAAGAGAACTTAAAGTTATTTGATTGGGTGAGTGGGAGGGATGGGTGGAGCTATGCAAAAAGTGCAAGCACTCCCTCCCATCTCTCGCCAAAGGTAAGCACATCAGGCTCCCTGTTTGCAGAATGTTGTCTTTATTTACATGCGCTTTATAGTCTAGTGCGTCTTATATATGAAAAGTAAATGATAAAGGCCTGTTTTTTGGGAGTGCAATGTATAAGGTATATATAGAGAGGCAAATATGGTAGTTTTCCGGGCAAAATGATGGAAACGCTTCTCTTTCAATTGGTATTTTCTATCTAAAACAACCAAGAGACTGTACTGAACTGAAAACATTGTTTTTTTTCGTGTCCTTTCCTATCTTGAGAACATAACAAACGGTGCTTTTATTTATGAAGTAATTATCCTCTGAGCACATCAGTTTTTTCCAGACCCATTTCAGAGATGAGAGTCGCGACTCTCATTGTCTGTTTCAGACAAGTGTGCTCTCACAACACCCATGGGACTTTCGTGTAAATCCTCTTCTCTCCTCTCTCTTATGAAATATCGATTTGTGGTTGACAGTTTGTTCTTGGTTATATTCTAAAAGGTTATAAGTGGGGATGGAAGACCGCACTTACGTTTTCAAGATTCACAGTTGCAATCATGACACTGTTAGCTTCTTTGTCCATGGCATGGAAAAGGGGATCCAAGTTTTATGCTAATGTCCAATGGGGGAAGTAATGCAACAATAAAAGAGATTTGTTTGAGCAATTGTAGACTAAAACTTTAAAAGCCTTTGTAATCATTCTAATGCTTGATTTAAAACCAATGTTGGCACCCAAATCCCAACTTTTCTTCCACTCTTCTGTTATTATAGTATTTATCATGTTGATGAATGGTAATGTTTTTGAGATGAAGTGTTTGAGGAGTATGTTAGGAGTGACAAGATTGGATAGATTGAGAAATGAAATTGTGAGAGACAGAACTGGAGTAGTAGCGGAACTGTGAAAGCGTGTGGATGAGAGAGTACTCGGTTGGTTTGGACACATGGAGAGGATGGCTGAGGAGCGAATGTTGAAGAGGATCTACAGAGCAGAAGTAAATGGAAGGAGACCAAGAGGAAGGCCACGATTGATGTGGATGGATGGTGTTATGAGTGCTCTGCAGGAAAGAGGTCTAAGTATAGTGGAAGCTAGAGCTATTATTGGTGATAGGAATGAGTGGAGAGGTGTTGTGAAAGGATAGTGGGATGTTTGGATGTGTTCTATGATGCGGCAGGGTTAAACCAGTGAAAGCTGTTGAACAGAAGAGTGCGTTGTGTCGCCCTGACCCGAGTGACATGGCCGCTTTCTGGTGTCCCGTTTCATCTGGAGGGACGAAAGCATGACCAATTCGGGTGCCGAGGTGCTTAACGTGTTTGGGTGTTTGGTCATCTGGGTTGGCTGTGGTCAAATTGTTAGTGTTTTTTGCTACTTTTCCCTTTTTTCTTTTCTTTGTTTTTTTGTATGTGTTTGTCTTGCCGTCGGTCACCCCTCTCAAGGGATTTGACCAAGGTAGATAGATAGATCATGTTGATAATCCAAGGTCATTGTACATTTACACCTCTTTCTTTAGCCTACAGCTGCTGTCATCCTGGACTTCATGACCATGATGGCCATCTGCCACACCGCAGTCCCGGAGCGTAACGATGGAAAAATCACCTACCAGGCAGCCTCCCCAGGTACTTCAAACCTCACACATTATTAGATGCAAAATTAGCAAAGACTGTGCATGCTCCATGGAGGAGACAGGAACTTAGGGCTCGTGAGCCATACAAGGCTCTTTTCATGACTACATCTACCTCAGAGATAACATTTTGCTCTTGAAATTCGTTTCTATATTGTTCCTGTTCAGATATGTAAAACTGAAGTTTATTAATACGAAGAAAATAAACTCATGTCATGCTAAATGGTTCGGTCCAGTATATACAAGGTGCAGTTTTAACTATGGTTTACAGTCAGGGTGCTACATAAACAGACCCGCTGTATGTCTTTAAGTATTTATGTGGAAGCTCATAAACAATGTGTATCCATTGTTGAGAGATTTTAGGTTGAAAAACCATAGAACAAACAGTAAACTTCCAAAAATGACTGACAAGCACCCAGAGCAATTTGATTGGGTGAGCGGTACGATGGGCGGAGCTATGCACGTAGCAAGCGCTCCCTACTTTCTGCCCGTCTCTGTCTGCGCCGAAGCTAAATACATTAGTACTCTGGCTTGCAGTATTTTGTGACATGTTTACAAAAGAACTTTGCTTGCACGTTGTTTTGAAACCATTACTTAGGACAAAAATGATAGTCGAAATGAGCCTGAGGACTGCGGGAGGGAGACAAATTTTAAGTGATATATTTATAGTGATATGTGGCACAGGCGAGATCTGGCATTTTTATTTTTTCATAAATTTCATCAAATCATCAAATGTCACTTAGTGAAATAAAAATAAAATATGCTGAATATGCTTTTTTTCTGTCTTGTTGAATTTTGTCTTTAAAATTTCTGGGAGGGCTCTCTCAAAATAACCCCAAATCTAAATATTTTGCCTTCATGGCTCTTTGAGTCAAAACGGTTCCCGACCCCTACTCGATGGTATTTACAAGAATGTTACTAAGGCAAACTCGCGTTTTTAAAACTGTATTTCAGGTTTAAGTTTTAAGATAAAAACATTTCCGGTTATTATCGATGTGTAGCCTGGAGCACGCATGCAGAAATCAACAGAATTCTTCAAATTAATTGATGCTATTCCCACCAAACAATGGTTTTCCAATGATGTTTTGACTTTACTTCTTTTCTCATTAAGTAGTTGCACACAATAAACTCAATTGGATATAAATTGCATCGAAAAGTCTATCCGGTTCTAGGTCATATGACTCCCTGCAAAAATTTACCAAAATATAATTGAACAAAATTTGCTGGGCATTCTACTTAGGCGAGGTTGTTAAGGCTGTTTTTTGTTGAAACGTGTGCATAAGAAACAATTGCATGAATCAAATTATTTGTTTCGAAAAAAGATTGGATTACACTGCTTGTAGTGGTTATTGGTCGGACGCTGCAGTACTTAATTTGGCCATCAGAGGGTGGTAGAGACCCCATGAAAACCATAAAACGTTTAGCGATTTTGTTGAAAAATCTGATCGAATCAGTCATTGTGACCTAAAATCTCTGCCTTAACTCTTTTGTTTTAAGGAATTGACTCTCTTAGTATGGTAGTTCTTCGTTCCATAACTCTGTGTGATTTATTTTTTAGGAAAGAATTATTCTCTCCTTGCTAAGTTTTTTTACATCACTTTTCATATATTAGTATCCAGCCTGCACTTCCGAACATTCTATGCAAAGGGTCCTTGTTGATATAATTTGATCTAGTGGATTTAAAGGTCAGACCTTTATTTTCTCAGTTATTCACCCCTTCAAAAAATACGATTTGAAGGGTAAAATGCGATTTTTAGATTTACTTTTTAAACATTTTACTCACTCAGGATTGACAAGTATGTGTGTTATAAATCAAATTGTTTGTTTTGATAAAAGATCGGATTACACTGCTTGAAGTGGTCAGTGGTCGGACGCTGCAGTACTCAATTTGGCCATCAGAGGGCGGTAGAGACCCCCAGGAAACCAGATGTTTCGCGATTTTGTTGGTATTTATTGGGGGTATATTGTGACAAATCCTAGCTAAAGACACTTGCGCCGGCTTAAAATTCGATCGTTTCGAAGCCTTTAGGTCACAAACAAACACACACAAATCGGGATTTATGAAGTTGTTTAAATAAATTCATCTTTTTTTCCTTTGAAAATCCAACAAGAGGAAAAATCCCCTTGTTAAATGTCTCCTTGTTGCTGCATTGCGTTAAAACTTGCCTAGTGCCCTTAGCAGTAGCATAAAAATGTTTAAAAAAAAAAAAGGACACTCCTAATGGAATTGCGAAATGTCACCATCCCCCGAGGCATTGTTTGCTGTAAACACAGAGCGGGCCGTCTTTCCTAAAATAAGACGAGGCAATAAACTGAAAATAATCTGCGGTCGGTGATGTTATTATATTAATATTGATGCATACCGCTACAAATATTTACACTTGGATGACACGGATGATTGTCTTTCAAAAACTCGATGCCGCCACTTCACGTGACATCCTGTGCTTTTTTTTTTTTTTTTTGTGCCCAATTGCGTTGCAGTTGTGTTTATGTCAGCTTGGGGGTTTGGAACCAAGTGGGGGATGAGCTTGTTAAGTCAACTGTAACCTAACAAGCAGATAGCTTTTTCTCACCCTGCAGCATCCTCGTGCGAGCCAGGCCACGAGATACCTGGGCCGCCAACACCGCCCTTGTTTTGAATGGCTATTTGTGCGTAACGTGTATTCCCTTTTTTTTTCATTTCCAAGATGAAGGCGCTCTGGTGAGGGCTGCACAGAACCTTGGTTTTGTCTTCTCTGGTCGAACCCCAGACAGCGTCATTGTGGAAATGGTAGGTTTAATTCCCTGCAATACATACCTGGCAACCTCCAGGGCTCCGTGGCCTTACAAAATATTGTATTTTCCCTTACGAAATACAAAAAAAAAATCGTACACCATATTTTTTTTCCAAACGTGTTTATTTATGTAATTTAACATGTTACAGTGGAACCTCGGTTTTCGAACGCCTCTCAGTTCGAACAAATCGGTTCTCGACCAAAAATTTCGAGAAATTCTTGCTTCGCTTTTCGTTAAAAAAAATCGGAGTTCGAACGCCGGTACGCTAGGGGGTGACGCTGAGCGGCGTACGAGTGTAGATTGCCCCCGCCCCTCGTGAAGAACTGTTGTCACGGCAACGCGCACTCCTTTTCTGTTTTCGTTTTTCAAAAGCGGTGAAGGGAGTGTTTTAACCCCTAATTATGCTTCAGAAGAAGGTTGGCCAGGCAGCAAAGTTGCTACAGGTGAAAAAAGAGGAGTAGTGCGTACAACTATTGCATTTAAGAAAGAAATAATAGCAAAATATGAAGAAGGTGTGCGAGTTTCCCTTCTTTCAGGAATACAGCATGTCTTCTGCCGACCGGTAAGAAATCCTATTCATAATTATTTTCTTTATCCTTTAACCGCTCACCACTTGTTGTGGGGACCCGGGTGCTAAATGACGTGTAAACGACCTGATTATTTTATTTTTCCACTTTCATGTACGAAAGATTACGCTAACGCGAACGTACGATTAGCCTGGGTTAGCTTCATGTTTACTTTCGTGGTAAACATTTAGGGTTAAAACAATTTTACATTACTTTTAATGGGAAAAAACGGCTTCGGTGATCGTACAAATCGGTTTTCGTACAAAGAAATGGAACGGATTATGGTCGAGAACCGAGGTTCCACTGTATATTGTACATGTGTTCGTTATATCATTCTGTGCATATGATAAATAAAAATAAAAAATTGTACAACAATTGTAATCAGTGTAACTAAAATATTCATTAATAACACTTTAAATTTAAATTTGTAAATAAAGATATTTTTGGGAGGACAAATTAGTTGGCATTTCTATTTTGTAAACCAAACCGTTGATGTGTAGTGCCTGATTTCGACTCCCCTGCAAAATCCTCCCCCCTCGCGTGAACACGCATTCTGTTGCGACAATAGCTTTATTGTTTTAATAAGCTTATTATATAGAATACGATTGCTATTGTCGGAAGCGCAGCAGTATGCGCGTTAACGCGAGGGGGGTGGGGGATTTTACAGGGGAGTCGAAATTAGGCACTACAGCGGCAGACGCAAGCGTACAGTAGCATCAAACGCTCGCTTTGTTTGCAACGAAAAAAACGATACCGCGGCGAACTGGTTTGACTTGATTGATTTGCCGATTCGTGATAGTCAGTGTATATGATATTTCCACGATATTTTTAATGTACGTTTACGTTTTGTAGCGTCATGAATTTTGTTAACTTCTTTTGAATATTTCTTCTGGGGCTGAGGTTTTGGCTTGATTCCTAACCTACTTCTCCATTTTTCTTGTGTTCACTGTGCCTCGACTTTGCAAAATCATATGCAAATGCAGACCTTATAACGCTCGGGAAAGTCTGGAAGCATGAAGTTATTCGATACAGGCTTCTGATTGGCTGCCGAGTACGCACATTGCTAAATCAATCGAAATTTCCAAACTGAACGAAGATTTTGAAATCGGATTAAAGCAAACGTTTGAGTTGAAAATTTATTTTTTCTTGAAAAAGTTGTCTGCCACCCGGGCGGAGACGTTTTGTAAGTTGTACGCCCGACGTGAAAAATGCACGCCCCGGGCGTCCGGGCGGACATTTTTTCAGACACTGTCTTTATAGAAGGATAGAAGAACTTTCATTGTGCACTAAAAATTCCAATTGATACAAGATTTCCATTGCCTGGAATTGATCAAATATGTTCTTTTACATTCTCACTTCGTCATGGCGTTGAGGTATTATTTTATTCTCAGCATATTCGGCACCTTTGTTGGGATTAAATGTCAAACTTTCATTTTCTATTCAAACGAGCTGAGAGTGATTGAGTTCATTATTTCTGTTCTGTTGTTACTGTTGGATTCTTCAGGCTTAGAGCCTCGACGTTCTCGTTCGTTTTTTATCGGGAAAAATGTCTGCCTCGCGTTTATTCATTGAAAAGGCATTTCTGTGAAGCAAAACAAAAGACGTTTTCAAAAGAAAAATCAGCCTTTCAACTGTAACTCTGTGTTTGTTGATAGTCTGAGCTGGTGCAGAGTGTGCAGGTCATTCATCCTGTTGTTCCTTTAATTGGCTAACCTGATGATTGCACTGGAGGCGTCGTGAGGCCAGAACCATTTTCCCTTTTCCCTGCTCCAAAGAACATTGCGTCTCTTAGGCGTTGCTGTAATTTCTGCAGCTTCCTCAGACCCATTTTAGCCCTCCGCTTCGATGTAATCGTCTGCTCTCATGCCTTGCAGGTTGGTTCAATTAGAGATGTTAATTGAATCTCATCTTGTTCTCTCTGTTGTGATTTAAGATGGGGAGCGAGGAGAAATATGAGCTGCTTCATGTGCTGGAGTTTACAAGGTAAGAGGCAGTTCGATACCATAAATCTCCTTATTCAGAGGTATCTCCTCATACAATCTTAATTATCGTGTTCGTAGCTCAAATTGCTCGTGTATGGGCACATTTTCCCGAATTACAATGGAACCTCGGTTCTCGACCATAATCCGTTCCAGAACCCTGTTCGAAAACCGATTTGTTCGATCACCGAAATCGTTTTTTCCCATTAAAAATAATGTAAATCGTTTTAATCCGTTCCAACACCCTGAATGTTTACCTTGAATGATTAACGTAAACATAAAGCTAACCCAGGCTAATCGTACGTCCGCGTTATCGTAATCTTCCGTACAAAAGATTACGCTAACATGAACGTGCAAAAATAAAAAAATCAGGTCGTTTACAAGTCATTTAGCACCCGGGTCTCCTCAACAAGTGGTGAGCGGTTCATTGGAAAGGGGGCTGCGTCCCAACACCCTGAATGTTGGGCTCCGTTCCAACACCCTGAATGTTTAACGTAAACATAAAGCTAACCCAGGCTAATCGTACGTTTGCGTTATCGTAATCTTCCGTACGAAAGATTACGCTAACATGAACGTGTAAAAATAAAAAAAAAAGGATAAAGAAAAGAATTATGCATAGGATTTCTTACCTTTGTGGTGGTCAGCAGAAGGCGCAGGTGGATGGTGGGGAGAGGATCAGACACTCGCACACCTCCTTCATATTTTGCTATTATTTCTTTCTTAAATGCAATAGTTGTACGCACTACTTTTCTTTTTTCACCTGTAGCAACTTTGCTGCTTGCACTGACTTTCTTCGGAGGCATAATTAGGGGCTAAAACACTCTGTTCACCGATATTAAATCGAAAGCAAAACAAACGAAGCACGTCTGCACGCGATAACAGTTGGTCACGAAAAGAGCGATCTACACCCGTACGCCGCTCAGCATCGCACCCTAGCGTACGCACTCACGCATTACCGCCGTTCGAACTCCGATTTTTTGACCGAACAGCGAAGCAAGAATTTCTCGAATTTTTTTGTCGGACACCGATTTGTTCGAACTGAGAGGCGTTTGAAAACCGAGGTTCCACTGTATCATTTTGTATACTACCAACTGAACCTTCAAATCACATCTTAAGCCCAGGGTGTCAAACTCGTTTAAGCTGGGGGCCACATGCTAGAAATAAAATCTCTCGGGGGGCGGACTACTAGGTTTGAGAGAAAGAGAGAAATAAAAAGAGAGTAAATGAAAGAGAGGGAGATAAGAGAGAGGGAGAACAGTGGAGACAGAGTAAGAGGGCATGACAGAAAAGGGAGAAAAAGTGAAAGAATTGGAGGGAGCACAATAGAGAGAGAAAGGGAGAATGAAAAAGAAAGAAATTAAGTGAGAATGAGAGAGGAGAAAGAGAGAAAACGAGTGAGCATTAGAAAGAAAGGGAGTGAGACAAAAATAAAGTGAGGAAAAAAGAGGGAAAGAGCGAAAGAGATATAGAAAAACGGGGAAGAAAGAGAGGGTGAGGAAGAAAGAGAGAGTAAGAGATAGTAAAGGAGAATGAAAGAGAAAAGAGACGGATAGAAAAAGAAAGAGAAAAACGAGTGAGCATTAGAAAGAAAGGGAGTGAGACAAAAATAAAGTGAGGAAAAAAGAAGGAAAGAGCAAAAGAGAGAGAAATAGAAAAACGGGGAAGAAAGAGAGGGTGAGAAAGAAAGAGAGAGAGGGAGTCAGAGATAGAAAAGGAGAATGAAAGAGAAAAGAGAAAAAGAAAGAAGAAATTAAGTGAGAATGAGAAAAGAGAAAGAGAGAAAAACGAGTGAGCATTAGAAAGAAAGGGAGTGAGAATAATAAAGTGAGAAAAAAGAAGAAAAGAGAAATAGAAGAATGGGGAAGAAAGAGAGGGTGAGAAAGAGAGAGAGAGTAAGAGATACAAAAGGAGATAAAATACGGAGGGGAAAAAAAGAGAGAGAAAACAAGAGAAATATGACTACAGTGCATATTTTTTAATCGCGCTTCTCTCAGTGTTGTCTCGCAGGCCAAATTAGAACCCTCGCCGGGCTGGATCCGGCCCACGGGCCGCCTTTTTGACACCTGTGTCTTAAGCTAACAGGGGAGCCAATGCAGGTTAGCTAAAATCGGGGTAATGTGATCAAACTTTCTTGTCTCATTTAAAAGCCTCGCTGCAGCATTTTGTACCAGCTGAAGGCTCTTGATTTTGGACTTCGGGAGACCTGAGAGTAGTGCATTACAGTCATCGAGACGGGAGGTAACAAACGCGTGAATTATAATCTCCGCATCCGATTTAGACAGCATAGGACGAATTTTAGCAATGTTGCGAGGATGGAAGAAAGCTGTTCTAGTAATATTCTCCACGTGTGTTTGAAGGGACAGATCGGGGTCAAAAATGACAGCTAAATTTTTGACTGAGTCACTCTGGGTGATGTTACATTTGTCAATGTTCAGAGCTGTTTTTGAGAACAAGTCACGGCATTTAGATGGACCAATAACTAGCATTTCGGTCTTTTCAGAGTTTAGGCGCAAGAAGTTGAGTGACATCCATTTTTTTATCAGTGAGGCAGGCCTCCAAATTTCCACTGCTTAGTGTGGAAGATTCCTCCATCGGAAGATATAGTTGAGTGTCATCTGCGTAGCAATGGAAACTGATATTATAATAATATCACCTAATGGAAGTATGTAAATGCTGAAAAGAAGGGGGCCAAGTACTGAACCCTGCGGAACACCACAGGTAACACTAAAGGGCTCAGATGTCATTTCACCATATTTAACACAGTGCGTCCTATCTGAGAGGTAAGATCTGAACGATAAGAGGACGGTTCCTGAGAGACCAATCCATTTTTCCAACCGTTCTCGTAAGATATGGTCTTGTGTGGATAAGCCCCTCAGAAGATGGATGGATTGATACTTGGCCCATTCCCGACCTCCCTGAAGGATCAAAATGACTATAAAACAGATCTTCCTGATCACTTAAAACACACTCAAATAGTGACAGCGAATGACTTGACACATAAGCACATACTGTACAATGAAATTTACTGTAACTTTAAATTAATTTGGATAAAAAAAACAACCTATCCAAGTAGATTTGTCTCTGTCTCCCCTTCAAAATATTCCAATCTCCTTTGTAGATACCAGCTTCTCTTGTTCATCATCCTTATTTGCTGTTCTTTATGCCACAGAGATATGACCTCCCCCCAGAAATTGTTAGGGGGAGGGGAGGCTTTGTGACCGACACTCACTGCTTCCCGATTTTACTCCTTGGCTCGGCCACTCGGACGAAGACCACGCTAGTGTTTTTCCATTTTTTTCTTGATTAGTTTCAATTGTCATCATTTTCATTTTTTTTTCTAACATCATACTTTCCTTTTTCATAACTCATGACTTAGGTCTCAAAAAGTCACCAAAAAATATATATAAATTAGTATAAATTGCTATTTAAGAGATAAAAGCGAACTTTCTGTGGAATATAGGTATCTATCTATCTATGTACCTTGGTCATATCCCTCAAGAGGGGTGACCAACAGCAAGACAAACACATACAATAACAAAGAAAATAAAAAAGGGGGAAAAAATTGCAAAAAAACCACACAAAAATGTTTGGATCATGGCCAACCCAAATGCCCAAACACCCAAACAAGTTAGGCACCTCGGCACTCAAGTCGGTCATGCTTTCGTCCCTCCAGATGAAACGGGACACAAGAAAGCGGCCATGTCACTCGGGTCAGGGTAACACAACACACTCTTCTGTTCAACAGCAGGGCCCGACAGCTTTCACTGGTTTACCCCTGCTGCATCATACGGGTGCCCTGCCCATCCCTTAGAACGCGTCTAAAAATCCCACTATCCTTTTACAACACCTCTTCACTCATTCTTAGACCTTCGTCCCTCCGGATGAAACGGGACACCAGAAAGCAGCCATGTCACTTGGGTCAGGGTGACACAACACACTCTTCTGTTCAACAGCAGGACCCGACAGCTTTCACTGGTTTACCCCTGCCGCATCATATAGGTATTCCACAGGTATTACCAAAGGCATGAAATCAGGTGCCTGGTGGCCCAAACTCGACGAGCTCTAGTGGTAGACAAACTGCATTTACTTCATAAAGCTAGCAAGGTTTTTGTGTAGAGGTGCTCTTATAAAGATGTACCACTGAAACCTCGCATTGCTCACCTCCACATTGTCTAATTTCAACCACCAGATGTTTTGCTCATACTCCGTGTGATCATTTGTCATCCGTAACACCTCAAAATGTCTCCTTCCCTCTCTCGCACAGTGTGAGGAAGAGAATGTCAGTCATCGTGCGCACGCCATCCGGAAAGATACGCCTCTACTGCAAAGGAGCCGTGAGTGTCTGTGTCTGTCACCATGGCGATGCGCGATACCTATCCGTCACTGTAACCTTTATTATCATCAGTGCCTCATGCAAAAGCATGGAAAAGAGCCTCTTCTCTGGAAATCTTTCAAAAATCTCTGATAGTTGCCCTTTTACATGAATGCGTAGCGAGTAAAGCAAACCAATTTTGACATTTTGATACTTATTTGCCTGCAGGACACGGTGATCTATGACAGACTGGCAGACAGCTCTCGTTACAAAGACATCACGTTGAAACATCTGGAGCAGTTTGCCACTGAGGGTGAGTGTCACATCGTGTTTTGAGACCTCAGGTAGAGAACACCCTCGATGTATAGTGCAGCCAGAACCAAACATACATCGTAAAAGGGCTTTTATTCGTTTTCTCAGTTCCTGCATCCATAAATCAGTATTCACAGGAACAGCGATGCTAAGCTGTGCTTACACTGGCCCCTAGTGGCGCCAGCGTAGTATGACTTGAGTTGAGGCGTAGCAACCAAGACACCTAATTTAATGGTCATAATAGTTTTTGTAACATGTATGTTGTTCCTATGCTCGCATTTTAAGACAAGCTGCAGGTGATGTATCAAAAATGAGTGAAATTTCGTAAATTTAACATGTATTTGATAAAGTAATATATACACTTGGTCATAATAAGTGTATATTAAAAGCATACCAGTCAACATTAACCAATTTCTTCCCTTATTGATGACTGCAATTCCCTTTAATAAGCAATAATACACCTTACAAATACAACATGATAAATAAAAAATCGACAGCACGACAGAATATGTAGCATAAAAACAAAATTTGCTTACTTGTGTACTTTATTTACCGAATAAACCACACAAACAATTTCAGCATCAAGTTCATTTTTTGTAACCCAATTTAAAAAGAAAGTTCATCATTGTCATTCTGGATTCATCATCAATCAACTTTTATTGTTTAAATATAGCTGATTATGGCATACACTCATTATATTTCAAATATTTGAATATCATGAAAAAGTCTACTAGTTCAATGCATCCATTTTTGTTTTTTAATTGCGTGACAGAAAATTCATCACACATCATATTCAAATTTTCCAAGACATTCTTTTAGAAATTCAACATGTCCAGTAACATTGTCACATCATCAACTCTCAAGGTTTCTTCATTTTTCTCATGTTGAGGTTTTGAGTTTTTCCTTGCCCTCATGTAGGTTTTAGATCAGGGGATGCTGTAATAATAGTCTGTAGTCTGTAATAGTCTGTGGTCTGTGCAGCCCTTTGAGACTCCTTGTGATGAAGTGCGTCACAAATAACATGAGTTGACTCATTTTGTGGTTTTTGAGTTTTTCCTTGCCCTCATGTCGGTTTTAGATCAGGGAATGGTGTAATAATAGTCTGTAGTTTGTAATAGTCTGTGGTCTGTGCAGCCCTTTGAGACTCCTTGTGATAAAGGGCCTCACAAATAAACATGACTTGACATTCTCATTAGCTCTTTCCCCATTTGCAGTCAATTCTGTGTTACTTATTACAAGTAGCAGTATATAATTGTTTATTCCCGTACAAAAATTGATATGCAGCATACACATTTCGAAATGCTTAAAAATCTGAAAATATGGGGGAAACGTATAGGATGACAGATTTTAAAAAATCTGCGGGTCGAATGCTAAAAAAAACAAATGAGGTGTCCTGATATATTTTAAATGTATGGTACAGATAAGTATAATCAAAAGTACTAAAAAAATACATGTAAACATAAAACGTGTATCTGTAAGTCTTGTAAAAATAATAATGATATAATACTGTCAGGAAATGATGCAGGAGGGTCACCAAACTTTTTTGTAGATGAGATCTACCTTTTTGAATGCTAATTAATGCCAAGGGTGACCATTATATGCATTGCTTACATAAAAACTGTTCATATTATTACTATGTTATTATTGTTATTGACACATTATTAGATACTATATATATAATATATACATATATATATATATATATATATATATATATATATATATATACCAGAGCCATACTTACTTCCGGCTGTCACTGTCTTGTACTACGGACAGACTGAAGAGATCTTTTCTTCCTCATGCCATGAGGCTCTTTAACTCCACCCGGCAGAGTAAAGGCCCACATTAAACCACACCACCTACATTGGATCTTACTGCATTATGTGTTCTGTGTAGCACTATTTAGTTAATCTATATAACATGCTAAAGTGGGCATTTGCACGTCACACTGGGTATTTGTATATTGTTTTCTTTTGGCTTTATTATTGTATTGTTCTCAGCTCAGGGATGCTGCTGGAAATGTCAATTTCCCTTAGGGGATGAATAAAGTATCTATCTATCTATCTATATCCCCTAGTGGGAGGTAGCTAGAGTCAAGAACAGATTCACATTTTTGACCTTTTTGAAGGAGGGGATTCCCAGCCCCCTCGCTCAACCCAACTGTTGCAATAGCTCTTTGGGAGTCATTAGGTGACCAACCCCCCCAATTTCAATCCCTAATGCAGGGCAGGGAGGCAATGGATACCAATGCTATAAGTTTTGGGCTCGAACCAGCAATCAGTCTCTGGGCAGGGGTCCTAACTCCAAGGCCACCGAGCTTATTAGTATTACCGTAGATTTAAAATGGGCTCAGTCAACCATTAAAATGTCACTACTTAGGTGTTCTCAGGCACCACGTGAGTGACACTTTAGTCAGAATTTTAATACTTTTTCAAAAGTCATGTTTATTTGTAATGCCCTTTATCACAAGAAGTCTCAAAGGGCTGCACAAACCACAGATTATTACAAACTACAGACTATTATTACACCATCCCCTGACCTAAAACCTACATGAAGGCAAGGAAAAACTCAAAAACCACAATATAAGTCAAGTCATGTTTATTAGTATAGCCCTTAATCATAAGGTGTCTCAAAGGGCTACACAGACTATTATGACACCATCCCCTGGTCTAAAACCAACATGAAGGCAAGGGAAAAACTCCAAAACCTCAACATGAGGAAAATGAAGAAACCTTCAGAAGGGAGGAATAAGATACTTTTATATATTCCACCGAGTTTGTTTGAAATTAAACTAAAAAAGAAACCGTTCTCGCTTGGCAGGACTGCGCACGTTGTGCTTCGCCGTAGCAGACGTCAGCGAATCATCTTACCAGCAGTGGCTGGAGGTCCACCACCGAGCCTGCACCTCCCTGCAGAACCGAGCCCTCAAGATGGAGGAGAGTTATGAACTCATTGAGAAGGTACACAGAGATCCTAGAAAAACTATGAGAACCTGAGATGCATTTCATGTTCCCTAAATCCAATTTGTTTCGATTTGCCACCATGATCTTTCCCCGATGTTGTCTTAGACCTTTACCTTATACAATAACTCCGTTTCCACACCACTCTCACCTAAACTGTAAAGACACGCGGGTCTGGTCAATGTAATCAACCACAGATAATGGTGCAAATTCCAAGTGTATATTTGTGTGGGACCAGAAGCAAGTAATTGCTTCTGTGAGAGGTGGGCCCAGTAGGGAGCGCTAGTCAAACACTGCAAGCCACACTCGTTAATCATCCACTTGGCATTCTTTAACCGCAATCCATCATGAAATAAGCAGACGTTTCCCAATGGGTGCAATGCAAAGTCAAAGATTATGTACATGGTACTTATGGAAGGGAGTATCACATTTAGCCGCATGGTGGGGCAGTGGAGTCATGATTCAACACTGTGGGTTGGAATACCAACCCTTACTCTTTAAAGACAAAACCATCTCCTCGGTTCCTACCCTTTTCCTCTCCCGACACCTGAACCGTTCTCCTTTCATGTCTGTCTTCTACTTTTACTTTTTCTTCTTCTACTTTTACTACTTCTTTTGCTTCTTCTTTTTCTACTTTTACTACTACTACTTACTCACTTCTTATTTTACTTACTTACTTACTTGTAATTTCATACACTTGATACCTTGGACCTTAAAAATACACAATCAACTTATTTATAGTTAAGTATGCTTTCAAAGGGCCAATGAAAAATAACATTTTCCTAAAATAACCGTTATTATAATCACATTACTGCCTTTATAATCATTGTGTGCTCCGAAGTAATGTTCTCAATCCTTAGGATAAAAATCAAACGGTCCTCCATCAATTAAAATGTAATAAATAGTGATCTGCATTGATGGTAATGAGAAATCAAGTCTCACATTAATTATCAATACACTGCATATGCAGCGACTACCAAGTCTGAATTATGTGTGATCGATTTTCCTTGTTTTCTGACACTGAAACAAGCATGTATCCCTCTCCTGTTTTATAGCTGTCCAGGAGCAGAGTTTTTACTTTCAAATTTTCTTGTAAATCAGTGCGCCACACCAAGATCAATGACTCGTTTTTTGTAATTTAACACCAGTCCCGATATATAACATGCATATACATTGAAATCGTATAACTGACCAATTTATCTTCCACTATTGTTGTTCATCAATAAACTAAAAAAATGGATGTGAGCAACATGTGGAAAGGCCTGTAGCCATCCATGACTTCAACTTTTTACCACACGAATTAACCAGAATCAACCATTCTTCGGCAACAATGAACTACAATCAAAAACAAGTGATTTGGACAGCTACCATACCATTCATCAATGAAATTTTATTACAGAGAATATCAAAACCTGAAATAACAGCAGCAAAGCAGAAGGCTACTTGAATATAAGTGCAACAGAAATAACAGCTGATTAAATTAAATGGTTTTCCATGCGTTGCTATACAGTGAGCAATGTGATAACTTGCTTCAGTGGTGGTGATTTTATCATTGACAAAGGTTTTCAGAGTCTGTGTTTGATGGCCGTACTTGGACACAGCGTGTTTTAATGTATCCGCCTTTGCAGACTTATCCTTGAATTCATGTTCATGTTGAGTCTCGTAATGATGTTTAACACTTAATGTGCGAGGTACAATGCTCCTGAGGCATAATGCACAAACAGCATGGTCATTTTTTTTTGCACAAAACCCCAGTCATCTGTCCACGCTGGCTAAAAAGAACAAGATTTTTTCGCTGGAGGAGCTGTCATGATTCATTCATTTATCGCGCGCCGGTGTTTCTGTGGCTGGATTAAAACACGGATCTCTCCTCTGCGAGGCGCCGCACAGACACACACAGAGCAGAGGGGAAGGGGCGCTACAGTAAATCTCCTAAACAACATGCCGCACAACTGAAAATGTCTAAATTTCAGGTAAAAATGCGCGTTTGTATTATTTTGCCGTGCGCTCGTGTGCCACTGGTTAACCCCTTGCGTGGCACTGCTGGCACGCGTGTCATAGGTTGCCGACCCCTGGTCTAGCTAGTGTTTGTCCCACCACCCTTGCTGGGGGGGCTGTAATCCTGATCCAAGTAATGGCTTTTTTTCCCCGTAACCCTCAAACGATCATCGAATTTTAAGTGGGACATATGAGACCAAAGCCTAAAGAGCTTGTCAGATTTAGTCTTGTTCATTCCGGTCTTTTAAAGTTGCTGTTTTTAGTTATGCAACAGCCTGTTTTTGTTTTGTGCTGAGGCGGTATAGTCCATATTCTCCCGCTTGTAAGCACACTTACCCCAAAGTCCTCAAAATTGCTCTTCTGGCCCATGAACACGAGCAGCTGTATTCACAAATGCTTATATGTAAAGTATTCATTCATTTTATTTATTTTCTTGTTTGTTTTGCGGTAGAACTTGCAGTTGTTGGGGGCCACAGCCATCGAGGACAAGTTGCAGGATAAGGTTCCTGAGACCATTGAGACACTGATGAAGGCTGACATCAAGATCTGGATCCTGACTGGGGATAAACAGGAAACGGCTATCAACATTGGTAAGGAGGATCTGAAGATCGTTTGGAGTGTTATACAATTTCAATTTGCTGCTTTTTTAAATGCAAGAATGTGTTTTATAGGGCCTGTTTGTGCTTATTTGAGGAAATTTACCATATTTCCACTAATAGTTACCATCTCCACTGTTATAAAGATCAAAGGAAACAGATGTATTTATTTATTGGGAATTTTCCTTTTCTTTTCCCATCACAGTAAATTTCAATATCTCTGTAAACTGAATACATTTCACTTGAGTTCCTGATCAAAACTGCAGCACTGGTCCATGTAAACATTTCGGTTTTAGTGCAAGAGTTGAGGGGGGAGGTGCTGAAGCTTTATTTATACAGTAGAACCTTCCATTCTAAGGTGGGGATTGCAAGGTAAAATTATCATATGGTGATTCGAGGTTGACCGATTCATGATTATCAGCACCGATATTTGTGAATTTGACGGATATGGGTATTGGCCTTTCTATTCATTCGACCAGCTGATTAAATATGTATAAAGCTGGGTTTGAAGAGCATGAGAGATAGATAGATAGATACGTTTTTCATCCCCGTAGGGAAATTCACACTTCCAGCTGTGTCCTTTTGTTGTTTATTAACAGATTAAGAGGATGCCCTCTGGGTGCTTTGTTGTAGTTTAGCCACAGCAGAGTGATGACGTCACACGCTAGTCCAAAAGTTCGACGTCCCTGCGGCAGATGGAAATCTTTGTGCCCAGGGATACACCACCTCGTGTTAGCGAGTCCACCTCCTCTCCGCTTACCGCAGGCTTTTGTGTCTCTGTCTAACAGCGCTGGAGCCGGGTAGCTCCGGGTGGCTCCAAGTTAGCGTCCGGGATGCTAGACGTGAGCCACGTTTCCGTAAAACACAGCAAACTGCACTCCCTGAGAGCTTTGCTTTGAAGCTGTGCCATTCTTTTACTCGCTCCTCCCCTCTTCTTTCCCCTCCCCTCTTTGCCTAGCTGATTCAAGCAGACAGGAAATCCACACAGGTGAAAAGTAGATGTAGCATTGTGATACCTGACTTCATCCTCATCAACTCAGCATTCTAAAGCAGAGAGCGCAAAATAATGAGGGCGGGATTGACACCGTGGGTCTGACAAACACGTGGTTTTCCCCTGATTTGCCAACTCCTATTCCTTCACCAGTTGTAGCTTCACCATGGCCAGTCCCTATCTTCTAAAGAAGACTAAAGAAGAAATGAGAATGAAATTAGCATAGGCATATTGTTAATCACAGATACCAGTATCATCTGAGTAATCTTCTCATCTCATCTCATCTCATCTCATTAGCCGTACCGCTCATCCTCATTAGGGTCGCGGGGGGCTGGAGCCCATCCCAGCCATTTCCAGGCAGTGGGCAGGGGACACCCTGAACTGGTTGCCAGCCAATCGCAGGGCACACGGGGACAGACAACTCACTCGCTCATTCACACCTAGGGACAATTTGGACTGGCCAATTCACCTGAAATGTATGTTTTTGGAATGTGGGAGGAAACCGGAGTGCCCGGAGGAAACCCACGCAAGCACGGGGAGAACATACAAACTCCGCACAGGAAGTCTGGAGCTGGATTTGAACCCACGCAGGAGGTTCCCATGACATGAACTGTGCCGCACAAGCGCTAACCACTGCGCCGCCGTGAGATGAGATGAGATCATGGTATGATTTTAGAGCTTAACATGCAAAAAAACCCACGTCATAATCAAAAAGGGTGTAGAGCTAATGGGGCAGTATCCTCTCCCATCCCCCTACCCAACCCTGGCCCTGAGGCCCCAGTAGCACCCGGGCACGCTAATCCCAACCCCGGCAGCAGCACCCGCCAGAGAACTGGCCCCGTGCCAGAACCAATGCCACTATGACGACCAACCACCCCCTGCCCAGCTACGTGACACTGGGCTAGCCGACTCCCCTAGCCCCATCTCACCCCACATCCAACCGTAACAGCCCCTATCCCTACCGCAAACCCCTCACCCAGAGTACAGTAGCAAAAATACAATACTGCAAAGTCTTTATGAAACACATGAGATTCAGAACAGGTTGAAGAGCGAGAAAGCCATTGTGGGAGGGAGTTCAGCCAATACCATATCGGCATCTTAGTGATGCCATGATGCAAACCAATAACAGACGAGCATCTCAAACAACGTTAACCAATTGCAGACGAACATCTTTGAGACATTTCTTATACAGTCAGGCGCAAAGAAAAGCAAAATTTGAAATTTTTTGGGGCTCGCAAAATAATTGATTGATGTCTTGAGGGGCAAAGAAAGAAGTCAAGTCAAGTCATGTTTATTTCTATAGCCCTTAATCACAAAGAGTCTCAAAGGGCCGCACAGATCAAAGACTATTGCAAACTACAGACAATTATGACACCATCCCCTCATCTAAAAACTACATGAGGGCAAATAATACACATATTATCAACATAAAATATAGGTTATTCATATGCTATAGAGTAGAAGTATGTTTTAGACTTAGATTTAAACATTTCCACTGAGGTTGCAGATCGAATCTCAGGGGGAAGAGCATTCCACACCACCGGGGCCCGGATGGAGAACGCTCTTGAAACTGCGGATCTCTTCTTGGCTCTTGAGATCACTAGTAGACTAGCATTTTCAAAGCGAAGGCTCTGGACATAAACATGTGATATCATACAGTGAGGACTGAGTAATCTGGGATATTTACTCTACTCCTAAAACAATTTAATCTTAAATGCTGTTGAGTCAGAACTTATTATTTTCTTGAAATCGATAAGTACTCCCAAATCTCATTCCTAGGAGTCTGCCTTCTGTGCAAAATCAGACAACAAATGGGAACAGTGTCCTGCAAGTGATTTGCAATGCAGTTACCTAAAAACTCCAAATACTCGGTCTTGCCTACATTAGCTCGCAGATGTTAAACCTGATATGTACACCGCAGTCGCTTCAAGGTTCTCCGGTCGGCGAGAGAAAGTACAAGGCACGTTCTCTGTCGCATGCATCTTGAACAAGCATCTGTTGCGGGACACAAATGATGTATGAGCCCAGCTCACTGACATGATGTAAATAACATGCATATATACACAAACGGGCACTTTGTACATGTCTGCTTCCCCTCGGGGCGCTCCGGCCTCACAGAATGCATCAGAAGTGCAAATGAGAGACTCTTGCAGAACATTCGCTCGTACACTCTCGCTCCCCATTGCTGCGCTCCAATTTTTGAGAAGATAAATGCGAGGAAAATCGATATCCGCTCAGTGTGCCTACCACTGTGGGCTCTCTCAATCGGCTTTTTGTGCATCGCATTCCCAGATGTGCGTACATGATGGCAGGTCGGACATTTCAGCACTGTAAATCCTCTCTCAATATCATACCTGACAACCTTCACAGCTCCATGCTCTTACAAAATGTTGTATTTTCCCTTAGAAAATACAAAATCATCTTACACCATATTTTTTTTTTCCAAACGTGTCTATTTATGTAGTTTAACATGTTACATTGTACATGTGTTTCGTTATATATATTGTTAATGACAGCACGGCGGCGCAGTGGTTAGCGCTTGTGCGGCACAGTTCATGTCATGGGAACCTGTCGTGGGTTCAAATCCAGCTCCAGACTTCCTGTGCGGAGTTTGTATGTTCTCCCCGTGCCTGCGTGGGTTTCCTCCGGGCACTCCGGTTTCCTCCCACGTTCCAAAAACATGCATTTCAGGTGAATTGGCCGGTCCAAATTGTCCCTAGGTGTGAATGAGCGAATGAGTTGTCTGTCCCTGTGTGCCCTGCGATTGGCTGGCAACCAGTTCAGGGTGTCCCCTGCCCACTGCTCGGAGATGGCTGGGATGGGCTCCAGCCCCCCCGCGACCCTAATGAGGATAAGCGGTACGGCTAATGAGATGAGATGAGATATTGTTAATGAACATTTTGTTGTAAAATACTGAGTTGCTCGACATGAATGAGGTTTATTATAAAAAAGGTTCAAAAATGAAGTAGCTTGGAGGTTGTTAAAGATATTTTGTTATCAATACGCTAAAGCTGGAATGATAGAAAGAAATGCAAATGTAGTTTGCGCAGTGAGGAGAGAGATCAGCCGGAATCTCCCGCTTTCGGACTAAACCAAAGCCTCTCTCGTCCATTCCTGGACAGCGAATCAGTTTTATTCAAGGTTCGCGCATGCGCAGAAATCATCAATGACGTCACAAATACGTCTTTCCGTACATGCAACGAAAGATAACTGTGTATATTAAAATCAGACTATGTGTGTGTGTGTTTTAATGATTGTTCATACGTTTAAAAAAGAAACATGGGAAATAGAAATAGGAAAAAACAAGTTAAAATGTGAGTTAAGTTCATCAGGATTATTTGTAACATAGAACACAGAGAAATACACAATTAACTAAATATGATCTACTTTACAACGTTCACCGTAGAAGGAAAACAATACATGCAAATATAATTACCGTAAATTCCGGACTATAGAGCGCACCTGATTATAAGCCGCACCCACCACATTTTAAAAGGAAAACCGATTTTGTACATACACAAGCCGCACCTGTATATAAGCCGCATGCGCCCACATTTAAACATGTAACACAAACACAAAATTAACCCAAACCCGACTTCAAGTCCCGCGATTGAAACTAAATGTCCTCTCATTAAAGTCTACAGTCCAAAAATCACATCCGGCAAAATGAACGGAAAATGATACCGGTACCTAAGGTTTCATGCAGACATGCAGAGTACAGGTCCCGTTGAAAGTACTCCAAGGAAAAAAGTGTATATTTCCAAAGGTAAGGGTGGGAAAAATATATCAGATGAACACATTTACTCACGCAACTCCTTTTTCTTTAACCAACCTTTTACCTCCTCTTCTTTCCTTGTCTGTCCCTTACCTTTAGCGGTCCCCACTTCAACTCGGCACCCCGCGTTTGTTCCGCCCCTCATTTTTCGTTCACCCGTGCAAAACATATCAGAATAAGTGTCTAAAATAAATACAAATAAATACATTACAAAAATATACAGTTGCAAATACATATTATACATGGGTTACACATATTTACAAAGAAAGACGGTACACCGAGAGGGTTTTCAAAGCTTTAATAATAATAATATAGCTTTGACAGGGAAGTTGATGGTAGCAACAATCGAGCGCCGCTAGCGGCTGTTAGAAAAACGACATAAATTGGCTCAATAAGCCGCAGGGTTGAAAGTTAGGGAAAAAAGTAGGGGCTTATAGTCCGGAATTTACAGTAAGTAGAATTTTCTTATTCAAATTATGAATTCATTTTCTGCATTGAATTATTGTTGGTAATATACTGATTAAAGGGATAACCACAAACCTGTTTTTTTTTTCATTTTCTCCTTTTTTTCGTAACTTCTTTATACAACATAATCATTCGTAATATGGTTATATCAGTATCAGAAATTATTTTCCCCCCATTTTATTAACACTCCACTTATTGAAACATGAATATTTTGTTTGTTTGTTTGTTTGTACATGATTCAATTGTTTGTTTGTTTGTACATGATTCAAATTGAATCTTTTCTTCCGGCGCCGTCACGAATGGCAGCCACTCCAGCAGCTCCCGTGTTATTTTCGATTGTTCTCGATTGTTCTCAGCTCAGGGATGCTGCTGGAAATGTGAATTTCCCTTCGGGGATGAACAAAGTATCTATCTATCTATCTATCTATCTATCTATAATGCATCAAAGCAAGTGAGCCGTTTGAGATGTTATGCCGAGAAATGCACCCTTGCCGAGATATGCACCCCGTAGCGGGAGCTCGCCGAAATTTGCATCCCGTAGCGGGAGTTCGCACACGTCACTCCCGCTACTATAACCACTTTGACCTGGTTTTATCTCACTTTTATATCACTTTTTGGGAATGTAATGGCGAACATATAACCAAAACCTTCATAGCTAGAGATAGATGGGGGGTGAATTTTCAGGCAGCCAGGCTGGTCCCTCCCATCAGTATCATTTACATTTATTAGGTTGACGTTGGATCATTTGTACTAGAAAAAAAAATGACAACGTTAGGCACAGGGTGATCTGTTTATTCAAGTAAAATACAAAATACAATTATTGACGTGTTACGTCTCGTTTGGCGATGAGAAGAAAACACGTTCGTCTCCCGTTTATCTGGTGACGATTTGACAGTTCATTTCAGCATAATAAGCTTTATGGTAGAGTGCATAACAGTTTCAATACGAGCGATTTGAATAGAAAAAGGCAAAATAAACAAGTTCCCTGCTCAAAAGTGATTTGTATACGGTGTGCATTACCTTTCGATTACATTCACAACAAATACAAAGACGGAATGGTTTAAGTGGTATTATATTCCTAACCAACTGGCTTTGGTTATATGTTCGCCATTACATTCCCGAAAAGGTATATAAAAGTGAGATAAAACGAGGTAAAAGTGGTTATAGTAGCTACGGGGTGAAAATCTCGGCAGGGGTGCATTTCTCGGCATAACACCGGCTCCTTTTAATGAGTTGAGCCGAAAAAGCCGGTTCTCTAAAAAGAGACGGACTTCCTTTCACTACATAACTCTACCACATGAAATCCGAGGCGGCAGATGCATGCGCACATTAGCATCAAACCGCTCGCTTCGTTTGCAACGAAAAAAAACGAAACCGAGATAGAGGCTACCGCGGCGAACTGGTTTGACTTGATTGATTTGCCGTTTCGTGATAGTCGGTGTGTACCGGATGGTACCCATCATTGACAAATTTGCATTTTTCCGTACAGATTTTCTCGTACGTCGTACACAATCAAAGCGGCGCTGCCACGAGCGGCTGCCTTTTCCAGCAGCTGCCCTATTGTTTTATTGTCTGCTCCTATCTTCGGTGTTTTTTGACAACTACACTATGGATTACTTCTATCCTATGGACATGGGTTTTAGCGCACAAAAAATGCGTGTATTCAAGGAATTTCAACTCCTTGCCCTGAAGAATTCTCGTGCCGGCGTGATGAAGGGGCCTATCGTGGAAGAAGAGCCGGAGCTAGCGAAGCTGTTAGCGGTGTTATAAGTCTTCGGTACCATCCGTAATCATGGTAAATGCGAACTCACTACCAAATAAGATCATCGAGTGCTGGTGGAAAACATCGAAGCGCACAGGGAGCGCAGTTGCTGTGTTTTGCGGTAACGTGGCTCACGTTTAGCATTCCGGACGCTAACGTGTAGCCACCCGGAGCTACCCGGAGCAATCCGGCTTCAACGCCGCTAAACAGAGACACGAAAGCCGGGGGGAATCGGAGAGGAGGCGGACTTGCTAACACGAGGTGGTGTATCCCTGGATTTTCACAAAGAAAAGTTTTCCATCTGCCGCAGGGATGTCGAACTTTTGGACTGGCGTGACGTCATCCACTCCGCTACAAGCACCCCTAGGGCATCATGTTCATCTGTTAATAAACAACGGGGTAGACTGCTGGAAGTGTGAATTTCCCTACGGGGATGAATAAAATATCTATCTATCTATCTATCTATCTATCTATCTACACGTCTTAAAATGCATAATAAACGTACTTTGTGCGGCAAAAACGTACAAGTTAACAGGTATGCAATATTGACTTTATTTTACCATTTTTTTTCAAACTGAAAGAGAATATCTGACACTTGAGTTCATGGCACGCCGATTTCTGCCTAGTCCAAGGTGGGCCGAACCACCCAGATGCCACCCTTGGCACGGCTCACTATAAATCAAGCAGAATCCAGCTGTGTTGACTCAACTTACCGAAAGGTCGGTTTGATCCGACTTGAGGTCTGAGCAGAAGTTGTAAAAACCGCCATTATTAGCGAGTGTCGTTCATTTGGCGCTGTTCCAGTTGGATGTGGAAGAGTGAACTACTCTGACAGCAGAGTGGCTGGCCAGAAACGCTGTTTGTTTTGGGATATGCTTCCCAGTGCCAAAATCGGGCCAAAGTGCGTCACGTTTTGGACAGGTCAGAGCCGGGACGCTGTGGAAACAAAGTGCTCGCTCCAAAGCTTTAGGAAAAAGTCAACAGAAGTAGGACTGGACACAAAATCACAACATAAATATTTCTCTAAGCAATGAATGGACGAAAAATGGTAGCATATTTTACTAACATTTTATCTCTCTAAATACAATGTAACAACAAACTCATATTTGAGTCCCACTTCTTGGGCTATTTAGATAGATAGATTGATAGATAGATAGATAAATACTTTATTCATCCCCGTAGGGAAATTCACACTTCCAGCAGTATCCTTGTGTTTAAAAATAAAATAAAGATATAGAATACAAAAATACCCAATGTAACGTGTTGCTATAGAGTATTTAAATAGTGCTACGGAAAATACACACTGTTATCAAAATAGGGTGATATGCAAATGTGGGGGTGGGGTTTAATGTGGGCTTTTACTCCCCCGGGTGGAGTTAAAGAGCCTCATGGCATGAGGAAGTCAAGTCACATTTATTTATATAGCCCTTAATCACAAAAATGTCTCAAAGGACTGCACAGGATTACAATTACACAATTACCTGATCTTAAACCAACATTTCTTCCAGGCCCTGCTGTTGAACAGAAGAGTGTGTTGTGTGTTGTGTCACCCTGACCAGAGTGACATGGCCGCTTTCTTGTGTCCCGTTTCATTCGAAGGGACGAAAGTCTAGGTATGAGTGGAGAGAGAGGTGTTGTGAAAGGATAGTGGGATGTTGGGACGCGTTCTATGATACGGCAGGGGTAAACCAGTGAAAGCTGTCGGGCACTGCTGTTGAACAGAAGAGTGTGTTAGAACGCGTCCCAACATCCCACTATCCTTTCACAACACCTCTCCACTCATTCCTAGACTTTTGTCCCTTCGGATGTAACGGGACACAAGAAAGCAGCCATGTCAGTCTGGTCAGGGTGACACAACACACTCTGATCTCCTCAGTCTGTCTGTGGACCAAGACTGAGACAGCAGTCTGTCGCTGAAGCTGCTCTTCTATTTGTTCTGTAGTGTTATTTTACAAAAAGTTTACGTTTTTTCCTAAAACATCCTTTCAATTAGTTTTCTGAGCTAAATATACTAAAAAAGTCCTTTAATACATGAAAATTTTCCAAAAATAGGACATCTTTATGACAATAAATGGTCAAATTGTTTTAAAATCCCACAAAATTAAGTTCGATTTTTAAAACAACCCAAAACACATCCCAGGAGCTGTGTGAAAAAAAACTCTTTTGGTGGGTCAAAAATGACCCAATTAGGTTCGAGAGGGGACTGAGTAACCTCTTGGGTTCTATTTTACCCAAACTAACCCATAATTGGGTAAAACAAATACAAGTATTTTGTTTTGTGCAAAAGAAAAACTAAAAATTGGGTCTTAAGACAAGACACACTAAAATTGCTCTTTTTTTTTAAATAAGAAATTGAATGCTTTTTAAATTAAAGCACCCCGAAACTAAGTATTTTTGAATGAACCAAAAACATCCAGAAATTCTTTTAACCCGCCTGTGTTTTTTGAGTATAACAAAAACAAATATTTTATTGCGTCAAAAATGACCTAATTTAATTCGGTCAGTGACCGATCAACTTCTTGGGTTTTATCACCACGGCTTCTTTGCCCAAACTATCTATCCATCTATCTACCTTGGTCATATCCCTCAAGAGGGGTGACCGACCGCAAGACAAATGCATACACAAAAACAAAGAAAAGAAAAAAGGGAAACGTAGCAAAAAAACACTAAAATTTTGGACCATGGCCATCCCAAATGCCCAAACACCTAAACAATGTAGGCACCTCAGCACCCAAGTCGGTCATGCTTTCGTCCCTCCAGATGAAACGTGACACAAGAAAGCGGCCATGTCACTCGGGTCAGGCTGACACACTCTTCTGTTCAACAGCAGGGCCCGACAGCTTTCACTGGTTTACCCCTGCCGCATCATAGAACACGTCCCAACATCCCACTATCCTTTCACAACACCTCTCCACTCATTCCTAGACTTTCATCCCTCCGGATGAAACGGGACACAAGAAAGCGGCCATGTCACTCGGGTCAGGGTGACGCAACACACTCTTCTGTTCAACAGCAGGGCCCGACAGCTTTCACTGGTTTACCCCTGCCGCATCATAGAACATGTCCCAACATCCCACAATCCTTTCACAACACCTCTCCACTCATTCCTAGACTTTCATCCCTCCGGATGAAACGGGACACAAGAAAGCGGCCATGTCACTCGGGTCAGGGTGACACAGCACACTCTTCTGTTCAACAGCAGGGCCCGACAGCTTTCACTGGTTTACCCCTGCCGTATAATAGAACGTGTCCCAACATCCCACTATCCTTTAACAACACCTTCAACATTCGCTCCTCATCCATCCTCTCCATGTGTACTCTCTTATCCACACGCTTGCTCAGTTCCACTACTACTCCAGTTCTGTCTCTCACAATTTCATTTCTCAATCGATCCAATATTGGTAAAAGTAGTACTTAGAGATTGTTATAACAATAGTGCAATGAAACTGTAATAATAGTGCAATGAAAAGTAGTGCAATAGCATTAGCATTAGCAACAAAAATTCCCAAATGAGTCGCACTAGATATATTTTGACCACAATTTAGCACATAAAATGCTAGCCAAATTTGTATAATGACTTTCAGTAATTAATTAATGACAACATTTATTCAGTTTCACTTTAAATAAATTTGAAAAAGGTTGTTTTTTTTTCCCTTTTCAATTTGTTTTCCCAAGAAAGAAAATATCTTTCATTGACTCATCACTCACTAACTCAATGAGACCTGTCAAAATCCGACCATCATAACACGCGTCAGTTTACAGCCATCGGGTCACAGCGAACTCCCTAATTGTTGCAACCGCCGAGCCGGTTGTCACACGACATTTTTTGTGCATTCCTAAATTCCCGCGGGAGCGCCGTTTAATTCCGCCCGAGAAGACGACAGCCCAAGGAACCCCACGTTCTCCGTTTTCCCGCTGTCAAATCAACCGAAGGTAAACACGTTCATCGGAAACTGGACGAGAGCAGAGAGAAGAGGGGAGCCTGGAACGGCTACGGTATTCAACTGAAGACTTCTGTTTAAAATCCCCGACGTTCATTCTCCAACCTGACTAGTGACCCTGAGGGTCTACTCAACCCTGCGGTTTTTCGGACTCCCCAGAGAGTCATGTTAACTAACCCAGAGTCGCTATTGAAACAGGAAGCTGACAAGCCCTTGTTAAGCGAACCCATTCGTCACGTCCCAAGTCCTTTTCTCCGGGCTGCTACATTTAAACATTTCTCCTTAAATATGAAATGTGCAAATGTGAGGTCTATTTGCTGATTTTTTAGAATTCCTTTCTCTTTTAATGTCCAGATATTCATTTTAAAGGAATATAAATGGATCAAATATCTATCTATATATCTATACATATTTATATATATATCTAGACATATTTATATATATATCTATATATATCTAGACATATTTATATATATATATCTAGAAATATTTATATATATATATCTATACATATCTATATATATCTATATATCTACCTCTATATCTCTCTCTCTCTTTCTCTTTCTCTCTTTCTCTCTTTCTCTCTCTTTCTCTCTTTCTCTCTCTTTCTCCCCCCTTTTCTCTCTCTTTTTCTCTCTTTCTCTCTCTTTTTCTCTCTTTTTCTCTTTCTCTCTTTCTCTCTCTTTCTCTCTCTTTCTCCATATATAATCTTTATCCATATCTGGTGGGCGGCAGTAGCTCAGGAGGTAGAGCGCTCGTCTTGGGATCAAGGGATCCCGGCTCGTCTGTGTTACATGTCGAAGTGTCCTTGGGTAAGACACTGAACCCCTAATACACCCAATAAGCAGGTTAGCGCCTTACATGGCTGCAAGGCCGCTATTGGGAAATGTGGAGCACACTGTAAAGCGCTTTGGGAAGTCATTGACTTGAAAAGCGCTATATAAATGCAGATCATTTCATTTCATATCTATCTATGTTTATCTATATCGATCTATATCTATCTACGTCTATCTATATCTATCTATATCTATCTATATCTATATCTATGTCTATCTAAATGAACAGAATGAGAAACCGCTTCTTCCCAAGAGCACACTGAACTCTCATCCACAACCTTCTTGAGCATATGTGCAATTGTGTTGTACTACTGGCGTTTTAAATATACACATATTTGTTATATATGTTGAATACACTGTTTTTGTTTTTTACACATTTTTATCTTTTTTAATTCATTTTACTTTGCACTGAAAGGATAAGCCCTCCTGTATAATGAAAATCAAGGCCATTCATTAATCCTATTGTATTTTAGCTTATTGTCACAGTTGCCATGGCGCCCAATTAACCGCGCCCGTGTGACGCCAGCTACGGCTCGTTGACAGATCGGTTTTCTGTCTATTTAAGCTCAGCGCTCTCACGCTTCCTTTGTCAGCCCGTCAATGAACCTCTGCCCCGCAAGACGTGGGTTCTGACTAGGTCCTGTTTTCCTGTTGGTATTTCCTGTCCGGTATTGTTCCCATTTATTTTGTCCGGTTTAATATCGGTTTCCAGTTTCGTTCCCGTCTATTTTTGTCCTTTTTATTTTTCCCTCCAGTTTTCGTTCCCGTCTAATTTGTCCTGTTTATTTCGATATCCGGTTTCATTATCAATCCTCTCTGTCCCGTCCTGTCCGTTACCGAACCCATCTGTTCGATATTGGCCGGGGCAATTGGAATCGATCTCGTCGGTCTCTAGCTTCCTGTCTTTTTGTTACTTTTGTGTTCAAAATCATAAAACAAATATCTGTTGGCCAAACAATAGCACCCTACTTAGAGAGATGTTTATTTAACTTAAAAAGTTTTTCAACAGGGCTTTTTTTCTCAGTGCATTTATTTGTATTCATTTTGTTTGTTTTTTCAGGGGACTGGGGGCAAACTTTATGACCCCATTAATTACAAATTGCAACAAAAAGTATATGTACATAGTGTTTTTGTATCTCATCTTATCTCATCTCATTAGCTACACCGCTTATCCTCAGTAGGGTCGCGGGGGTGCTGAAGCCCATCCCAGCAATCATCGGGCAGTGGGCAGGGGACACCCTGAACTGGTTGCCAGGCAATCGCAGGGCACACGGGGACAGACAACTCACTCGCTCATTCACACCTAGGGACAATTTGGACCGGCCAATTCACCTGAAATGCATGTTTTTGGAATGTGGGAGGAAACTGGAGTGCCCGGAGGAAACCCACGCAAGCACGGGGAGAACATACAAACTCCGCACAGGGAGTCTGGAGCTGGATTTGAACCCACGCAGGAGGTTCCCAAGACATGAACTGTGCCGCACATGCGCTAACCAGGTGTTTTTGTATATTGTATACATAATTATATTTCATTGTATCCTGATTTAAATGTCTTTAACACGGTTGCAAAGACAATCCCGTTAGCATTTTATGCTAACGACAGTAGAGATAATCTTGACTCTTGAATGGCAAAATTTAAGTGTTTTTATGTCTTGTAATATGAGTATCCCTTTTTTTTTTTCAAGGACATTCTTGCAAGCTACTGACCAAGAACATGGGCATGCTCGTCATAAACGAAGACACACTCGACGTAAGTACCGCTCATTTTTCAACCCCCAAAAACGATTGGAATGAGAAAAAGTCATCCATACCAAAGAATGAGTTCAAATAAATACCATCACTTTTTTGCTGCTGAAAGCTTTGCAGTCTTTGCCAAATCTCTGTGTAAATAAACACTAGAGGTTCGGAAACGTGGCCATGGGGAGCAGACCATCCCATCAACACCTGGCAGACAATCTAAATCTCTTTTTAACGCGCACGAGGTACCCCGCCGAGAAGCCTGTTCACCCCCGGCAGGAGAGCCTTTTCTGGCGTTTGTGGGACACCGCGGTACAAATGTCTGCACGGGAAAAGGGCCAAAGACGAAGATTGAATGTTACCGTATATTCCGCACTATAAGGCGCACCGGGTTATAGGGCGCACTCTCCCAAAATCGTTTTTGGTCCTATATTTTCCATACATAAGGCGCACCGGATTATAAGGCTCTACAATGGGAACGTCGACAAAACAGTCAGATAGTTCAGTTTAACTTATTACCCCCTTAACATTCCGAAAGCTTGCAAAGAAGCAAATACGTGTCTCAGACATGTACGGAAACAGTGTCTGTACGATGTCACTCAAATGCATCGTTCCAAATATCATTCGGAAGGTCCGGGTCCCGTTAAAAGTAATCCAAGGAAAAAAAGTGTATATTTCCAAAGGTAAGGGTGGGAAAAATATATATCCACCTTTGTCTGCCATGTCCACAAACACTCACCTTTACCGGTCCCCACTTCCCTCTGCAGTCTCAGGATTCAAGAAATGCCAAACATTTCTTAGTTTCCATTTTATTTTTTGCTGGCAACTATGTGGACAGCAAAGTAAGAATTTTATTGTGCAGGGAAACGGGGTTCTTTTAAAATAGACTCATCACAGAAACATCAAGATCGTTCTAAAACAAGATACCGGGGAAAATATAAAGCCGCATAGCTCACCTAGGTTCTCTTGCAGCCATCACGTTCAATAATGATACGTAACCATGGTCTTCTTACAACCATGAGTGTAGTAAATCCAGGAGAGTAAAATATTTACGAATACAGAATAGTAAAAAATGTTTTCTCCATGCCGTAGTGCAACCCAACGTGTGATTCACATTCATCTTTTTCGGCCAATTGCAGGCTTTGTTTCGCCCCTTTAGCCTATGCGAGCCTGTAAACGATAAAAAGGATCCGCCCCCTTTACCTCCGAATAACTAGCGAACAGTGATCGATTCAAATGATGATTGACAAATTGGTTAGGAAATGAAACACCGGTATATAAATCCCAGCATACACCGCGGACGACTTCGCCTTCGGGGGAAAATCTAGTCGGCGGCTGCTTGCTTTAGTTGCAAGACTTTGTGACTTAATATTTATCCATATATAAGGCACACTGTATTATAAGGCGCATGGTCAGCTTTTGAAAAAAATAAAGGCTTTTAGGTGCACCTTATAGTGCGGAAAATACGGTACTTCGTCGGCTTTTTCAAAGGGGAGGGGCGGATAGCAAGGAGAGGCATTTAAGTGTTGAGGGGCGACGACAGACTGCCTTCATCCTGTCAGCCGTTCGTTAAACATGATGAATTGAGTCGAAGGTTAAAATCCGGCGTCGGTAGATTCATAAAGAGCGCCGACCTGCACTTTTGGTTGTGGTGGAGTAGATGCTCACATAGGGCAGTTTGTTAACAACGCAAAAAAGCGGAAAGTGTCCACATACGGCCATGCACCTACAAGCTGGACGGGACACGCCACACACGAGTGTCATCGGAGCATGGCTTCCCTTCTCGCTGGTTTACACTTACCAGACTTGTCCGTTTTTTAGACATCCCCTGTGCTGCATCGACTCGCATGGCCTGAAATTCCTCAAGTGAAACTTGGTCTCCGATGTACGATTCCAACGCAGATGCTAGATCACTTGAAGGGACTTGTTCCCACTAGAGTTTATATAGTATGGAATTGGAATAGCTATAGAATTTCCACGGACATCAGTTTACTGACAAGTTAAGTCATGTTTATTTGTGAGGCCCTTAATCACAAGGAGTCTCAAAGGGCTGGACAGACCACAGATTATTACGAACTACAGACTATTATTACACCATCCCCCGATCTAAAACCTACACGAGGGCAAGGAAAAACTCAATAACCACAACATAAGTCAAGTCATGTTTATTTGTGACACCCTTAATAACAAGGCGTCTCTATCTCTATCGTTAACTTCAAACTATAATTACACCATCCACTGATCTAAAACCTACATGAGGGCAAGGAAGAACTCAAAAAGCACAACATGAGTCAAGTCAAGTAATGTTTATTTGTGACGCCCTTAATCACAAGGAGTCTCAAAGGCCTGCACAGACCACAGATTATTTCAGACTAGAGACTATTATTACACCATCCCCTGATCTAAAACCTAAACGAGAGCAAGGAAAAACTCAAAAACCACAACATGAGTCAAGTCATGTTTATTTGTGACGCTCTTAATCATAAGGAGTCTCAAAGGGCTGCACGGACCACAGATTATTGCAAACCAATGACTATTATTACACCATCCCCTGATCTAAAACCAACATGAGGGCAAGGAAAAACTCGGAAACCTCAACATAAGCCAAGTCAAGTCATGTTTATATGTTTAGCCCCTAATTACAAGGAGTCTCAAAGGGCTGCACAGACCACAGTTTATTACAGACTAAGAGACTATTGTCACACCATCCCCTGATCTAAAACCTACATGAGGGCAAGGAAAAACTCAAAAACCACAACATGAGTCAAGTTATGTTTATTTATGACGCCCTTAATCACAAGGAGTCTCAAAGGGCTGCACAGACTATTGCAAACCACAGACTATTAATACACCATCCCCTGATGTAAAACCTACATGAGGGCAAGGAAAAACTCAAAAACCACAACATGTGTCAAGTCATGTTTTTTTGTGACCCCCTTAATCCCAAGGAGTCTCATAGGGCTGCACAGACCACAGACTATTGCAAACTACAGACTATTATCACACCATCCCCTGATCTAAAACCTACATGAGGGCAAGGAAAAACTCAAAAACCTCAGCATGAAGAAAAGGAAGCAGTTTATTACTGTACTTTGAGAATAACTTTTTTTAGGTGCCTTATCGGTAAAAAATAAGCTGCTAAAATAAGAAAATGAATATTTAAAACTAGTTTGACACACATCTTCTTTCGAGAAGCGACTGCACCGCATTGTTGCAAATCAACACTCACTGTAGCTAAGTGACCACATCATGTCTACTTTAACAGGATTAACTCCATTGTGGAGGCCCCCCCCCCCCAGTTTGATGACTTTACATCTCCGCAAACATCCAGATTCTAGATCACGAGTGTCTCAACAATGGAGCCCAGTCTCGACGGGAGGCTGGGAATGGCCATTCCCGAAAGCAAACGCTGGCGATTCACGGAGGCTAAATGCCTCATTACAGCTATAACAAAAGCTCTTTAGAGGGAGACATGGAGAATTAGCGTCGGAGATTCACTACCTCATTTAATGTAGGTGGAGGGCGGGGGGGTGCTCAACTTGAGTCTCCATCGCTGTCTTCTCAACCAAAATAGAGGTGGAGCTTAAATTGAATAAGAATGAGGGCATGGTTTTGTTCCAAATGTACCATGTTTTCCGGACTATAAAGTCCTCACAAAAACCTCAAATCTGGCAGGAATTTTTCATTTATAGGCTGTTAGGTTTTCATCTCTCTCATCAGCTGCACCGCATATCCTCAGTAGGGTCGCGGGGGTGCTGGAGCCCATCCCAGCAATCATCGGGCAGTGGGCAGGGGACACCCTGAACTGGTTGCCAGCCAATCGCAGGGCACACGGGGACAGACAACTCACTCGCTCAGTCACACTTAGGGACAATTTGGACCGGCCAATTCACCTGAAATGCATGTTTTTTGGAATGTGGGAGGAAACCGGAGTGCCCGGAGGAAACCCACGCAAGCACGGGGAGAACATACAAACTCCGCACAGTAAGGCCGGGAGCTGGATTTGAACCCACACAGGAGGTTCCCACGACCTCAGAACTGTGCCGCGCACGCGCTAACCACTGCTGCTGTTAGGTTTTAAATATCAAAATGTACCGTTTACCAAATTGTTTGAATTACCGTATTTTCCGCACTATAAGCTGACCATGCGCCTTATAATACAGTGCGCCTTATATATGGATCAATATTAAATTTGCAAGGTCTCGCAACTTACTCAACAGCCGCCGACTCGATTTTCCCCCGAACGTGGAGTAGTCCGCGGTGTATGCTGGGATTTATATACCGCCGTTTCATTGGCTAACCAATGTGTCAATCATCATTTGAATCCATCGCTATTGGCTAAAGTTATTCGGAGCCTCGGATTGGCTAGAGGGCCGAAACAAACCCTGCAATTGGCCGAAAAAGATGTGTCAATCATCCGTTAAATCGATCGCTATTGGCTGAAGTTATTCGGAGCCTCGGATAGGCTAGAGGGCCAAAACAAACCCTGCAATTGGCCGGAAAAGATGACTGAATAGCAAGCTAGCTAAACTACGCCATAAAGAAACATGTTTCATTGGTCTGTATTTGTAAATATTTGACTCTCCTGGATTGACTACACTCACGGTTGTAAGAAGACCATGATTGCGTATCATTATTGAACGTGAGAACTTAGGTGAGCTATGCGGCTTTATATTTTCCCGGTATCTTGTTTTTTAGAACGATCTTGATGTTGCTGTAATGAGTTGAGTGAATTAAACTCAATTCCAAGTGTTTATTGTCATATGCACAGTAAAGTTGCGAGCGAAAAAGAAAATGGAAACTAAGGAATGGTTGGCATTTTTTGAATTCCAAGACTTTAACCTTCCAAATGATATTTGGAACGATGCAATAGTCTGTGTAATATAGTGTAATAATCTGTGAAGCCCTTTGAGACTCTTCGTGATTTAGGGCTATACAAATAAAGATGACTTGACTTCACTTGACTTGACTCTTTATCTCTATCTCTCTCCCTCTTTCTATCTTTCCTTCTCTTTCTCTCTCTCCCTCCCTCAGACACACTCTCGCTCCCTCTTTCTCCCTCTCTTTCGCTCTCTCTTTCTCTCTCTTTTTTTCTTTTTACTCTGTGTTTCCTCTCTCTCTTTCTCTCTCTCTCCCCCTCCCTCACACCCTCCATTCCTTTCTCCCTCTTTCTTTCTTTCTTTCTTGCTCCCTCCCTCACAACCTCCCTTCGTATCTCACTCTCTCTCTTTCTTTCTCTTTATCTCTATCTCTTTCTCTCTATCTCCTTCTATCTTTCCTTCTCTTTCTCTCTCTCCCTCCCTCAGACACACTCTCGCTCCCTCTTTCTCCCTCTCTTTCGCTCTCTCTTTTTCTTTTTACTCTGTCTTTCTCTCTTTCTCTCTCTCTCCCCCTCCCTCACACCCTCCATTCCTTTCTCCCTCTTTCTTTCTTTCTCTCACTCTCTTTCTTTTTTTCCCTCTTTCTTGCTCCCTCCCTCACAACCTCACTTCGTATCTCACTCTCTCCCTCTTTCTTTCTCTATCTTTCTCACTCCCTCTGTCTTTTCTCTCTCTGTCTTTCTTTCTTTCTTTCTCTCTCCCTCCATCACACACTCACTCCTTCCCTCTTTCTTTTTTCCTTCCCTATCTCTTTCTCGTTATTTCTCTTTTTCTTTCTTTCTTTCTTTCTCTCTTTCTCCCTCTCTCCCTCCTTCTCTCTCTCCCTCTTTCTTTCTTTCTCTCTCTCCCCCTCCCTCACATCCTCCCTCCCTTTCGCTCCTACCCTTTCTCTCTCTATCTCTCCCTCCCTCCCTCCTTCCCACAGTGCCTGTCTCGTCATTCGGTTCAAATCTCGTGCACTTTGTAAATACTTTATACACTCGTAATACTTTTCTACCATGGACCGGTTTAATGCCTGACAACATTCTCGGGCCTAGACACAGTAACTTAAAATAGTGTGATGCCGATATAAGAACGTATGCCTTTTCATGTGTCGTCTGTATCACTCGTGATCTAGCGGATGGGATACGGCTCACTCCACGCCGTGGTCTGGTTTCGATTCCCGTTGCATCCAATGTTGCGATCGTATGCCATCGTGATCAGTGATATATATTGACTGATTTTTATTAGCTATTGTGCCCTATAGTCCGGTGCGCCTACTATATTCAAAACATATCACAAAACACAATCTTATAGTGCCGAAAATACGGTATCTGCCATACAGTATGACAAACGACATGTCGGAATCGGGCCCGTTTTGCACAGAAGGCTCACATGTGTGCAGCTGCTCTCAGTTTGTGTCCTCTCGCTCTTTTCTCCCATGTTCATCCATCATCTCTCTCTGTCTTTCTCTCTCGCTGCGGATCTGCTGAAACGAGAAGCCCTTCTGTCCAAATATTTCCTTTGAGCTGAGGTTTCCAAGTCTTGTTGTGGCAAGGTTTTGCCCGGCTCTCCCATGGTTTTTGCAGGGATGCTTTGACTTATTGGACCCTGTCACAGGCCGGACCCCCTGCTAGGTTGCCGTTAACGTCCGCCATCTTTCCTTTGGGACGTCGTTACGAAAGGAGAGCAGGAGTCGCCAATGCCCTTATCCGCCGTTAAGGAGAGACTTATACAAGATGGAATTATAGGCGTGTAGCGAAACACGGTTTTAAGAGGATTGGGTTTTTTGTTTTTTATTTTTCTTTTATAAGTTCGAGTTTGTTCGGACCAAATTAAACTTCTCCTTCCTTATCTCTTTCTCTTTCTTTCTCTCTTTTGCTTTTTCTTTCTTTCTCTCTCTTTCTCCCTCTCTCTTTTACTCTCTTTCTCCCTCTTTCTTTCTTTCTCTCCTCTCTCTTTCTTTCTTTCTTTCTTTTTCTGTTATTTTTCTCTCCTTCTTTCTTTCTTTCTCTCTCTTTCCTTTTCTTTCTTTCTCTCTCTCTCTCTTTCTCTTTCTCTTTGTTTCTCTCTCTCTCTCTTTCTCTTTCTCTGTTTCTCTCTCTCTTTCTCTCTCTTTCTCTCTCTTTCTCTCTCTTTCTCTCTCTCTCTTTCTCCACCTCTTTCTCCCTCTCTTTCTCCTTCTCTCTCTCTTTCTCCTTCTCACTCTCTCTCTCCCTCTTTCTTTCTTTCTCTCTTTCTCCCTCTTTCTTTCTCTCTCTCTCTCTCTCTCTTTCTCTTTATCTCTTTCTCTTTTTCTCTCTCTCTCCTTCTTTCTCTCTTTCTTTTTATCTTTCTCTCTTTCTATTTCTTTATTTTTCTCTCTTTCTCCTTCTCACTCTCTCTCTCCCTCTTTCTTTCTTTCTCTCTCTTTTTCTTTCTCTCTCTTTCTCTCTCTTTCTTTCTTTCTCTTTCTCTCTTTCACTTTCTTTCTCTCTCTCTTTCTCCCTCTTTCTTTCCCTCTCTCTCTCTCTCGCTCTCCCTCTCCTTCTCTCTCTTTCTCTTTCTCAATCTTTCTCTCTCTCTTTCTTTCTCTCTCTCCCCACATCCCTCCTTCCCACAATGCCTGTCTCTTCGTTTGTACACGACCCAGTATCAGTCCACCCTTTGGTGTTCCGAACTTAGATTCCCCCAAGTGACATGCTCGTCCCTGCAGGTTTTCTTTTGTTAGTGTAGCATGAAAATGGTGAAAGTCATAAAAGTCTTACTTCAAGTAGAGCCCAAGAGCCCACCCGAAAGAATAGGTTATTCGAGCGTGCCTTAGAAATCCACGTACTTGCACGCGCATCAAGTTGAAGTGCGTCATTCGAGGCGTCTTCATAAAAGTTTACTATTTTCTTAAGTATGTGTTGACAATGCCCAACTGAGTTCAAAGAGCCCTTATCTTTTTTTTCCCCATGCGCTTTTATCTTACTTTTAGAATAGAATAGAATATACCTTTATTGTCATTGTTACGAAGTGGGTTGAACATATTGTGACAACAAAATTGGACGTGGCACTCCAGGTTCACATTTTACTGAGAGAATTAAAAAAAAAAAAAAGATAAAGGAAGATGTTTGTATTGTCCTTGTTGCAGGCTTTGTTTTTCTCCGGCGGTGGGTGAGGGACAGACAGAGATGGCCGGATCCAACTAGGTGTTTGATATTACTGTGCACACGGTCCAGTGTTTTTCCCCCCTTTTTTTAGTGAAGTTTTAGTAAAGTTGTTCGGGGCGGAACACATTAAGTAGGAGGAATAAGGGGCGGGTAGGGATGGAGCTAGTCTTTTGTTAGTGTAGCATGTAAATGGTGAAAGTCATAAAAGTCCTACTTCAATTAGTGTCCAAAAGCCAATCCGAAAGAATAGGTTATTCGACCGTGTCTAAGAAATGCACATACTTGCACGTGCATCATAAACGTGCTGAAAGAAGCAGTAATGATGAGATGAGCCACACCCTTCAGAGCTGATCTGCTTTTGTTACCTAGGTGATTTAAAAAAAAGAAAGGCTCATGGAGGCTTTTAGGACTGGTCAAAATTTCCTATTTCAAGTTTGGACTCTCTTCCCTGTTCTCTCTGCAAGTTCAAAATCCATTTATATATTTCCTTATTTAAAATGTCTACTAACCTATGAATCAATTAGCTTTTAGTGCGGCGTGACTTGAGCTAATGCAGTTGAGTTAGTTGATTGGTCAAGGCTATCTTTGTTAGCGCGGCTAACGAAGAATGCGTCTTCTTCGTATTTCTTGATAATCACCAGCTTCTTTTCCATGGTTATCACGTTCTTCTTGCTTCTCCCTTTAGCATCCCTGCAAATCTTGGGACTCGAAGGTTATAAATAGGAAATGTGGGAAACATGCTAGTTTATCCGTTAAATATATATATATATTTTTGACAGAAATAGGGCAGCAACTCAAAATCCTAAATATGTTGCAGCACGGCGGCGCAGTGGTTAGCGCGTGTGCGGCACAGTTCTAAGGTCTTAGGAACCTCCTGTGTGGGTTCAAATCCAGCTACCGGACTTCCTGTGCGGAGTTTGTATGTTCTCCCCGTGCTTGCGTGGGTTTCGTCCGGGCACTCTGTTTCCTCCCACATTCCAATAATTGGCCGGTCCAAATTGTCCCTCGGTGTGAATGAGCGAGCGAGTTGTCTGTCCCTGTGTGCCCTGAGATTGGCTGGCAACCAGTTCAGGGTGTCCCCTGCCCACTGCCCGATGATTGCTGGGATGGGCTCCGGCACCCCCGCGACCCTACTGAGGATAAGCGGTGTAGCCAATGAGATGAGATGATGTTGCGTTCAACCACTTCTGCAAAACGTCTCTATTGTTTTAGATGCTAGGAGAAAAAAATGGATCTTATTGCGTCATGGCGATGAATTCCGCGTTATAAAAATACATCCCTCATGAATTAACGAGTCTTCAAACATGCCCCGGTGGTACTGTGAAGAATGACACTTCATTTAAACAAATAGAGTGGTGGTGTTGCTTCAGGAAATATTTGAGGTCCTGTAAATTACAGCTTTGGGTAGCGCAGTTGGAGTCTTACACTGTTCAATCATCCATCATGGAATTTTCTCTGCTTTTATCCTTTTGGACTGCAAGTTCAAGAAAACATTTCGAATATGAAGAGAGAAAAGATCGGGGGTCTCAAATGGAGCTAGGGTCTGGGTGAGGGTGGTCTTGAATATATTTTAGAACCATTTTATACAAAAAAACATCTTGAATTAATAAACGTTTTAAAAAGTAATGGTGCAAATCAATGGGTAGTGAATGAATCCATAATCTGTGTGAGCTGCACTTAAAAGGACCGTGTTTATGATTTAATGCCTACTGTCACGACCGCAGTGGACCCAAATGCGTAACGTTTCACACAATGCTTTATTGAGGGATCGGGGAAGTCAGGGCGAGAGGAAAAGACTGAGAGCTGGTGCGAGCTGGGCAGGAGGAGTGAGAAGCCCTTGAGAACGAGGCGTGGTCGTGGATCGGAACAAGTCGGGTAGCCGGGACGGGAGAACGAAGCATGGTCGGAGCAAACATTCTCTCGGGGGACGGACTAGTAGATTAGAGAGAAAGAAAAAGAGAAAGAAATAGGAGAAAGAGAGAAAAGTAGTGAGGGTGGGACAAAGAAAGAGAGAGAGAGAGAGAGCTAAAGAGAAAGATAAAGAGAGAGAGAGAGAGGGAAAGATAAAGAGAGAGAGAGAGAGATAGAGAAAGAAAGAAATCCAGAGAGGGAAAGATAGAGAAAGAAAGAAATCCAGAGAGGGAAAGACAGAGAGAAGGAGATAAAAAAAGGAGAGAAAGGGAGTAGGGTACAAAGAGAATAGGGGAAAGTAAGAGAGGTTGAGACAAAGAAAGGGAGAAAGAGAGAGAAAGATTGAAAAGAGAGAGAGAGAATATGAAAAACAAGAGATAAAAAGAGAAAAAGTGAGAGAGGGGGAAAGAAAGAGAAAGAAAGAAATCCAGAGAGAGATATAAAGAGAGGAGAGAAAGAGCGAAGGGTAGAAAGAGAGAAGGGGAAAGTAACAGAGAGAGTGTGAGAAAAGAGAGAGAAAACAAAAAAGGAAGAGAACAAAAGAAGGTAAAAATACACAGAGAAAGAGTAAAAAAACAGAGAGCGTGAAAGAGAGATAGAGAGCAAAAGGAAAGGGAGGGAAGAGAGAGGGGGAGAAAGAGAAAGACATACAATTACAGCGTCTTTGTGAGAGGCAACTGGCTTTGGCAACATCAATTTCAACCTGCAGCTCGTTTTTCTCTTGTGCTTCCCTCAGCGTTGTCCTACAGGCCGGATTCGATCTCTTAGCAGGCCTGATCCGGCCTGCGGGCCACCTGTTTGACACCCCTGGTGTACATAATATTTTCAAATATGTCTCCTTTCTCCAGCTCCACTAGGCAACATAAAACTGCAAACCTTTTCATCTGCGAGAGTTAGAAGGTTCTAGGAACGCCTATAATAATATTACAGTCCTTTGGCATCTGTTACCGATTGCTTTCACCGGTTCACACCGTTACTTACATCTGTCAGCACGTTCCGTACCAACGTAATTTACTGGGCGAAACCCATTAAACAAACAATCAAGAGAGCTGGATTGAGAATCCACGGAGCCAGAAATAATATCGCTAGACGTTTCATCAGATGTTTTCTTCCCCGGCAGAGAACAAGGGAGACCCTCAGCCACCACTGCGGCATGCTGGGAGATGCCCTCTACAAGGAAAACGACTTTGCTCTCATCATCGACGGCAAGACGCTGAAATACGCGCTCACTTTCGGAGTTCGACAGTACTTCCTGGACCTGGCCCTGTCCTGCAAAGCTGTCATCTGCTGCAGGTACAATCTTTACTCCTGCACCTTATCTACTTCATTTTTGCATTACCGTTTTGATCCGTGTACAACTTGCAGTTTTTCAACCTGAACCGTATTTTCTGCACTACAAAATTGTGTTGTGTGATATATTTTGAATATAGTAGGCGCACCAGACTATAAGGCACAATAGCTAATAAAAATCAGTTCATACATATCACTGATCACGTTGATATTAAAATGTAGGTGGATGTTATACCCGGGTTTTTACTATACAAAGGCTCCCCTACTTTCATAAAACAGTAGATTCCGTAAAAAATGTCAGGATGTCGGAAAATATCCGGACATTGCTGTAAGTTAGATTCTGTATTGTGTGCACCTTTTTCCGAGTAGAGGATGGTAGTGTAGTGCTTTTTTCCGCCACTACCGGTGTGTGGCGCTGTGAGAGCTCAGCTAGCATCCACCCAGAAGAAGAAATCCGGCTTCTACTTTCCAGTTCATGTGTAAACACACTGCACTGTATCTCTAGCACGCTAAGATTTTTGAGGTTTTTATTATCATCTCTTTTCTTTAATATCTTGTGCATCCATTCAATGCGGTTGGTGTAAAGTGTAAAGAATAGGTGAGCCGTTTCTTTTAAAAGGAAAATGGAATAAGAAAGCTTGATGCGGTTGAGAAAACAGTCGGATCGCTTTTTTTCATCCACTTTTTACCACGGCGGAGGAATTTGCCTAACTCTCGAAACCCATCTTCCAAAACAATGTTAAACTCAACTTTAATTATCTTTATAGAGCAGATTATTTTATGAAATGTTTATTTTTTTAGTACAAAACAATACAGGTTACTTGTACAAACCTTAAACATACAAATTATAGCACTGAAGCAACTTACGAACAAATTCAACTTACAAACGATCGTCCGGAATCTCGTTCTTAAGGTGGTCTGTATACAAATATCGCTGACCGCAATCGCAAAACAATGGATGCAATGGAAATTGAACCCTGGTTGCGGCTATGAGAATTCCAAATCTTATCCAATGGACCACAAGGAATATGTGGATGAAATGCAATGAAAATGAATAGTGCATTGTAATAGTGCAATTAAAATAAGTGCAACAACATTAAACAGCAGTAATTAGAAAAAAAAAAAATATATATATATATAGATAGATAGATAGATACTTTATTCATCCCCGTAGGGAAATTCACACTTCCAGCAGTCTACCCCGTTGTTTATTAACAGAGTAACATGATGCCCTAGGGGTGCTTGTTGCGGAGTGGATGACGTCACACGCTAGTCCAAAAGTTCGACATCCTTGCGGCAGATGGAAATCTTTTCTTGTGTCCAGGGATACACCACCTCGTGTTAGCGAGTCCGCCTCCTATCCGATTCCCCCAGGCTTTCGTGTCTCTGTATAGCGGCGCTGAAGCCGGATTGCTCCGGGTAGCTCCGGGTGGCTACACGTTAGCGTCCGGAATGCTAAACGTGAGCCACGTTTCCACAAAACACAGCAACTGCGCTCCCTGTGCGCTTCGATGTTTTCCACCAGCACTCGTTGATCTTATTTGGAAGTGAGTTCGCATTTACCATGATTACGGATGGTACCGAAGACTTATAACGCCGCTAGCCGCTTAGCTAGCTCCGGCTCTTCTTCCACCATAGGCCCCCTCATCACGCCGGCACGAGAATTCTTCAGGGCAGGGAGTTGATTCCTTGAATAAACGCATTTTTGTGCGCTAAAACCCATGTCCATAGGATAGAAAGTCATCCAAAGTGTAGTTGTCAAAACGGGAAGAAAAACACAGAAGATAGGAGCAGACAATAAAACAATAAATCACAAAAAGTGAGAGATAACAGGGCAGCTGCTGATATATATATATATATTTCACAAGGTGTATATACATTTATATATATTTCTTTTTCACAGTTTTGTGCAATAGTATTTTTTTCAGTTTCATTCGGCAACAACAAAAGAGAAAAAAAATCGAATTGTTGCAAGCTATGTTTTTGCAGTCTTGTGCATTGTTTTATGGTCCCTGAGCGTGTTTGTCTTGATTTTAAGGGACCCGTAGAGCCTACCAGAGGGAAACAGGTCAACGAGGTGGGGGCCTGTGGTGGGAATTGTCTTTTATGATGTTCTGCTACGGTATCGCACGCCAGCAATGTCTTTTAAACTGGGCAGAGAGCAGCCGCTGATCTTTTGGCCTGTGTTGATTACTCTCTGTAGGCTGTGCTCACCACACGGTGATGTCCAGGGTAATGGTGTAACCAAAAATATGACGGTCATAGTTTCAATCGTATGATTTGAATAATTGAAAGCATCTTACCAGTTACAAAATGATCCGGTAAAACTTGGTTGGATGGAGAGTCCATTGCGGTTGATCCTGGCCATCTGCAGGTTTGGGTTTCCCTGGAAAGCAGCTCAATTTTACTTTCTTGTTTTACGATGACCTTTGGAATGAACAGGAAGTTCATTTGTCTTCCCGAAAGAATCGCGGTTAGTACAAAAACCCCAAACTATGCAAGAGTTAACCATCTTTTTGGGCATCTTTGCTCTATCCCATTTTTTCACACGGCTTGGTGATGTCATAGGCAACCCATCCATAGTATTGGATTTATGATGTACCGTATTTTCCGCACTATAAGGCGCACCGGGTTATAGGGCGCACCCCGAAAAAATAGTTTTTGGTCCTATTTTTGAAATACATAAGACGCACCGGATTATAAGGCGCTACAATGGGAACGTGGACAAAACAGTCAGATAGTTCAGTCCAACTTATTCCCCCCTTAACATTCCCAAAGCTTGCAAAGACGCAAATGCGTGTCGAGAACACGTGCGGATGGGGTGTCCGTGTACGATGTCACTCAAATGCATCGTTCCATTCGGAAGGTTAAAGTCTTGGGATTCAAGAAATGCCAACCATTCCTTAGTTTCTATTTTCTTTTTCGCTCGCAACTTTACTGTGCATATGACAATAAACACTTGGAATTGAGTTGAATTTAAAAATAGACACTCCATTCCATCCATTATCTGCACCGCTTATCACAGAAACATCGAGTTCAGTCTGAAACAAGATACAGGGATAATATATAGCCGGAGTAGCTCACCGAAGTCGTTGTGTTCATAATAATGTGCAGCCAATGTCCTCTTATATCCGTGAGTGTAGTAAATCCAGGAGAATAAAATATTTACAAATACAGTATAGTAAAAAAATGCTTTCTGTATGCCGTCAGCCACGTGCTATACACATTCATCTTTTTCGGCCAATTGCAGGCTTTGTTTTGCCGTTTAAGCCAACGCCAGCCTGTAAATGATAAAAAGGATCCGCCTCTTGACATCCGAATAACTTTAGCCAATAGTGATCGATTCAAATGATGATTGACACATTGGTTAGCCAATGAAACGCAGATAAATAAATCCCAGCATACACCGCGGACGACTTGGCGTTCGGGGGGAAATCTAGTCGGTGGCGGCAAGTTAGTTGCAAGACTTTGCGAATTAATATTGATCCATAAATAAGGCGCACTGTATTATAAGGCGCATGGTCAGCTTTTGAAAAAAATAAAGGCTTTTAGGTGCGCCTTATAGTGCGGAAAATACGGTACTCAATATTCAAACATAAATTCACAGATTTCCCTCAATACACTATATTTAGTGTAAGAAAAAACCTAAAGCACATCCTACTCTAGAAATTATTTCGAGTCAGAAATGAATTTGTTGAACAAATCTTAACTCTGGTGCATCCTTACCAAATGTTTTCAGTGCACAATTTTCTTTTTACCGCTAGTCATAAATGTTCCACTTGCTTTTACAGCAGAAGCTTAAAACGGGGTTTATACACTCACATGTAAATTTATAATGTCAACTTGCAACATTACGGAGGTGCACTGTTGACCTGGCAATAAATCGCAGGAAGTACTTGAGCTGTCAAGCATCATGTACCTTCTTGGTTTACGGCCTAAAGTCGGAAATATGTTTGCAGAGCTTGCAGAACTTTCATTTTCTTAGTGCAATGTGAGCTTGTTGCTTAATAGGTTAACAATCATGGTCATATCTAATAATATCTCATCTCATTATCTGTACCGCTTATCCTCAGTAGGGTCGCGGGGGTGCCGGAGCCCATCCCAGCAATCATCAGTGGGCAGGGGGACACCCTGAACGGGTTGCCAGCCAATCACAGGGCACACAGGGACAGACAACTCGCTCGCTCATTCACACTAGGGACAATTTGGACTGGCCAATCCACCTGAAATGCATGTCTTTGGAATGTGGGAGGAAACCCACGCAAGCACGGGGAGAACATACAAACTCGGCACAGGAAGTCCGGTATCTGGATTTGAACCCACACAGGAGGTTCCCCAAGACCTTAGAACTGTGCCACACACGCGCTAACCACTGCGCCGCCGTGCTGCTATCTAATAATATATATGTAATAATAATATATATAATAATATCTAATATATCAAATCTCGGTAATCAGAACTTGCTCCACCCTCGTTCATTAAAACAGTTTAATATTTGGGTTACACCTTATAGGACTGCTTAATAATAGTCTTACTGTATTTAACTGATGATGAAATCTTCCAGTTTTACTCTTCTGCAATTTTTTTGTGAACCTTTATCTTTTTTTCCCACTCGAAACTATTCCCCTCACGAGAACTAATCAATTGAAATATGTTCCAGATCCAGCCGTGGATCTCAAACATATGTCTTATTCTATTTTGACTGACGCATGCCATATTTCATTTCAATTAGACATGACAGCAACATACGTAGTAAATGCCCAACATGGATGTTATGAGGTTTGCGGAACTGAGCAAATAATGAGTCCAATAATGATTTTGCAAGATACTATGGTGATTCAGCTTAATGGACTGTGTTTTATAGCATCATTTGAAGCAGGAATGAACAGTTGCCGTGCATCCCTAGATATAAGCCTTACACATCAGAAACTAATCTTTTGATTCATTCTGCATACTAACATACTTTTCGACCTCAAGTTCATTGGACTCTTTAGAACAACACCCAAGTATTACTTTCGACATGGACTATTTGATATTGATGGTCGGAAAACTCTTTGGAAAGTGAGTCCTACATAAATATAAACATCTGCATTTCCAAGTTCTGAATTACTCAAAAGAGCACACGAACATGATGAAGGCGGGGAAAAAATGCTTGGACAGCAGATGAATGCATAAAAACATGCGTGGTGTTAAAAGCTCCTTGGAGCACAGTAAAAAACATCCATGAGGAAATAGAGGGAGGTTGTGCAGCTGTATGTTTAACAATCGGGCTCAAGGAGGTCATCCAGGCCCTGTAAAGACCCCACTACAGTTTTAGATAGCGTCATGAAATATGATATGCATAACGTGAAGGATTACATATTTTTTTATGGATTCGGTAAATAACAGAGGTTAAGCTGACATTCTTGTAAGCTAGATAGATAGATAGAGACTTTATTCATCCCCGTAGGGAAATTCACACTTCCAGCAGTATCCTCGTGTTGAAAAATAAAATAATAAAATAAAAGATATAGAATACAAAAATACCCAATATAACGTGCTGCGATAGAGTATTTAAATAGTGCTACGGAAAATACACACTGTCATAATAATAAGGTAATATGCAAATGTGGAGGTGGGGTTTAATGTGGGCTTTTACTCCCCCGGGTGGAGTTAAAGAGCCTCATGGCATGAGGAAGAAATGGTCTGTCCGTGAAACAAGACTGTGACAGCAGTCTCTCGCTGAAGCTGCTCTTTTCGTTTGGAGATGATGCTGTGTGTATATATATATATATATATATATATATATATATATATATATACCGTATTTTCCGCACTATAAGGCGCAGCGGGTTATAGGGCGCACCCCGAAAAAATAGTTTTTGGTCCTATTTTTGACATACATAAGACGCACCGGATTATAAGGCGCTACAATGGGAACGTCGACAAAACCATCAGATAGTTCAGTCCAACTTATTACCCCCCTAACATTCCCAAAGCTTGCAAAGACGCAAATACGTGTCGAGAACACGTGCGGATGCGGTGTCCGTAAGATGTCACTCAAATGCATCGTTCCATCATTCGGAAGGTTAAAGTCTTGGGATTCAAGAAATGATAACCATTCCTTAGTATCTATTTTCTTTTTCGCCCGCAACTTTACTGTGCATATGACAATAAACACTTGGAATTGAGTTTAATTTAAAACTAGACACTCCATTATCTGCACCGCTTATCACAGAAACGTCGAGTTCAGTCTGAAACAAGATACAGGGACAATATAAAACCCGGAGTAGCTCACCGAAGTCATTGTGTTCATAATAATGTGCAGGCAATGTCCTCTTATATCCGTGAGGGTAGTAAATCCAGGAGAATACAATATTTACAAATACAGAATAGAAAAAAATGCTTTCTCTATGCCGTCAGCCACATGCTATACGCATTCATCTTTTTCGGCCAATTGCAGGCTTTGTTTCGCCGTTTAAGCCAATGGCAGCCTGTAAATGATAAAAAGGATCCGCCCCTTGACCTCCGAATAACTTTAGCAAATAGTGATCGATTCAACTAATGATTGACACATCTTTTTCGGCCAATTGCAGGCTTTGTTTGCCGTTTAAGCCAATGGCAGCCTGTTAATGATAAAAAGGATCCGCCTCTTGACCTCCGAAAAACTTTAGCCAATAGTGATCGATTCAAATGATGATTGACACATTGGTTAGCCAATGAAACGCCGGTAAATAAATCCCAGCATCCACCGCATACTACTTGGCTTTCGGGGGCAAATCTAGTCGGCGGCTGCAAGTTAGTTGGAAAACTTTGCAACTTTAAAATTGATCCATAAATAAGGCGCACTGTATTGTAAGGCGCATGGTCAGCTTTTGAAAAAAATAAAGGCTTTTAGGTGCGCCTTATAGTGCGGAAAATACGGTAATCTATAATGTTCGTTGTATTCAAAACTCAAATCAAATCAGTTCTTGTATGACTATTAATCAGTAACTACCAGTTTTTCCTTGTCCTCATGTAGATTTTAGATCAGGGGATGGTGTCATAATAGTCTGTCGTTTGCAATAGTCTGTGGTCTGTGCAGCCCGTTGAGACTCCTTGTGATTAAGGGCGTCACAAATAATTGACTTGACTAGTATTTTTATATACAAAAGGGGATGCAACATAAAAACTGCAAATGCACTCAAATGTGCAAGCTAATTTTCCAACTTGCTGCATTAAATAGTGCATTCGTCCATATCTAGAGCATTCTGGTCTTTCTTTTTCAGGGTGTCCCCTCTGCAAAAGTCGGAGGTGGTGGAGATGGTGAAAAAGCAGGTGAAGGTGATCACGCTGGCTATCGGCGATGGCGCCAATGATGTGGGGATGATTCAAACTGCGCACGTCGGAGTGGGAATATCTGGCAACGAGGGATTGCAGGCCGCCAACTCCTCTGACTACTCTATCGCTCAGGTAAACATCACACATTTTTCGTTGTCTTATTTAGATATTCTGATTCAAACGCCCAGGATGTGACATTAATCTGTTCTGAATAGAATAGAATAGAATAAACAGTGGAACCTCGGTTATCGACCATAATACGTTCTAGAACCCTGTTCGAAAACCGATTTGTTCGATCACCGAAATCATTTTTCCCATTAAAAATAATGTAAATCGTTTTAATCCGTTCCAACACCCTGAATGTCTACCTTGACTGTTTAATCATAAAGCTAACCCAGGCTAATCGTACGTTCGCGTAATCTTCCGTACGACAGATTACGCTAACATGAACGTGTAAAAATAAAAAAAAAGGATAAAGAAAAGAATTATGCATAGGATTTCTTACCTTTGTGGTGGTCAGCAGAAGGCACAGGTGGACGGTGGGGTATTCCCTAGCAAGATCAGACGCTCGCACACCTCCTTCATATTTTGCTATTATTTCTTTCTCAAATGAAATAGTTGTACGCACTACTTTTCTTTTTTCACCTGTAGCTACTTTGCTGCTTGCACTGACTTTCTTTGCAGGCATAATTAGGGGCTAAAACACTTGCTACACCTATATTAAAAGCGAAAGCAAAACAAAGCACTTCCGCACACAATAACAGTTGGTCAGGAAAAGAGCGATCTACACCCGTACGCCGCTCAGCATCGCACCCTAGCGTACGCACTCACGCATTACCGGCGTTTGAACTCCGATTTTTTGACCGAACAGCGAAGCAAGAATTTCTCGAAATTTGTTCGAACTGAGAGGCGTTCGAAAAACGAGGTTCCACTGTACCTTTATTGTCATTGTTACAACATGGGTTGAATATATTGTGACAATGAAATTGGACGTGGCACTCCAGGTCCACATTTTACAGTGAGGATAAATAAAACAAAGGGATAAAGGAACCAAGAAGAGGTTTGTACTGTCCTTGATCGCATAGGCTTTGTTTTCCTCCGGAGGGGGGTGTATGAGGGGGTGAGGGACAGACAGAGATGGCCGGATCCAACTAGATGTTTGATCTTACTGTACACACGGTCCAGTGTTTTTTCCCGTAATTGCTCAGTCCACGTATTGAATGAATTTGGGAAGTACAGTCCTTAAGCATGCCTGATTAAAGTCGCCGGCGATGATAAAAGTGGGGATTGCAAAGTAAAATGGCCGTATTGCCGAGGATAGAAACCTATGGTAATTGGCTAATGCATTAAATGCATTATATTATAATTACAATTTATGTCGAACTCAATTTACCTAGGGGGCGGCAGAGTTAGGGTTCAAGGAAAGTAGGGCGGCACCGGGTTTTTAACAAGATTTTGTTGTTCTCAAATATCTTTTTAAAATCTAAAGATAAAAAATTAAACCATATTAAGAATTAATAAAGACTAAAAAAACAAATCAGTAATAAGTTAATAATAATAGTAAGACCCAAACACTGTCGGTGAGTAGAAAAATCAAATTAGTCAGAAGGGTATAACCACTTGTGAGGCCCCTTTTTCCCATGCTAAGGTTTCGAGTTTTTCCTTGTTAGCATGTTGGTTTAAGATCAGGGGATGGTGTAACTGTAACCTCTGCAGTCCTTTGAGACTTTTTGTGATTAAACTTGCGTGGGCAGTATTAACATAAAAGCCTTCATTTTAAGACAGGGGCCTCAAATTATTCTCATGCGGGCCTTGAGTTTGAGACCCCTGACTTGTATGTATGATTTTTGGGAGGACTTTCTGTAATATTCCTTCCTCTCCGCTGTCTTTCTGGGCTTCCATGAGGATATTGAAAATTGAGCGAAAGGCATTGTGGGAGGGAGTTCAGCCAATAGCATATCAACAGCTTCACGATGCTGTGATGCAAACCAATAGCAGACAAGCATTTCAAAACACATTCCAACAGCTGTTAGTTATCTTAGAGACATAACTTGCACAGTTATACGCACAAACACCGCTAAGTTTGAATCTTGTAAATTTGATGGCACGTAAATTTGTTTTTTGATGTTGTATGTTTGGAAAAACCAATGTTCCCTCTAAGCTGCGCGCACATCCTCAGCGCACAAGAAAATCTATCCAGCGCAATGTTCCCTCCAAACTGCGTGTGTGCGTAATTGCACACTACCCAGAGCTTTTCCAGGCACAGGGAAATCTAGCCAGCTCACAAAAATCAGGGCTCGAAATTGCATATTAAGAAGTTACAGTGCATGAAGGTAAAAATACAAGGGTTCCCCTGACGTTGTGTTCTAAATGTAGTATTTGGAAGTTAAGGTCGAAGTAGAACGAAATTGAGTAAAGTCGGTAGAGTTTTTCGAGAACCGGCTTCTTCGGCTCGGCTCACTAAAAGGAACCGTCTCTTTCGGGTCCTAAACGGCTCTTCAGGTTGTTTTTGCTTCTTTCATCCCTATATGACCAAATATTATGTAAAATTATGCACAAAATGACTTAATGGAAGGGGGAATAGAACAAAAAAGAAAAAAATACCAAAATGAAAAAGTAGTGAAAAGCTGAGAAAAAAAGAAACAAAAGGAAGAGAAAAAAGAAGGAAAAATTCTGAAAAAACCCATAAAAAAAGAATAGAAAGAGAAACAAAGGGAAAAAAGTAAAGAGAGAACAAAAAAGGTAACAGCTAGGAAAAAATAAACACAATGAGATTTTTTAAAGGAATTAAAAAAAAGAAAAAACAGGGAAAAAGAAGAAAAAGTTTGTGGTGCATTCAAATAATTTCCAATTATACCAAGTCAATCTTGTTGCCAAAATTGTACTTCCACTAAAAAATGTGATTAAATACAGTTGTATATTGGCAACCGACTCAATAAGCCCCCAAGAATGTAAGTATTATGCGACAAAATATACCAGGAAAAAAAAGAAATGGAAATTTTGTGAAAGAATTGTTGTAAAAAGATATGAGGTTTGTAGGCCGAACAACCTTTAGTCAATTCATTCAAAAGTTAAAAAAAATGTTTGCATTGCCGGAAACTCAGCAAAATGAAACGTGATGTGAAGTTTTGGACATGTTTGACAATGTTAGTTGCCACACTTGGGATTGCTGTTGCTCACTGTTGTTTCAAGCGTTGCTCACCGACGCTGTGTGAACGCTCAGACCCCTGGAAAATTACAGGGAACATTGGGTCGTAACCCCGGTGTCTACTATGCTGGCAAAACCCCAAAACATTTCCCTTTCCAACACCTGTAACAATAGAAAGTATCACCTTGTCAACTCATTTGACATTGCAACTGTCAAGTGTTTGACACCTTTCCATGCTCAACAAAAGCTCTCTTGTCTACCTGGTCATCATCTCACGCCGTGAAGTGGTTCTACCTGTAAAACCGGCGTCCAGCGTCACCCAATCCCCCACACAACTAGATCACAAACAGACTCCGGCAAAATCCACAATGTAAACACATACTGTACTGAGGGTTTCTGCTGACACACGATACCTGAGAGCAATGTTCCCTGTAATTTTGCAGGGGTCTGAGCGTTCACACAAAGTCGGTGAGCAACGCTTGAAACAACAGTGAGCAACCATAATCCCAAGTGTGGCAAGATAATTCATTATCAAACATGTCCAAAACTTGACATCAGTTTTCGGCAATGCAAAATGATTTTTCTCTTTTGAATGAATTGACTCATGTGCTATTGCAAAGGTTGTACGGCCTACAAACGTCGTTTGTTCTTACAATTCTTTCACAAGATATCCATTTCTTTTTATTTCCTGATATATTTTGTCACATAATATTACCATTTTTGGGGGCTTATTGAGTCGGTTGTAAGATACAGAACTGTACTTAATCACATTTTTTTAGTGGAAGTACGATGTTGGCAACAAGATTCACTTGATATAATTGGAAATTATTTGAATGCAACACAAACTTTTTCTTCTTTTTCCCAGTTTTTTTAATTCATTTTAAAAAATCTAATTGTGTTTATTATTTCCTAGCTGTTACTTTTTTCTTTTTGTTCTCTATTTACTTTTTTCCTACATTTCTTTCTTTTCTTTTTTTCTGGCTTTTTTCTAAATGTTTCCTTCTTTTTTCTCTTCCTTTTGTTTCTTTTTTTCACAGCTTTTCACTACTTTTTCATTTTGGTATTTTTTTCGTTTTTGTTCTATTCCCCCCTTCCTTTAAGTCATTTTGTGCATAATTTTACATCATATTTGGTCATGTTGGGATTAAAGAAGCAAAAACAAACCGAAGAGCCGTTTAGGACGCAAAAGAGCCAATTCTTTTTAGTGAACGGAGCCGAAGAAGCCGGTTCCCCGACAAACTCTACTAACTTTACTCAACTTCGTTCTTTTTCGACTCGACTTCAAAATACCGCATTTAGGACACAACGTCAGGGTAACCCGTGTATTTTTACCTTCATGCACTGTAACTTTGACTTGAGTCGCTTCTTAATTAGTAATTTTGAGCTCTAATATTTTTGTGCACTGAGAATGTGCGAGCAGTGCGCAATTGCGCACGCGCGCAGCTTAGAGGGAACACTGCCCTAGTGCGACAAAAACACTCCTGTGTTTACACCCAGAACACGATTCAACGCAACATTTCGCTATCGCGCACACAGAGACTGAAAGCTATAGTTGCGTACGACCCAGTGCGTACTCTGTCCTTGAGTACGCTATTATGATTGGAGAGGGTCGAGTTGGTTCCCTACTTCAGTCCGCATTACGAGTCCAAGGTTTATGTGTGTCAAAGACAGGTGGCCTCTTATAATCCACATTGCAAATTAAATTACACTTCCAGAGTCTTTTTTCCTTCTCTATGTTGGCAATGCCACATGTTCGCTATAATTGTCTGACTGGAAGAGTGAAATCCTACCTGGGAAGCTGTTCAAAATTGAAATAAAGCATGCTTTGGGCGAACTGTCATAGATGATTATTTTCATTTTTCATCAGTGGAAGTTGAAAGTCATCTGTCTTTTATTATTTGCAGAAAATATAAATACGTTAGTAGGTACGTATTGTCTACTGTGCTCCATCATGTCTGTGTTAAGTTTGCAAAGTCCAAGCTTGGATTATAACAACAGACTTTCTTAGTGAATTGAAAAGACAGAATTGTCCATTGGTGTATTGAACATATAACTAAACTTAAAAAATGTTTCTATGATTATACTGAAACTGTAGAAAACTTTAGGACTCAGTATTGAATCAACCCGCACTTTGAAAAGTCTTATTCTTCTAATTGTCTAAGGGAAAATTGTAACTTTGTACGCAGTCTTATACAGACGCTGTCCCCACGAGATGTGCTTCAGCTGCTTCAGTGATATATTTTGTATGTTTAAGGTTTATATTAGGTTTGTATAAGTAACCTGTATTGTTTTGTACTCAAAACTAAACATTTGATAAAAGAATATGCTCTATAAAGAAAAATTTGAGTTAAACTTACTTTTGAAAGATGTGCTTCAAGAGGCCCTCCCCCGTGGTAAATAGTGGCTGATAAAAAATATTCTGACCATTTTCTCAACCGCATCAAGCTTTCTTATTCCACTTTCAATTCAAAGGAAACTGCTCGCCTCTTCTTGACACTTTACACCAGGGGTCGGGAACCTTTTTGACTCAAAGAGCCATAAAAGCAAAAAATATTAATTTTATTTTGGGAAAGAGCCACACCATATATATTATGAGACAAATTTACAAAATTGCTAAACCCGCACCCCAGACAAAAGCTTAGTCTTTAGCACATTTATTTTTGATGATTTGATAAAAAATATGAAAAGAGAATAATGCCAGAGCCCCTGTCCCAAAATCAACAAACATACCACTTTAAACTTGTCTCTTTCTTGCAATTACTCAAGATCGGTTAAACTCCTTTTGACCCTTTTTTTCATACATATTGGTTTGAAAACCAGATGCAAGCAGTTATTGTGTAAAAACGTCACAACATTCTGCAAATAGGGAGCCTGATGAGCTCACTTTTGGCGCAGATGGCGTAGGGCGAGAGATGGGAGGGAGTGCTTGCGCTTTTTGCATGGCTCCACCCATCCCTCCCACTCACCCAATCAAAAGACTAAGTTCTCTTCCGGTGTTTTGGCGTATTTACAGTTTGTTCTGTGGATTCATCATAAGGTATCTGAACACTGAACACAGATTATACAGTGAACTTTTATATAAAGGATTCTTTAGCGTTGTACAGCCAAAACGAGTTTTTTCCCCCCTTTTTTGTGTGACACCTTGACTGTAAATTGTAGTGAAAAACGTGCCCTATATATACTGCGAAGTAACGTCGGACACTTAGCTTTGGATTGGATTCTGGATTAACTCAAGTTTCGAACAAGATGGAGAAATTTTGCATGCAATCAAATTTGTCTCTGAGCCATTGATATTCATAGAAAGAGCCATATATGGCTCGCGAGCCATAGGTTCCCGACCCCTGCTTTACACCAACCATATTGAATGGAGACACGAGATATTAAACCGTAAAAACGTCAAAGTTCTGAGCACAACTGGAGATTCACAAGAAAAAAGCCATGTCATTTGTGTCCAGGTGACACAACACACACTTCTGTTCAACAGCAGGGCCCGACAGCTTTCACTGGTTTACCCCTGCCGTATCATAGAACGCGTCCAAACATCCCACTATCTTTTCACAACACCTCTCCACTCATTCCTATCACCAACAAGACCTTTTTCCTCCAGTGCACTCATGACACCATCCATCCACCTCTGCTCTGTAGATCCTCTTCAACATTCGCTTCTTATCCATTCTCTCCACGTGTCCAAACCAACCGAGTAGTCTCTTATCCACACGCTTGCTCAGTTCCACTACTACTCCAGTTCTGTCTCTCACAATTTAATTTCTCAATCGATCCAGTCTAGTCACTCCTAACATACTCCTCAAACACTTCATCTCAAAACAATTAATTTCCTTCTCAAATCTGCTTTCAGGCTCCCAGTCTCTTACATATATTTAAAAATAAAATAAAATAAACATCTGTTTAAAATAGCCTCTAATTCATGTAGTGTTTTTTGTTTTGTTTTGTGTGTTTCAATTGTTTGGGGGTTTTTTGTCAACTTGGTCTTGAATTTGATTTCAAAATTCATTAAGAAATCTTAAAGTGTTAAATTTAATTTGCCTTAAGCTGTAGGAACCCTGTCTTACTACTCTTATACTAGTAGTTTAATGTATCAAAACACTTAGAAAGTATAATAATTCTTAATGCAAATGCAATGCTTCGAAGTTCAGGTATATAATATGAAAAAATATCAACTTCCCAAATTCATTCAATACATGGACTGAGCAAAAATGTGCCATTCAAATTACATTTACTTAATAATTTACTGGGGAAAGGAGATATATTAATATCATTCTTAATCCATATTGGGCAATCTAATGCTAACTCAACTAGCTATAGTTTGTTTGATTTTCTTTTTTTTTTTTCAATTGAGCCCTTTGATAGAAGTGAAACATATTACTCTGTTCACAAGCATGGGTGTCACCCCTAAAAATTGTATAACCATCAATACATTTTTCTAAGATTAAATATAAGTACCGTATTTTCCGCACTATAAGGCGTACCGGGTTATAGGGCGCACCCCGAAAAAATAGATTTTGGTCCTATATTTGACATACATAAGACGCACCGGATTATAAGGCGCTACAATGGGAACGTGGACAAAACAGTCAGATAGTTCAGTCCAACTTATTACCCCCTTAACATTCCCAAAGCTTGCAAAGACGCAAATACGTGTCGAGAACACGTGCGGATGCGGTGTCTGTACGATGTCACTCAAATGCATCGTTCCATCAATCGGAAGGTTAAAGTCTTGGGATTCAAGAAATGCCAACCATTCCTTAGTTTCTATTTTCTTTTTCGCTCGCAACTTTACTGTGCATATGACAATAAACACTTGGAATTGAGTTGAATTTAAAAATAGACACTCCATTCCATCCATTATCTGCACCGCTCATCACAGAAACATCGAGTTCAGTCTGAAACAAGATACAGAGAAAATATATAGCCGGAGTAGCTCACCGAAGTCGTTGTGTTCAATAATAATGTGCAACCATGGTCCTCTTATATCCGTGAGTGTAGTAAATCCAGGAGAATAAAATATTTACAAATACAGAATAGTAAAAAAATGCTTTCTCTATGCCGTCAACCACGTGCTATTCACATTCATCTTTTTCGGCCAATTGCAGGCTTTGTTTTGCCGCTTAAGCCTATGCCAGCCTGTAAATGATAAAAAGAATCCGCCCCTTGACCTCCGAATAACTTTAGCCAATAGTGATCGATTCAACTGATGATTGACACATCTTTTTCGGCCAATTGCAGGCTTTGTTTTGCCGCTTAAGCCTATGCCAGCCTGTAAATGATAAAAAGGATCCGCCCCTTGACCTCCGAATAACTTTAGCCGATAGTGATCGATTCAAATGATGATTGACACATTGGTTAGCCAATGAAACGCCGGTAAATAAATCCCAGCATAAATTGCGGACTACTTGGTGTTCGGGGGAAAATCTAGTCGGCGGCTGAAAGTTAGTTGGAAAACTTTGCGACTTAATATTGATCCATACATAAGGCGCACTGTATTATAAGGCGCATGGTCAGCTTTTGAAAAAAATAAAGGCTTTTAGGTGCGCCTTATAGTGCGGAAAATACGGTAAATGGTGTTACTTTTGCTGCTTTAATCAATTGAATTGTTTTGATATTAGTGTGGGCGGCACGGCAGCTGAGTGGTTAGCGCCTCTGCGGCACAGTTCTGAGGTCATGAGATCGAACCTTCTTGTGTGGAGTTTGCATGTTATCCCCGTACTTGCGTGGGTTTCCTCTGTGCAGTCCTGTTTCCTCCCACATTCCACAAACATGCATGTCAGTTCAATTGGCCGGTCCAAATTGTCCCTTGGTGTGAATGAGCGAGTGAGTTGTCCTGTGTCCAGTTCAGGGTGTCCCCTGCTCACTGCCCGAAGATAACGGGGATGGCTCCAGCACCCCCGGTGACCCTACTGAGGATAAGCAGAGCAGATAATGGATGGATGGATGATATAATTGTCAAATTTAAATAAATTCCACAAACGAGGCTTATGTCTTTGCTAACTGTAGCATTTTTCCAAAAGCTAATGCATCTAACTCATACTTATCCTGCTAGTAGCTTGAGTTCCTCGTTGGAGAATTGTTGGCAATGCACCAATAATAATAATAATCAACTACAAAGTCCCTCCAGCAGTATAATCAACACTTTTCCTCAAAACCACCAACCGAGCAAGTTGATGTTACAATTATAGCCAATCATATGCATCACTGGCTCGTGGCAATCTTCCAATTTCGGACGGGCATGTCTTCCTGGAAGCCGGGGATCTCGATGCAGGTTCCCCGGGGGATGATTTTGATCAGCATGATTACCCTTCGGCCAGTTGGGTGAGCGTGGGAAACAATTACCTCTCCACGCCCTGTACTCATTTTTAGTGACGTGGTGAACTGCAAGTGTGCGTGCCGGCCGATCAAACAACCAAAATGTATATTACACGATCAACCGTCCGATTGAAAGGAATCCGATTCTCCGGGGTTCGGACAGCGAAAGGACTCAAAATAAACGTAATTCGTTTCAGGGCTGGAGTCGTGATCCAGTGTAATCACACTTATCAGCCAGAAATTACACTGTAATTTTACACTGACCACAGGCGTGCTCATAGCAGGATCATTCCAAAGTCATGTACTGGCCACATTGAACTTTACAGTACCCACATCATGTTTTTTTAATAAGGACTATTATCTCATCTTCCTGCTAGGACATGACAGATTCCCGATGATTATTTACTGCATCCAAACATTCCAAGTGTGTTTTTTGGGATATCTCGTGTTCGGAACCATCTGATAGTGTACGGACGGTAAACTCAAACACCTTTGCTTTATCTTTTCTCCCACGCAGTTCAAATACTTGAAGAATCTTCTGCTGGTTCACGGAGCTTGGAATTACAACCGTGTAGCCAAATGTATTCTGTACTGCTTCTACAAAAACATCGTCCTTTATATTATAGAGGTAAGTGTACATGGTCATGTTTGTCTGTTTCTTCTGTTTTTAATTTTGGGGACCTGCAAAAGAGATTGCATAGGATGCCAGTTGGATTTTTTTTTACTATAATTACGCACGAGTGTTAATTGCTTTGACTGTTGTTGTCAATATTGGTGTTGCTGTTCTTAAATTTGCAAACTCTTCAGGGATGTTGGGAATTAAATACATTACAATGTATCGTTTACCAAATTGTTAATTCACCCAACAATGCATGCTCGTTTCTTTTCGGGAAAATATGGGCAAGAGAGCAGCATTTCCACACGGGGGCAGATTTATTTTCTTAAAGTATTTAACTAAGTGAATTCCATCGAATTAGCCGAATTAGTGTCACTCTTCGTCGAGCCTCTCTCTCTCGATTGTCCCTCTCGATCGATCTTTTATCTTCAGTCATCTGAAGTTCTTTTCACAAGCTGGGGTGTCGGCTCCTCCCATGGGCGTGCTGGCTCCCCCCATGGGCGTGCCGACTCCTCCCAAGGGGCGGGCCAGATACTCTCCCCGTGGACTCCACCCTCGTCGCCACGATGTCTGAAGAAACTCGTCAGCGCCCTGTTGTCAAAATTCCCCAGTCAAAACACAGGCGCGACCTGTCATCGAACTTAAGCCCTCTCTGTCAAAAAATGTCATTGCATTCAATAAATGTAACTTGAATAAAATCCTTTATAGTAAAATGTATAAAATATAAAATCCTTCAGGGTGGATCTGCTTTTGTAACCCAAGAGAATTAATACAGGGTTCCCGCGGATCCTTGAAAAGTCTTAAAAGGCATTGAGTTCATTATTTTAAAATTAAGGCCTTAATTTCCATTAAAATATCTTAATTCCAATTTTCAAAAGTCTTAGAAATTAAGATTAAAATTAATCTATTGTTTCTCACTAATTCACCAATTTACTTTCATGGCATTATCGCGTTACCACAATAACAGAACCATCAAAACAGTGATGTGGTTTCAGTCGGGCCTTTGAAAGATGACACATGTCTACTCACAATATACATAGCTACCTCGGACAGAGTCTTTTACTTTGGACCATGGGAAACGTGTCCATTTCATGAGAAGTGGCTGTCCGACAATCGTTTTTCGCTGTGCCTGTAATGTGTACGAGGCAAGAAATTGTGGAGTCGAGGCATTAGAGTCACACATGGAACGCACGAAGCTTCAGAATCAAGTTGCCATCAGACACAGAGTATTTCCCAGTTTTGTTCATCTCTTGTTTCCACCGTGCCCCCGTCCGGATAACAACCGGGACAGCATCACATCATCAGACATTTGTCAGTATGCCAACAGTAAAAGCGTAGGTTCGGTGGTGTTTGAACACGGTGACGAAACATCGATCATTCAAGTCGATGTCGACCCGAATCTGACCTTGACTATTGCATGCGGTTCTGACAAGACAGCCTACAGTGGCTTGCGAAACTATTTGGCCCCCTTGAATTTTGCGTCCTTATGCCACATTTCAGACTTCAAACATCTCATCTCATCTCATTAGCTGCACCGCTTATCCTCAGTAGGGTCGCGGGGGTGCTGGAGCCCATCCCAGCAATCATCGGGCAGTGTGCAGGGGACATCCTGAACTGGTTGCCAGCCAGTCGCAGGGCACACAGGGACAGACAACTCGCTCATTCACACCTAGGGACAATTTGGACTGGCCAATCCACCTGAAATGCATGTTATTGGAATGTGGGAGGAAACCGGAGTGCCCGGAGGAAACCCACGCAAGCACGGGGAGAGCATACAAACTCCGCACAGTAAGGCCGGGAGCTGGATTTGAACCCACGCAGGAGGTTCCCACGACCTTAGAACTGTGCCCCACATGTGCTAACCACTGCGCCGCTGTACTGCCCGACTTCAAACATAAAGATATAAAACTGTAATTTCTTGTGAAGCATCAAGAATAAGTGGGACACAATCATGAATAGGAACACACTTCATTGGATATTTTAAACCTTTTTAACAAATAAAAAAATATAAAAGTGGGTGTCCAAAATTTTTCAGCTCCTTTACTTTCAGTGCTGCAAGTTCAGAAGTTCAGTGAGGATCTCGGAAGGATTCAATGTTGACCTAAATGACTAACGATAATAAATGGAAACCACCTGTGTGTAATCAAGTCTCTGTATGAATGCTCAATAAAATAATATGCTCTATAAAGATAAATAACAATTAAATATGAATTTTTCAGTGCCATAAATAAATGTTAAAATGCAAAAAAAAAACTATTTACAATTATATTTTAACAAATTCAGACACAGATCTTATGGCAAAACACGGAAAAAACATACATTAAAATATTATATTGAAATATTGAATTCACTCTGCTTCCAGAGCAATCAATATCATTTAAATGAGCCCAAATTTGGCAGTCCATCCATCCTACCATTAGCTGCACCGCTTATCCTCAGTAGGGTCGCGGGGTGCTGGAGCCCATCCCAGCTATCTTCGGGCAATGGGCAGGGGACACCCTGAACCGGTTGCCAGCCAATCGCAGGGCCAAATTTGGCAGTATTTTTTAATTTTATTTTTTGTCTTGCGTGTTGTACTCCATTTAACACCAACAGAGCCTTTACCGTGTTTGTAAACAAGTGTGACATATTGAAAATGCACGTGAATTGTTGAAGCACAATGGCAGAAATCATGTCAGTTTAAAGCAGCCAATTGACACACAATAGATCCTAGATTATGGATAGGAACGTCTCAAAATCGCACAAAGTATGTTCTAGCAGCAAGATAACAACTTTATTTTAGTCATCAAAACCGACAAAAAAAATTATTTTGATTGTTGCTGATTTTTTTTTCCTTTAAAGGTACTGGAAAAATTGAAAAATCGGCCTTGATAGTGCTTGAAAAGTGCTTGAATTTGACCGTGAAAAAGGTGCACAAACTCCGATATACATATGGAACTACCATACAGCAGTTCTTCCCCCGAATGTACGGTGCAGAGGTACAAAATAAGAACTTTTCATCCAAAAGATCAAATGATAACTTCGCCAAGCATCCAAGAGATAGCTCCGCCACAACTCCACAAATTTCTCAAATTGTTTCAACACCCCAACCAATCAATTATGTAAACTCTACATGTTTGCGCTACCGCCGATGAAGATCACACGCAGCCGGTTTCAATTCAGCCGAACAAAAAACAAACCTGGTAAAAAACGGGACTCTTCCTCAAAGATGATACAGTTCACCTGAATAAAGGCCTTTAAATCTTCCTGCACAGTCATTTGAACTCCACACGGCATGAGAGGAAAACACACGGTAGATTTACAATTGATTGCGGAGACATTAAAAAGCTGTTTCTGCCTTTTCCTGGACCACCGTGAAAGTGAGCATTGTTGGGTTGGCTTTCCTCATATCATTGAAGACGAATGGGAACGTCGCGGATGGCTTGTGACACACAGCAGGCCTCGCACTCACCGAGTTCAAAGGCGGAAGCCGGAACGTAGATAGGTTAAGTGCATCCTATCGGACACTCTGCCGTGATGTGTTGTGCTTCAACTCTTGTCAAGTGGGAGAAAATCTCCTGCAGGCCATTCTAATTTTATAAAGAAAAACAGAAGGCATTAGTAGCAGGGTTCTGGTTTGCCCGCGTCCCTGCATCCTAGACGCATCATTTTTGCTGGGGACGCATTGGGTCAAATCAACGTGCGCCCCCTTTTTTTGGCACCAAATTGTCATTATTACCCGATTACTTTTTTTTTTTTTAAACAAAGATTTACCCCACCCCGAACTTTTCGTCAGGCATTATTCCATAAAAGAATATGCTCTATAAAGAAAAATTTGAGTTAAACTTACTTTTGAAAGATGTGCTTCAAGAGGCCCTCCCCCGTGGTAAATGGTGGCCGATAAAAAAACGTTCCGACCATTTTCTCAACCGCATCAAGCTTTCTTCTACTTTCAATTCAAAAGAAACTGCTCGCCTCTTCTTGACACTTAAAACCAACCATATTGAATGGATACATGAGATATTAAACTGTAAAAATTTCAATGTTCTGAGCACGTTGGAGATTCACAAGAAAAAGGCAATGTCATTTGGGTCCAGGTGACACAACACAGACTTCTGTTCAACAGCAGGGCCCAGCAGCTTTCACTGGTTTACCCCTGCCATATCATAGAACGCGTCCAAACATCCCACTATCCTTTCACAACACCTCTCCACTTATTCCTATCACCAACAAGACCTCTTTCCATTATTGTTTTGGTCTTGCGCCGATCTCGGCAAACGAGATTTCGTTGCTTCGAGATGACGTCATTGTTGTGGCGGTTGTCGAGTGAAAGAGAAGTATGCCTCCGAAAAAACAGTTGGTATTAGGTGCAAATCAACAAAAAATTGGTAATTTCTTCAGTGTCGGTAATAAGTCGAAACATAACACAGAAAGTGGTAACAACGGCAATAATTCCGGCACGAAAAAACGACGGAAAAATTCTTCAGGAGACCGCGAAGGCAAGGAAAACACGTGTTTTGAAGCGAAACGATTCGACGAAAGAAAATAAACAAAAGAATACTAGCAAGAAAAGGACTTTTCTGCGAAAATGGATTAAATTATACTCCGGGTTACGCTATGAAGAGGATGATAATGGACTGGACTTTGAGAAGGCATTACAACTATGGCGGGACAGCAAACCACGAAGAATATATGAACTGAAAAATTTGAACTGATAACTGCTTTGTATAACCAATTAACTGTGATGATGAAAACTGCATGAATTTATAAATATTTCAGCAATATTATTTTGTATAGTGTACAATATTGTGAACTGAAAAATCTGAAGTGATAACTGCTTTGTATTACCAATTAACTGTGATGATTAAAACTGAATGAATATAAAGATTTATATTATATATTTGTCGCCGATTTACAATGTCAACCTCGATAACACTAAATTTTGGGGACCCATAGATCTCTGTTGGGACCCATAGATTTTTGGGCATGCGAGTCCCCGGGACCCATTACTTTTCACAGGTAAAATGAACACTGTAGTAGAACCATTTATTGCCATCTTTTTTAATTTTACAAGGCCAATTCCAAAATCCGGCAGGTGGTTTGATAGTACTGAAGGCCTCCCTCCCAACAATAAATCAGAGCACCACTTAGAACAATGTACCTTATAACAACTACTCAAAATGATATATTGTTCAAACAAGAAGTAAATAATTACATTTGAATATATACAAATAAATGTGACTTGATTTGACCATATGGCAAATCATAAGACTGTGATGCACCCGAGAAAAGCAAAGAGTTTTTAGCTAGCAAGATGATGCTAGCCTTCTGCACCAAAGACTGATGCTAATTGTCGCAGCTAGTTTTCAGGTTGGAGATTTAAGGTAGTTTTCTGTAAGATGAGTAGTACTAATTTCTTAAGCAAAAGAAGCTAGTTTTCAGCATGGAAAATTATGCTAGCTTTATGCTATCTATCTATATCTATCTAGACATATAGACATCTATCTATCTCTATCTATCCCTCCCTATATCTCTATCTATCTCTATCTATTTAGCTCTCTATCTATTTCTTTCTCCTATATTTTTCTCTCAGGCAGCATGGCGGCGCAGTTCATGTGATGGGAACCTGTCGTGGGTTCAAATCCAGCTCCGGACTTCCTGTGCGGAGTTTGTATGTTCTCCCCGTGCTTGCGTGGGTTTCCTCCGGGCACTCCGGTTTCCTCCCACATTCCAAAAACATGCATTTCAGGTGAATTGGCCGGTCCAAATTGTCCCTAGGTGTGAATGAGCGAATGAGTTGTCTGTCCCTGTGTGCCCTGCGATTGGCTGGCAACCAGTTCAGGGTGTCCCCTGCCCACTGCCCAGAGATGGCTGGAATGGGCTCCAGCCCCCCCGCGACCCTAATGAGGATAAGCGATACGGCTAATGAGATGAGATGAGATGAGATATCTTTCTCTCTTTCATTTCTTGTCCGAGAGAACGTGTGTTCTATCGTGTGGCCCCCGAGTTAAAATGAGTTTGACACCCCTGGGTTAGGGTTAGTGTGCTAGGGTTGTGGTTGCAGAAAAGGGTTGACGTTAAGGAGTTTGGGTTAGCCTGATATTATATGTGTATTTTATACATAAATATGTATACATATACGTATTTTAGACCTTTTAATCTAATCACTAAGGTTGGGGTTTATGTCAAAAATACCTACTTCCTATCCGTTGGTTTGGATTCTATTCCAGTGGAAATGGACTTTGTTTTTGTTTTTAGCGGTTATCATGAGTGACAGTTGCATTTTTTTTTTTTTTACGATTTGTTTTGCGGCCTCCGTTAGCTTTCCCTCTTTTAATCTCATGGAATCCGGATAAATGTTCAGAAATAACCACCATTTCAACCATCCACCGGCGAATCCCCGCATCGCCTCTTTTTACAGTTGGCCTGCCGTTGTAAATGAACCACAGCACTCCTCGGACCTCAGACCGCAATCGAACCGCGGTCAGGAATTCCTCTCAACTTTTGTTTGTGTGTTCTTTCCGGACCGGGACTGCAATTCTGCTCCTTTCAAAACCGCTTTGTGGGTCGCGGATGTCTATGCACGGATTTTTTGTCGGCGGCAGCGGAAACGGGTTTAGGTTAGGATAACGTGTGTTGCTTCTTGAAGGGGTTTCTAGGAAATAAAGGAAGACTTTGTGAGAGTCTGAAATCTAAGACACGTGCTCTGGTTTGTCGCACCGATAGGTTTAGCTTTGTCTTGGCATGTGCTTCGTGTCACTCCCAGGGAATTCAAACATGTTATGTCATTTTCTTGTTTAACTTTATACTGCAAGCATTGTGGCACATACAATACAGCAGCTTGTTTTTTTTTTTTACCATGTCACATATTTGGTTCTCTTTAAGATTTATATTTCAAGTTTCAGAGCTTGATTCCAATGTGCAGACGCTGCCCTGCTTAAGAATGAGATTTCGGACACTCGTTGAAGTTGAATTTGTTTGTAAGTTGCTCAAGTGCTATATTTATTATGCTTAAGGTTTGTATAAGTAACCTGAATAGTTTTGTACGAAAATATAAACCTTTCATAAAATAATATGTTCTATAAAGATTAATAAAGTTGAGTTTAACGTTCTTTTGGAAGATGGGCTTCAAGAGTTAGGCGACTTCCTCCGCCGTGGTAAAAAGTGGATGAAAAAAAAAACGATCCGACTGTTTTCTCAACCGCATCAAGCTTTCTTATTCCACTTTCGTTTCAAAAGAAAGGGCCGCTTTTTCTTACACTTTACACTAGCCATATCGAATGGATGCACGAGATATTAAACAATAAAAATGTCAACGTTCTTAGTGTGCTGGAGATACAGTATAGAATGTTTACACACGATCTGTACGAAAAAATAAACATTTCATAACATAATATGCTCTATTAAGTGAAGTTTAACTTACTTTTGGAAGATGAGCTTCAATAGTTGGGCGACTTCTTCTTCCGTGGTAGAAAGTTGCCAAAAAAAATACGATCCAACCATTTTCTCAACCGCATCAAGCGTTCTTATTCCACTTTCATTTCAAATGAATCGGCTTGCCTCCCCTTTACACTTTACGCCAACCATATTGAATGGATGTACGAGATTTTAAACAATAAACATGTCAAAGTTCTTAGCACGCTAGATATAGTATAGACATAAACAGGGTTGGGTAAGGTTACTTTAACTGGATTACTTTCAATTACTTTTGGATTACTCCAATACCAAATATGCTAATAAAAGACAAAAGAAACTAAATATGAATAAAATGATGACTCACAACACATGGTAAGCTTTCTCTCCTGGCTTTGATCTCTTTGATCTCCAGCAAAACTAACATAAAATGCGAAAGAAACAAAATGAAAATAAATCCAAACGGCTTGCCAACATCATTTTTGCCGTTCCAAGTATTCCGTTACTCCCCAAGTCTTTAGTAATTTCATTCCTATTTAGTTTATTTTGTCTTTTATTAGCATATTTGGTATTGGAGTAATCCAAAAGTAATTGAAAGTAATCCAGTTAAAGTAACCCTACCCAACCCTGGACATAGACAGTATAGCATGTTTACACGAGAAACTAGAAAGAGGAAGCAGATTTCTTCTTCGGGGTGGATGCTGGGTGAGCTCTCACAGCGCCACACGCCGGTAGTGGCAGAAAGAAGCACTACAGTAATGTCCTGTACTCGAAAAAAGGTGCACACGATACAAAATTTTACGTACAGCAATGTACAGATATTTTTCGACATCCAGAAACTGATGTTAGTATCTGCCGTTTTCCGTAAGTCGAATGGTCGTAAGTAGGGGGAGATGTATCATATGTTTTTAGTCTGTAATCATATATTTATAAAACAGGTTTATTTACTAGTAGATGTTTATGTAGCCTACTTTTTTCTACCAAGCTTTTGATTGACTGCTTTTGATTTAAAATATGCATCAAACACATTTTGTCTCAGTATACTGTAGTTAACTTTTGAGAAATAAAACTATGTTTAGAATTAGGGGCCCGCTTTAAAAATTCATGATATGTTCCTGTAATCTAAAATGAGCACAGTAGGGGTTGTTTTTGGGGTTGACAGTCTTATTTGCTAAATATTTAAAATATTGATGTCGATCATGACATTTTATCTGTTTTATCATGGTATATATATTTTAAAAAAGAAGCTACAGCTGGCAATATGAGGTTATGTAATTGTGAATGACTTATTCTCGATAGTGATCACAAAACATTTAATATTCGCTCTCTCGCACCATTTCGCTCTCACACTCTCTCACGCTCTCTTTCTCACACTCTCTTTCTGACACTCTTTCTGACACTCTTTCTCTCACACTCTCTCACACACTCTCTCACACTCTCTCTCACACTCTCTCTCACACTCTCTCTCACTCTCACAAACTCTCTCACTCTCTCTTTCTCTCTCACATTCTCTCTCACACTCTCACTTTCTGTCACGCACTCTCTCTCACACTCGCTCACACTCTCTCACACTCACTCTCACTTTATTTTTCTCTCACACTCTCTCACCATCTCTCTCACACTCTCTCTCACACACGCTCTCACACACAATCTCACACTCTCTTTCTCTCTATCTTTCTCTCTGTCTTTCTCACTCTTTCTTTCTCTCACACTCTCTCTTTCACACACTCTCTCACAGTTTCACACTCACTCTCTTTCTCTCTCTCACACACTGTCTCTCACTCTCTCTTTCTCTCTATTGCACACTCTCTCACATGCTCTCTCACTCACTCTCTCTCTCTTTCTCTCACACTCTCTCTCTCTCTCTCTCACACACACACTCTCTCACACTCACTCTTTCTCTCGCTCTCATAGATAGATCACTATATTAGCAAATATGATTGCTTTGTTTTTGCCGGTAGCACCTCTTTAGTAGTTTTTGCTAAATAACATAGCAGCTACTGCTCGTGTCATAGACCTTATCGATCAATGCTTTCAAAAATGTAACTTTAAATTAACAATTTAACATGGCTTTACTTTCAGTTCCATATAAGAGTTAGGGTTACGGAAATAACGGAAGATACTAATGCGTCTTTTTTTTTTTAATTGAAATGTTATCGGGCGTGGCGTTTGTTTCAGAGAAATATGACTTGTTTTTTTTACCGTCCAGGTGTTTCCAATCCGTTACCATTCCGCTCCGTTTCCATCAATTTGTCACCTTTTCTTCCAGCCAATCATGCACATATTTTACTTAATGCGATTCCTCCTGCAGAATTCCCACTTTCATCCCAAACGACACAGTTAACTAAAGGAGTGCGGTGAAAAGGGGAGCTGCATTCAAGCTCGGGGAAAGGGAACCATAGCAACGTCATTCAAATAGCCAATCCTGCGAGCCACTCTTTTTTTTGATTGACACTCAGCCGGGGAGGGGGGTGCCGGCTGACGGACAAGTGGCATTTACGAGGCTATTACATGAAAGCGTATTCAAGAGGCCGTGCTCCGCATTGCAAAACGCCGCCGCTCGCATGCCACGCCACATATTTGTGGCATATTTATCGGCCACTTCTTCATGTCCTCAATGGGGCCTTTGTGCAAGGGTTCTATTAGCCATTCTGCAGTAGCCAGCCCCGGAGTATCAGGACCCGCATGGTAAGGGACAAATGTCAACCCCTTCCAGACACTTCTCAACGAGGCCTCCTGTAAGGGTGGGCGGACCGATCCAACCGTCGATATTATTGATAGGGAGTGAGTCCTTGGATCGGATTGACACTATTGTCTTTGGATTGATACCGTCTTTCGCTATAATAATGCTGTTAGTGGATCGAAAGGTTCAGGGTTTGTGCGGATGCTTGAACACCTTCAAAATGCTTGCATTTCAATGTTGCGTTTTCAAAAGTTGAAAAGTGCATGAATTTTGGGTGAAGTGCTTGGAAATCCTTGAAATTGTACCCATGTTTCTCAAAAAGTCTGCTTAAAAATGACACTGTTAACTGGTGGCTTCGCATTGACCTTGCATTTCTTCCTTCATGATTAACGCCAGCTTGCGTTAGTCTGTATGGCATTGTCCTACATAGCGTCATCAAACAATGGTATTAGTGGAAAGATTACATATCGATTATGGACATTTAGTATGGGCCATTAGCCACTAGCTCGGTGGCCTTGGGGGTAGGGTGCCCGCCCCGACACTGGGAGGTTGCTGGTTCAAGCCTCGGCCGAGTCATACCTAAGACTTACAACATTGGTACTCATTGCCTCCCTGCTTGGCGCCCGGCATTAGGGGTTGGAATTGGGGGGCTTGGTCACCTAATGACTCCCAACACATCAGTTGGGTTGAGCGAGGGGGCTGGGAATCCCCTCCTCTGAATCAATCTCCCAAAAAGAGTCAGAAATGACTCTAGCCACCTCCCACTAGGGGGATATGGCTCCGGTATATATAATAAGTATGGGCCATTCAAAAAAATTAGGGCAGCGTTTACCAATGGTAAATTGTAATGAGAAAAAAATTCCTGCAACTGAAAATGTAAGCCAGATTTTACTGCTATTTTTATCCAACACTTCTATGGGAAGATATTTGTTTCAAAAACCGATATATTCAAAATGTTCCAAGTTCTCAAAACCATGTCTTGATAAATGCACAGACATGATTAAAAATTTGCATATGTAAATCGCAGGTATATTTGCGGCTCTGCAAAATGCATGATACGCACCGCATTTATGTTTTAGCGGTACTGAAGAAATTAGAAAATTAGCTTTTAAAGGTCCTTAAAAGGTGCTTGAATTTGGCCGTAAAAAAGGTGTACCAACCCTCGATTGAATATTTATTGTAACTTTCAAATTTGATCCAAGTGTGGTTACACCGGATTATAAGGTGCCCCTGATTATATATTGACCTTCAAAATACCTTGTTGTGAAATTGATTTTCCATACATTAGCCGCATTCAACCACAGATGCGACCCTACTTACGAACGAGATCGTTTGTAAGTTGAATTTGTTCATAAGTTGCTTCAGTGTTATAATTTGTATGTTTAAGGCTTGTAGAAGTTACCTGTATTTTATTGTACTAAAAAATACACATTTCACAAAATAATATGCTCTATAAAGAAAAATAAAGAAGTTTAACGTACTCATGGAAGATAAGTTTCAAGAGGTCCTCCTCCGTGTTGGACACTGGCTGAAAAAAGCTATCCAATGATTTTCTCAACCACATCAAGCTTTCTTATTCCACTTTCATTTTAAAAGAAACAGCTCGCCTTTTCTTTACACTTTACACCAACCATATCGGATGGATGCACGAGATATTAAATAAAAAAAATGTAAAAGTTCTGATCGCGCTGGAGATACTGTATACATTTTTTACACACGAACTAGGAAGAGGAAGCGATTTTTTTCTGCCGGGTGTATGCTGGGTGACCTCTTAGCGTAACACGTCGGTAGTGGCGGGAAGAAGCAATGTCCTGATTTTGGGAAAAAGGTGTACACAATACAAAGTCTAACTTACAGCAATTTCCAGATATTTTTCTACATCCTGCAAAAAAATTCATAGGGTTCATATCTACCGTTTTTCATAAGTCGAATGGTCGTGAGTAGGGGAGGGTCTGTATAAGACACATGAAATTAAAACAGAAGGTAACTAGAATGGCTGTGCGCCATTAGAGCATCACCCACGTTGAGGCACAAAAACGATTTATCTTTTAGGAAGGGTCCTGCACCTCTGGAGTGACCTACCTGATCACTTGTAAAATATTGTGATCCTGGCCAAACTTGTTCTGGCCTGAGCTCATAAAAGGTCTTTCTGGGAAAGATGCTAGTCAGCAAATCCAAAACGCCATTTCAGCTTTTTTGGGTGGTTTTCACATCTAGGGTAACCTGCCCTGACTGCCTGCAATAAAATTGTGTTGATAGTCTGTCGTTCTGACTTTAATTAACAAAAACAAAAATGCTGGGTCAGCTTTTAGGGCCTTTTTTCCCCATCTAGGGTGACCTACCTGACTGCCTGTGAAAGATGGTGGTCATATCTAAACCCTTGCCCCCTTTTCTTGGGTGGAAAGACACAAACAGACAACCAAACAGATATATACAGTATACTTACCTTAAGAAAACATTATCACCACCCTCGCTTTGCTCACGGGTGATTAAAATTTTGCAACCAAAGGTCTTTTAGCCGTCATTTCGACTTTGCTACAATAATAATGCAATGATAATAATAATAATAATAATGCATTTTATTTAAAAGCGCCTTTCAGGCCACCCAAGGACACTGTACAAACAATGAAAGAAAAAAAATACAATTTAAAAAGTTGTAAACGAAATAACAAATAAAAACAAGACATAAAATCATAAAAACATAAGAAATGGAGAAGCTATGTGTTGTAGGCAGTCCTGAACAGGTGTGTTTTTAGACGGGACTTAAAAGTGGAGAGAGGTGTGCAGTTTTGGAGGTCCGGAGGTAGATTGTTCCAAAGCTTGGGAGCAGCGCGACTGAAGGCTCTGGCTCCCATGGTGCTCAGATGGGCAGGGGGCACTGACAGTCGGAGGGAGGACGAGGATCTGAGGGAGCGAGTGGGGACGTGCACCTGGAGAAGGTCGGACAGGTAAGGAGGAGCCAGGTTGTGAATGGCCATATATGTATATAAGATGAGTTTGTAGCTGATGCGATGCTGAACAGGAAGCCAGTGTAGCTGTTGGAGAACGGGGGTGATGTGCTGCTGGGAAGATGTTTTTGTGATGATGCGAGCAGAGGCGTTTTGAACCAGCTGAATTTTATGGAGGGACGATAGTATTTTCATTACATTGATGCTTTTTTATTTGACTGTTTTGACTTTTATTTTGAAACAGTTGCAAGAGAAATATATTTATTAGAATTTTAATGTTTGCATTGTAGTTATTTAATAAAAAAGCGTTTTTTTTTTTTTAAATCATAATCAAACGAACTCAAGATATGGTTACGTTTCTTTAATAATCGTGACATTTACAAGCAAAAAGTATCGGTATTGATCTATACTACCTCACATTTACTCGGGTAGGACCGATACCAAAAGTCCAAGTATCAGACTCCCTTAGCCTCTGGTAGCTTTGCAATCAATGTTTTTTTTTTACTCTGCTACTGAATATGCAACTGGGTATTTTAATCGCCTCTTTGGCTTTTTGGGAGGTGGAGGGTTGAAAGCAGCCACACCCCTTTACCGAGTGGCCCTCAATCACAAAAAGAAAAAGGAGAAGAAAAATCCTGGCAGGTTCTTCCCCTTAATGAGCAAATCAATGCATCTGTCCTTCAAGAGAGACTGACAGAGGGACGTATTGCGGACCCTGAGGACCTGGGCCAAAACACTCTTGCTCCTTGCCGTGAAAGGAAGCCTTTTTTTTGAAAACGTGCACAACAATTAACTGGCTCTAGCCTCTTATTGAACTGAGTTGTAATTAATTCAGGAGTTTGACCCGATTGCTAGCGTCTCCTCGTTACGCTATGCTTTCAAAATGGGGAGTGAGATCTATCGTACAATTAATATCTATGTATTACTCATCTCTCATTAGCCGTACCGCTTATCCTCATTAGGGTCGCGGGGGGGCTGGAGCCCATCCCAGCCATCTTCGGGCAGTGGGCAGGGGACACCCTGAACTGGTTGCCAGCCAATCGCTGGGCACACGGGGACAGACAACTCACTCGCGCATTCACACCTAGGGACAATTTGGACCGGCCAATTCACCTGAAATGCATGTCTTTGGAATGTGGGAGGAAACCGGAGTGCCCGGAGGAAACCCACGCAAGCACGGGGAGAACATACAAACTCCACACAGGAAGTCTGGAGCTGGATTTGAACCCACGCAGGAGGTTCCCATGACATGAACTGTGCCGCACAAGCGCTAACCACTGCGCCGCCATGCTGCCCATTATATTACTATTGAATATATTTTAATTATTAATCATTTAATTGATTGGTTGTCACTTTATTTTTCCCTATCTTCATCAAAGAGGTAAGATCCTAAGCCTGAGCTTGGGTCGGGCCTAAAATATCAATCATTATGTTCGGGTTCGGGTCGGGCTTCGTTTTCACTGACTTTTTTCTAAATTATCCACTCGTCATTGTTCTTTACGGTGGAGGATCCAGAGGTTGATTTCCATCCTCCACTCGAATAGCTTTCATCGCTGCTCTCAGCTTGACACTGAACAAGTTCACAAAGGTGTACGAACCCTGAATTTTAGTTTGTTCGATATGGGTCACAGAGGCAAAACCATCTGGTCTTCCCCATATCGCAGATGGTTCAGGAATGCGTCCCCTGTGACAGAAAACAGAGGTTCACTGTACCAGCAAGACCCCCGAAACTACTTGTGGTTGCAGCGCTTCGCATATTTTCAGTGTGCATCCCACACGAGTGTGAAAACAGGGGCCCCCGCGTACAAAAGCAACAGACTCATGGTAGAGTGCACCTGATTTCTGTGCAGAGGTGGGCGTGGTAGTAAGGGCGCTCACAGACGTGCACATAAAACCCGTCCCGGTTTTAGCATGCATGCCTTTGAGGCTCCGAATTGGGGGTTGGGCCGGCCGCATGTATGCCCCTTTGCAATTTCAAGGGAAGGGCCGGTGGCAGATTGAGAACGGGAGGCACACGGGGGCGGGTGAGACCCTCAAATAGTCCCAATTTGTGGCAGCTCATGCCTTCATAATCAAGTCCAATGAAGCGAGGAAGTGCTTGCTTAGGGCTGCTGCCCTGATGTTTCCCAGACAGATTTGACGGCGGCTCTGCTTCTTTTGAGAATTGTCTGGAAAATCACGTGTTGAATTTTTGATCGTGACCGTACTCGTGAAAGCTCTGTGCATTTGAAGTAATATTTATGCGTTCAGACAGTTCAGATATACCATGGTTTATAAAGCACATGGAATTAAAACAACAGTCGGACAAATTGCAGAGAAAGATAGGCAGCCAGGGCTTGTTTAATCCAGAACAACAAAGACAACGTACACTCAATGTTGAACCTTTTATACCCTTGCAGCTATACATTAGTGCGATTATTAATTAGTCCATAAATGTCTCCGCCCAAATTCGCGAGAAAATTGCATGCTATAATTGCATGTTTGAAAATTGAAAAAGATTGTGGAGGCAATTGTATGCATTGTGTTTTTTATCATTAGAAGGACAAACATGACAAGCATTCCTATGTTTTTCCAAAGTTTAAAAAATATTGAAATAAATATTGCACATTGAATTACTAATTTTTAGGTGTGAATCTCCTTTTTGTTTTTTTTCTGTGGCTCCACATATTTTGGGTGGGGGCAATAGTTATATCTTTCAGAATTTTGGTTTGCCACCCCTGTGTTAGGAAGTGATCAATTATCCATTCAGTCAGTATCACTGAAACTTTTATTTTGAAATCTTTGGACGTACACCACCTCTTTTCAATTTTTGACCTTTAATACAAGTCTAAAATTTCTGCTAAAAACTACATTTTTGAAAATAAACTTGACCAAACTACTGTACATCCCTGGGGTCCAATTGCTGCCTACCAACCATTTTCAAGGGCCCGCACCATATACAAAGTTATTTTTTCGATAGAAACACATTTTATACTCACTGTTAAGCATTTTTTTCAAAAATCCTAACATGTAAATTATGTATTTTTCAATTTTAAAAATGTTATCGAGTTGACCCACTAGTGGGTAAAAAACAGCAATGCAGAGAAGGATAGATAGGCAGCTGGGCCTTGTTCAATCCAGAACAACAAAGACAACATACCCTAAAGTTTTTTTTACTCATGCGAGAATTACGGCATTGAGTTTTGGAACCCCACCAAGCGCTCTTTCAAGCCAGAGTAGTCATGGGCCAAAATTTCCCACAGAAAAATTGAATACATGAATAAATGTATACCGTAAATTTCGGACTATAGAGCGCACCTGATTATAAGCCGCACCCACCACATTTCAGGAGGAAAACCGATTTTGTACATACACAAGCCGCACTTGTATATTAGCCGCATGCGCCTACATTGAAAAACCGCAATACAAACACGAAATTAACCCATAACCGATATAGTCCCAAAAACACAGCCGGCCAAGTGAACGGAAAATGATACCGGTACTTTACATTTAATGCAGACCAGCAGAGTCCGGGTGCCCGTTGAAAGTAATCGAAGGAAAAAAGTGTATATTTCCAAAGGTAAGGGTGAGGAAAAATATATATCCACTATTGTCGGCCGCGTCAACAAACACGTCTCACCTTTACTCCACTTCCCATCAGCCCCCGTTGTTTTCGCCCCTTCTTTTTGATTCGCCCGTGGAAAACATATCAGAATAAGTCTTACCAAAATATACAGTTGCAAATACATATTATATATGGTTACACATATTTACAAAGAAAGACGGTACACCGAGAGAGTTTTCAAAGCTTTAATAATAATATTATAACTTGCATCCCAAACCGTGCCTGTGAAGGGTAGCAAAACGCTACTAGCAATCTTTAAAAATATATATATTTTTTAAAACTTCGGAAAGTGTTTAAAACATGCCTGGGTTTATATCCACCAAAAAAATGGTTTGGGTTTGCTTAGTAAATTACATTTTAAAAATAATAACAATTATTCCTTTAATTATTGTATATGTGGATCTTCAGATAAAAGGTCAACGTGGCAGTTTGGCTTTTTCTTTGACTTTTTTTCTATTAGAAGTTAGATTAAATCTGCGGAGTCATAGCAAACACCCCAAGAACAGTCTTGCATCACTTTTAGCATGTCAAAAAATGCACTTGAGAACATAAAATATCCGACTCCCAATCTTGTTCCCGTTTCTTCACACTTGAACTCCGACGATACATCTGCAATAACGTTTGGCTTTTTCGTCCTCTGTTCTTTCACTCATTTCACATGCATTTCTTTTCTTCCTCTCCAACAGATCTGGTTTGCATTTGTCAATGGCTTCTCGGGTCAGATCCTGTTTGAGCGCTGGTGCATCGGCTTGTACAACGTGGTGAGTGTCAGTAAGAATTTTACAGTCTACGAACTTAAAAGGGCTGCAATTGGAGGCATCCTGAAAATCCTCCAATGTATTAATGGCCTTTTGTCAAATCCCAACATTCCCCTGTGACTTAAACTATGCCCTGAATGTGAAAGAACAACAATTTAGTTTTCCCCAGGAAGTGTTGTTACCCGGTGTAGTTTTGCCTGCTTGATATTAAAAAGCAATGGGAAGGGGAGTCCCGCAGGGCTCTGTAGTGGGGCCTCCCCTAATGAAGTCATTTTTCATATCTGTCACAACCAGAGTACAAATGTCCATATGTTTGAACTGATCATGAAGTGGACCTTCTTGCAGTCCTGCCTTTTACATTAATTCCCAATAAACCACCATCTCAGTCAAACCAGCCCAAATTCCCGGGGATCCGTGGGAGTCCGTCAGAGGCACTGGTCCGAGTCTGCCCCTCTTCAGAGCATGTCTCTCAGACCGTTGCAGACTCCCTCTCCTGACAGTCCCGATGGGAAGACTTGCTAAGTGACCCACGCAAACCCCTGCCTCTAAACCCCTGCTACACAACAGTTCAGCTTTAGAACACTGCTAAATCTTTGCATCCAAGGCCACGATATCTGCCTGTTGGAGAGGAATTTTTCATGCAAGCAGTGGGGAAACTTCCAAAGTAAGGAAACCTGAGAAGGTTTAGAGCAGGGGTGTCAAACATGCGGCCCGGGGGCCAGATCAGGCCCGCTAAGGGATTGAATCCGGCCCGCGAGACAACGCTCAGTGAAGCGCAAGAGAAAAACGAGCTGTAGGTTGAAATATGTCCACTTGATGTTGCCAAAGCCAGGTGCCTCTCACAAAGACGGTGGACTTGTATTTCTCTCTCTCTCTCTTTTTTTCCCTTCCCTTTTTCTCTCTCTCGCTGTCTCTCTCTTTCACTTTCTGTGTCTCTCTTTGTCTCTTTCTTTGTTTCTCTTTGTCTCTTTCTCTCTCTCTTTGTCTTTTTTACCTTATTTTGCTCTCTCTCTCTTGTCTCTCTTTCTCTCTCTCTTGCTTTCCCATTCTCTCCTTCTTCCATTCTCTCTTTCTCTCCTCTCTTTCTATTTCTCTTTGGATATCTTTCTTTCTCTCTTTCTTTCCCCCTCTCTTATTATTTGTCTTTATCTCTTGTTTCTCACGTTTCACGTTCTCTCTCTCTCTCTTTTTTCTCTTTTTCTCTCTCTCTCTCCCTTTCTCTCTTTCTTTGTCCCACCCTCTTTTTCTCTCCTTCGCTTTGTCTTATTTCTTTCTCTCTTTCTTTCTATCTAATCTACTAGTCCGGCCCCCGAGGGAATGTTTGTTCTATCCTGTGGCCCCCGAGGTAAATTGAGTTTGACACCCCTGGTTTAGAGTAATTTTACTTAGCTTAATGGTTCAAAACGGAGACAGCAGGCTTGGGAGATGAAAAAATGAACACAATTACATTTAAAATCTCTACAGGAATTGGCTTTAGGCAACAAAGGAGGTTTGCATACCATTTTGGGCTTGAAATCTTACCGAATAGTTTTTTTCCCCCTCCTACTCCAAAACAGGAATACAAATTTACCAATGTTATTTATGTTTACCGTAGTTTTTTTCTTTTTGGTTCAGGCAATAAAAAAATAAATTAGCATGTGACAGGCACCGCCATTTATAACTGATTATATCTAAATATAATCAGTTATAAATATAGATATATTGAATGTATAATATATATACGGACAGCCTGAGGAGATCATTTCTTCCTCATGCCCTGAGGCTCTTTAACACCACCCGAGGGAGTAAAAGCCCACATTAAACCCTACCCCTACATTAGCATATTACTCTGTTTTTATTACAGTGTGTATTTTCCGTAGCACTATTTAAATAATCTATAGCAAAACGTTACATTGGGTATTTAGATAGATAGATAGATAGATAGATACTTCGTTCATCCCCGAAGGGAAATTCACATTTCCAGCAGCATCCCTGAGCTGAGAACAATCGAGATGTATTCTATATCCTTATTTTATTATTTTATTTTTCAACACAAGGATACTGCTGGAAGTGTGAATTTCCCTATCTATCCATCTATCTATTTAGACATCTATCCATCTATCTACACATCTAGACATCTATCCATCTATCTATCTAGACATCTATACATCTATCTATCTAGACATCTATCTATCGATCTTTCTATCTATCTATCTCTAGACATCTATCTAGACATCTATCTATCTCTAGACATCTATCTAGACATCTATCTATCTCTAGACATCTATCTAGACATTTATCTATCTATCTCTAGACCTCTATCTAGACATCTAGACATCTATCTATCTATCTCTAGACCTCTATCTAGACATCTATCTATCTATCTCTAGACCTCTATCTAGACATCTATCTATCGATCTTTCTATCTATCTATCTATCTCTCTAGACCTCTATCTAGACATCTATCTATCTCTAGACATCTATCTAGACATCTATCTATCTATCTATCTATCTATCTATCTATCTCTAGACATCTATCTAGACATCTATCTATCTATCTCTAAACATCTATCTATCTATCTCTAGACCTCTATCTAGACATCTAGACATCTATCTATCTATCTATCTCTAGACCTCTATCTAGACATCTAATTATCTATCTAGACATCTATCTAGCTAGACATCTATCTATCTATATAGACATCTATCTATCTAGCTAGACATCTCTAGCTAGACATCTATCTAGACACCTATCTGTTTATTTATCTATCTTTCTATCTAGACATCTATCTATCCATCTATCTAGACGTCTATCTATCTATCTAGTCGTCTATCCATCTATCTATCTGGACATCTATCTATCGATCTATCTATCTATCTAGACATCTATCTAATAAATAATATAATATTCTTTTTGCTTTATTATGAATCTGATTTTAGATATTGAAACATTTGAAGTATCTAGAAATGGTTTCCCAATAACCTTTTTTTTTCCTGAAAGTGAAGTCAAATGAATTCTGTTTTAACACACTAAATATTCATTCTAGAAAGTAAAAACTACACTTTTTGGGGGGGAAAGGTGCTATTTTTAATGTTTTATTTTTTTATTAAATAATGAATAGTCATTTAAAAGCTCTAAATCTTGTTTTTTCATGTCTTTCACTTTATTTACCCAAATATTTTTTAGAATAAAAGAAATATATATATATATATATATATATACATGACACTAAATAATTGAATATTTAAGGTATGTATATGTTCGTCCATGTTTTAATTTGTGTCCAGATCTTCACTGCCCTGCCTCCTCTCACTCTGGGAATATTCGAGCGCTCCTGTCGGAAAGAAAACATGCTGAAGTACCCGGAGCTCTACAAAACGTCCCAGAATGCAATGGGATTCAACACCAAGGTAAACTCCCATTTGCATCACCAAGTAAGCTGGAGGCTGGTCTTGGTCTGTTGTGACCTGTCCTGTCTAGTTAGCCAAGCATGATGGTTTTTTGGGGTGGGGGAGTGGGGGCTCTCTTGTTAAGCTAGCAATAAAGACGTCTCCTCTTTGGGCCACAGTGGGCTGCTGTAGCCTCCTCACAGGCGTGGTGACCTGGTTAGTGTGGCGTGGAGGTGGAATAAAGAAGAACTGGCCTTGGGGGTCAAAGGCATGCCAGGTCAGGCTGGTGGTGATGAAAGAAGCAGGGAGGGAAGGGGCGAAAGGGGGGATGTAAAGGATGTAGCATGACGCCGTTCGCCGTGGAGAATTGTGCAATTTGTTAAAGCGCTCAACCGTTGGTTCAAGCGGAGAAATCCATCAGTGAGATGTGAACTGTAACCTGGGGCGGCAGTGGCTCAGGAGGTAGAGCGCTCGTCTTGCGATCAAGAGATCGCAGTTCGAATCCCGGCTCTCCCGTGTTACATGTCGAAGTGTCCCTGGGTAAGACACTGAATCCCTAATACCCCCAATAAGCAGGTTAGCGCCTTACATGGCTGCAAGGCCCCTATTGGGAAATGTGAAGCACACTGTAAAGCGCTTTGGGAAGTCTTGACTTGAAAAGCGCTATATAAATGCAGATCATTTCATTTCATTTCATTTTAACCTATTGTCAGGGATAGACATTATTAAAACTATTTAGTGGCTATATTTGCACAGATAAAATACATGTCTCATCTCATCTCATTAGCCGTACCGCTTATCCTCAGTAGGGTCGCGGGGATGCTGGAGCCCATCCCAGCAATCATCGGGCAGTGGGCAGGGGACACCCTGGACTGGTTGCCAGCCAATCGCAGGGCACACAGGGACAGACAACTCACTCGCTCAGTCACACCTAGGGACAATTTGGACCGGCCAATTCACCTGAAATGCATGTTTTTGGAATGTGGGAGGAAACCGGAGTGCCCGGAGGAAACCCACGCAAGCACGGGGAGAACATACAAACTCTGCACAGTAAGGCCGGGAGACATGTATATAGTTTAATCTTACATGATGGTGGAAGCAAAGAACTCACGTCCTTCCTGGCTGAGGTCCCAAAACCGAGAGAGGGAGTGTTTATTTTTACGTCAGAGGAATCAGTACAGACAAGAACACGACTTCAAAATAAAAGAATACAAGATTGATAAACGTACAAGAGATATAATTACACTCGTTGTTGAAACGTTTGTGTGTGTATGAGAAACATTGTTTTTATATTTAGTAATATAAAAACAAGCTAATTACCTTGAGACAGAAATTCAAGAGATTTACATTGAAAACCTGACACCTATAACCATTGCTGACTTTTCAGTTGATAAAGACATGTTATTATTTGAACCAATTCCAAATGCAATCATCTGGTTATTTAAAGCTATTATAAGATTACTACAGTCAAACTTTGAATTGGGAGTAGGCGATACTGGGGTTTTTGGTATTGATCCGATCCAAGTTAATACAGGATGGTATCGATCGATATTGGAGGTAAGATCTGAAACCCAAAAATGACTACTATTCAAAACTGACCTATTCAAAAAATGATCCACCTGTCATTACTCTTTGTTTCTTTTTGTTTGTGTTGCATGGTGGAGGATCCACACAATGGTTTCAGTCCGCAACTAAAAAAACAAAAAGTCAGTTACTGGCCCGTCCGTAAATGTAAATGGTCTGTAGACCTCCCAAAGCGCTTTACAATGTGCTTCACACTTATATAATAACCAACCAATAGCAGCATCAGCCATGCAAGGCAACTACCAGCTATCGGGGGCATTAGGGATTCAGTGTCTTATACCACGGAGGAGTCGGGAATCGAACCTGCGACCTCTTGATCCCAAGATAAGTGCTCTACCTCCTGAGCTAATGGCACCCCGTATATGAAATATGACAATTTCACAGGGCTCGGTCCCTAAAATCAAGTTGGTTAATCGGGCTCGGGTTATGACTTAAAGTCCCGCGGAACAGGGATGGGTTGGGCTGGATTTTCTAGGCCCGATCTTAAATTGAATCGATACCGGGGCCACACGATAGAGTAAACATTCTCTCGGGGGCCGGACTAGTAGATTAGAGAGAAAGAAAAAGAGAAAGAAATAAAAAAAGAGAGGGAGATAAAAAGAGAGAGGGTGGGGCCAAAAAAGAGAGAAAGGGAGAAAGAGAGAGAGCAGAGAGAATGTGAGAAACAAGAGAGATAAAAAGGGAAATAGTGAGAGAGGGGCAAAGAAAGAGAGAAAGAAAGCAATCCAAAGATAGAGAGAAAGAAGGATAGGGAGAAAGAGAGAAGGGCAAAGCAAGAGAGAGAGAGGAAGAGAGAAAAGAGAGAGAAAAGGAAAAAGGGAAGAGAGAGCGAAATAAGGTAAAAAGACACAGGGAGAGAAAGTGACCGAAAAGTGACCGAAGAACAAAAAAGAGGCAGAGAGTGAGATTAAAAGGGAGGGAGAGAGAGAGAGACAAAGAGTGAGAGGGAGAGAATGAGGGAGAGAAATACAAGTACAGCGTTTGTGAGAGGCACCTGGCTTTGGCAACATCAAGTGGACATATTTCAACCTGCAGCTCGTTTTTCTCTTGCGCTTCTTCAGCGTTGTCTCGGGGCCCATATTCAATCCCTTAGCAGGCCTCGTCCGACCCGCTGGCTGCCTGTTTGACACCCCTGATCAAACTAATAGAATCCCTGCCCCTCTCAGAAATCGCACCAAAAATATTCAGTTTTTGTTTAAATTAAATATTCACAATGAAACCTGTAATAGTACAATAAAATGTAGATTCAAACCAGAAAAGCCATGAGTAAAAATAGTATAAACAATATAATGTAAAAATATTTCATCGTATAAAATTTGAAATACTTAAACTGAAACAACTTTTATAGAGCACAAGTCAAGGGAGTCAAACCCAAAAAGTTTTTATTCTTCAATATTTTTTTTTTCTCATTCATAAAAGTCACAATTTAAAGAACCTAAATCGAAGCTGTCTCTTTAAGTTGAGTGAAGAAATTACCCTGGTGTGGCAGAATGAGAAGAGGTCACCTTTTTAATACCACATTTTCATATAAACTTCACATTAACAGCCATGTTACAGTTTGCCCCGCCCATTCCTCCTCAGCCAATCAAAAAACAACAGCTCAATATTTTAGATTTAGATTTGATCGATCCCCTGTGGTAAATTCGCTTCAAACCGACTGTAAAGACAGACATTTATTACACAAAAAACGGGGCCGGTTGTTTAGAAGGGTGATGGCAGAGGGGATCAGGCTTTTCTTCTAAATCTTATTGAATCTGGCCCGCGAGACGACACTCAAAGAAGCGCAAGAGAAAAACAAGCTGCAGGTTGAAATATGTCAACTTGATGTTGTCATAGCCAGGTGCCTCGAACAAAGACACTGTACTTGTATTTCTCTCTCTCTCTCTCTCTCTCTCTCTCTCTCTCTCTTTCTCTCTCTTTTTCTTTCTTTCTTTCTTTCTTTTTCTCTTTCTTTCTTTCTTTTTCTCTTTCTTTTTCTCTTTCTCTCTTTCTTTCTTTCTCTCTCTTTCTCTCTCTCTCTCTTTCTCTTTCTCTCTCTTTCTCTCTCTTTCCCTTTCTCTCTCTTTCTCTCTCTCTCTTTCTCTCTCTCTCTCTTTCTCTTTCTCTCTCTCTTTCTCTCTCTTTCTCTCTCTCTTTCTCTCTCTTTCTCTCTCTTTCTCTCTCTTTCTCTCTCTTTCTCTCTCTTTCTCTCTCTCTTTCTCTCTCTTTCTCTCTCTTTCTCTCTATTTCTCTCTTTCACTCTCTTTCACTCTCTGTGTTTTACACAAGAAATGTCGGCATGTGGGATGTTACATACAGGGTTGTCGTGATAACGTCGGTATCGTAACGGTTGTGCAATATTGCATTTGGTGCAAAGTCATCATAGTGCAAAAATAGTCAGCATGAAACAGGAAATGGTCAGACATTGTGCAATTTGAGCATTAAACGTAGTGCAGTCGACATGTGCAAGAGCAAGACATGAGTAACATTATATTCGTATGAATGGGATAGTGTGTATTATTTAGCGCCTCATCTTGTATGTGTATATAGATATCTAGATACCCATCCATTATCTGCACCACTTATCCTCTGTAGGGTCACGGGGGTGCTGGAGCCCATCCCAGCTACATTGAGGCAGTGGGCAGGGGACACCCTGAAATGGTTGCTAGCCAGTTGGAGAGACAGAGACGGACAACTCACTCTTTCATTCACACCTAGGGACAATTTGGACCGGCCAATTAGCCTTCGTCTGTGCAGCCCTTTGAGACTCTTTGTGATTAAGAGCTATACAAATAAACCTGACGTGACCATATTTTGGAATGTGGGAGGAAACCGAAGTGCCCGGAGGAATCCCACGCAAGCACAGGGAGAACATGCAAACTTCACACAGGAAGGCTGTTAGCTGGATTTGAACCCATGACGCCTCAGAACCGCGCCGCATCCGCGCTAACCATGCCGGCCTATATACAGTGGTACCTCTACCTACGAATTTAATCCGTCCCGGGAGTAGATTTGTAACCTGAAAAATTTGTAAGTAAAAGCGCCTTTTCAATGTAAATGCGCTAATCCTTTCCAAGAAATGCAAAAGTATGTTTTTTTTTAAATAAATCATAAACAAGCATCAGAATATGAAATAAGTTACAGAAAAAAATTACAATATCACACAAAAAAAAAACTTAAAACGAGAGGCACAGAATGTAAAAAAACGAAGAATAAAGGGAATAACAAAATATTCTCTTCCTTTTTAACCGGCCTCTTTGTTCACTGGTCCTCAGCAGTGTTTTTTGCATCCTGTAATTTCTGTAATTTATTTAATTTTATTTTATTTTTAACCCACAGAATTCAGAACTTCATCTCATTTCCCTTTTCGCTGTTACAGTATTTTCCTTTTCTCTTTTCTTCTTTTTTTGTAATTTCCTTTTTTCCTTGGCCTTTCCCTTCCTTTATTACACTATTATTTCCATGTTTGCTATTTCTCTTTCTTTTTACCCCCTGTTTATTTTTTCCCATTTTTCATTTTCTCGTCAAAAAAACAAAAAGAATGGTCACTCGAGTTTCCGTAGATTGTATTTTTCCTTGTGCTTTTTGGCACTTGTTTTCAGTTGGCATACACCAGGGGTGTCAAACTCATTTTA